>NC_087083.1:10438943-10843943 GCF_026151205.1 Bolinopsis microptera | reverse complement strand
TCCTTGGAGAAACCCGTGACAAACCGCAGGTGTAATTTTATTAAAGATGCTATTTATAGAATGTAATCATAAAGGTGTCGGATCCTCCACTGGTTGCTCTCCACCACCCTGATTGCATGGAGGATAAGGACCCCATTAATCCCTCAAGAATACTACCACCTCACTGCTCCGACTGTTCCGACACCTTTCCAGGTGAATTGGTATTTGGTCGTTAAACTGGTATATTATATAATATATATACTACTATAATCACTACTATATAGTTGCTTTTATTATATACGAGCTAGTTCTACCCCTGGTTATTCTCTGTTAAGTGGTTTTAGTCGGAGCTCCCGGATCTCCCGGGTGGTTAAAGCACGCGCTAAATACGAGGCCACTATCAGTCCCTCCCTCTCTAGTGTGCAGGGTATTTAACCTGGGTTCTTTGCCACTTCTGTGGAAATTTGGTTTTACGTTTCTTGTTGTCGTGTTTTATTGGTAACGTGGTCAGTAGTCACTGGTCGCTGGTCAGGGCCCGACTTATGTTCACTAGGCAACCAATCCAAAAGAATGATATCAATTGATACCACAATCAGACTCGCTATCTTGGGTAAGTTAAGTATTCAAGCAGCGACAAATATCCCAGACTGAGCCAACTCCTTTAGATTATGAACACCTTTGATAACATAATATTTGGAATGTATCAGGCTTGTCCGCCGTGGCTAAACCAGTCGGCGGCAGCCCGAAACCTGCCGGCGGCGGCGGCGTACGCCGGCGTGAGATCAACCCTAAAAGAAACACATTTGGTCTATTATCGTGCTTTTTTTTTATGACAATTTGAGTAAATTTGAGCTGTGCAAAAATTTGATTTTAATTTGATTTATTTATTTATCTTATTTTTCAATCTGAAATTGAATTTTGAGTGAAACTTTCAGATGGTCATACGGAAAAATTCGATTTTACATGATTCACGCCACGCCGTCGTACGCCGGGGGTGGTACCGGCGGCGTGGTCAAATTGACCGGCGGCGGCGTAGTGCGTACAAGCCTGGAATGTATTACCTAACAATATGTTATTTCTTAATTAATAGATGGATTACTGCGGGCGCATGGGTCATCCTGTGTAATTATAGCTCCTTTTATTGTATACTCTGCTGTTGGACGAGGTGTCAGGCGTGTAGTTTATAAAGTTTATAATAATACTAAGAAGTAAAGATTGTTACGGGGATTATCTGCTCGATACATTAAAATCATGAAACTCATCTTTTTAGAAGTATCTTTGACATCTTAATCGATAAAATTGATATCCTTGATCTCTCAGTCAATATGAGTGATTTATAGTGAGTCTTCTCTGTATCTTCACTTAAAACAACCAATTTTTAGTTTTTGCCACATGGGAACTTATAGATTGTTCTAGAAGGGCTCCCGACAGAGTTCCAGCCAACTTGAGTTCCAGCCAACTTGAAGCGATGTATTTTCGAGCGCTAATTCCGAAACACCCCACATTATCTGCTTATTTAAGTAGGTACTGCACAAATCACTACCACTGTGAGATTATGACTTAGGAAACTTCCGCCCTTGAGTCCTCCGCCCTCGCGACTTCCGCCCTCGCGCCTTTCACCCTCTTGAACGATTCCCCTTGAATTGTAATATCACATCTGTTAAATTGAGCAGTACTTCCTTACTATTTATTTATCTACAGACATGTAGTTTGATATAATATGTTACAGACGGAATTGCTTATAAAATATTATAGTATTCGAACTACTGCTCTGTCAAATTTCAAATTTGACAAGAATTTGATAACTTGTCGAGTAAGTAGTTAGGCTTATAATCAATACTGTCGCTCTTTGAGCAAGTGACTAGAAGGTTTTATAGGTAAACGTTTTGGTATCATTTGATAAATGTTCAACGTGGGATCAAGTTCTCCAACCTGATTGGGTTTAAAATGTCTTATTTCTGCTAGTTCTACGATGAGGGGGAGCCCATGGTGCCACCTTCGTCTTGGGAGTAAAAGACATTGATTGGGTTTCAATTTTCTTATTTCCTATTTCAAGCCTTCGGCTTTAATATTTCCCAAGTTTCCTCAGAATACCAACCTTTAAGTTAGCGGATGCATTACTCAGGGTGTATGCAGTCACAATCCCCAGATCCTCTCTACAAACGCATAATATAACGTGACATTATGCCCTTATAAGGACATATCACGTGACATGATGCCCTTTTAAGGACATATCACGTGACATGAAAAACCACGACGATATTTGCTAGCGGTTATTATCCACTATGGTTTAGTTATTGACTATTAAAAATACCGTCAAGCCCAAATAATCAGTCAGCCAAACCTTCCAGCGAAAAATCGCGGTGAATTAGCGTCTTACCTCAGCTATAGGAGTGGTGGGACTTGTCTCTCCGCTAATCTCCTCTGTATTCTGAATCTCACTCTGTGTTCCATCTCGTGAGTCGCTCTCTATTTCATCTCCTGGTTTAAAATTATTCACTGTTACTGTTAGTGTAATTTAAAAACTTTCTTTTCCATTTTATGATAAGTATTCAGGTCAGATCTTGTGTAAAATCCGGATTGGAATATTATTCACGAGTCGCATAGTTGAAATGTTTTCTAGGGTAAATTTATATTGATCCAGTTTGATGCGACAATGAAAAGGTTCTTATCGGGAAAGGAATTATTCAACGTTTCAATGTGAAAACATCGTATTAATGATATAGAACATTCAAAAATTTAAATCATCTTCTTTTACAAGCTCTAAAACATCACGATCTGAAGGCAATAATGACATCATAATAATTATTGTTATTATTATGCTCATAATAATAATATTTTTATTATTATTATGCTTTTGGACACGAAGGGAAACACACAACGAAAGGCTTGAAATCTTCGTAAAACTATATCATAAGAGCCTCAAATTATTTGTTATATAGTAGTGTTGAAAGTATTAAAACCGTCATTATTGTTATCAGCACTAACCAATAGTTGAGGTAGGGTTGGTTGTAGGTGTAACCAGTAGTTCTCCGTTTTCAATATCAACTATCTCCAGAGACATACCGGTTCCTGGAACAGTCTGAAAAAGTAATGGTTACTATTGGTTACTATTGGTTACTATTGGTTACTATTGGTTACTATTGGTTACTAGTAACCACTCAACTATCTCCAGAGACATACCGGTTCCTGGAACAGTCTGAAAAAGTAATGTTACTATCGTTGGCCTTTATAGCTCAGTCACTGATTGCCCGATTGAGGTATAACTTACTATCACCACTCATTCGAGGAATATGTTTATTTTTTTGGGAGGATATTCAGATATTCAGGCTCCACCTTAGCATTATCATACTGTATAATCCGTTTAGCAGAATAATTTGACAGCGTCAATTCGCTGTTCGGTTCGCATTTTCAAATTATTGGGATTTTCGATTTATAAACTTGAACGATATTAAACAGAATAATTTAACAGCGCGAGCTTCAACTAAACCATCCCCGTCGGTACCAGAATTGTACACAGTTCAAATCATTTATGTTAATGAGGGATTTTACTCCTGTTAATTCACTGGTTCGCATTTTCAAATTATGCGGATTTTCGATTTACAACCTTTGAACGATATTAAACAGGATAATTTAACAGCGTCAACTAAACCAACCCCCCAGTATTAGGATTATAGTTCCAATCATTTACGGTAACAAGGGGATTGAATGTTCGCATTTTCAAATTCCAGGGATTAAATACCTAAAGCCACGTCATTTCGATTTATAACCTTTTACTTGGGATTGATCTAACCAGCTTTCTTATTAATTTCGAACAGTTTACCACTTTATGACTAAAAGCTAAAATTAGAATAAAATATCATTAAAGATGGAGTCCAGCTTTCATCTGAACTTAATGTTTAATGATCATTACGTGCCTCACCTGTTTGCAGTCCAATTGGGTTTTTTGTTACTATTGGTCACTAGTGGTTACTACTGGTTACTATTAGTTACTATTGGTTAATATTGGTTACTAGTAACCACTCACCTGGAAGTTCAAGTCAAGTTGTAGCCCAGGTATTGGAGTTTCAGGTCTCTCACAGTACAAGGGACTGTCCAGCCTCAAAAACAGCCTGAAAAAAAAAACATAATTTTTAAAAAACATCATTGTTAAAGAACACCATTTACTTTATTTTAAAATTAGTTATGTTTATGTTTCATAACGCTATTTATATTTTATTTATGTTATATAATTTATGATTATGTTTAGTTCCACTATACCATGTGATCCATTATCATTTCTAGTCAGTTATGCATGAAATGAAAATTTTCTTGGGCAACTCTGCAAGGTCCATACAACCAAAAACAATTTCAAGCCCAAGAATTCAGACTGGGAAAATTATTTATTGGCCAAAAACTGATTTGAACACGCGCATACCAAATTTTTCTAACCTTAATTATATAATAGAAACATGTCAGAGACATTTAGATGCGTTTAATCTGACTTATAAAACAAAAGTTAATAAAACAAAAGTTAATAAAACAAAAGTTAAATTTGTTACCAATTATTCAATCAATACATATCATAAACTCTAATATCTATACCACACAGCAAAATGGATGTCTTAATTTTAAACTATAATTTCGTTGAAACTAATAATCTAAAAGTTTGAAGTTGAATTGTAATTAAGTATGAAATGCCACCTCATCATAGTTAAGGTAAAAGATTATTATAAAATTGAGAAGATTGATCTATTTATTGTTATAACTTAAAATTCAAAATTCTAGCAAGTGCTATTTGACAGTTGGTTACTGCAATGAACACATTTATAGTAAGTTATAATAAATTAAAATTTGCCCTAAACGCTTCCTTTTATTCCTTTTATGAAGACATTAAACTGTCGAAACTGGATTAATAATCTAGTACCCAACACCTAACGCCCTAACGGTAATGAATGATGAATATATACTGAACATCGGAACAAATTTAATTCGAAATCAAATTTGCCATAATCGTAAATTTAATCAATAGTTCGACGAACTCTTGGTGCAATTTCGGGACATAGACAGTCACCTATGATATCGTATTTGAAAGGGTGTAACACGCGGGTAATCAGTTTTAGCGGGACCAGTTGACTTCGTCAGTTGCCTTCTGAGTGATTTAAATTCCGACGAATCTCTCCACTTATTAAAGGCTTGTGCAAATGGGTACAGGTGTTCTACGTCACGTTAAAATTCCGTCGTAAAGTACTGACCCACACAGTGTGGCATTTCTCTTGAGTGCCGTGCCCTTGTGAGGGATTATTACTATCTTTATTATATTATATTTTTAAGATTAAAATTGGTCATTAGAATCACCCTCTCGGTTTTACAATCAAACGTTATTCTACCGGATTTAAAGGTCTATGAGATCCCTAAATCCCTAAATTCAGGTGATATGATCGACCTGTTTGACAAGTTCGGCTAGACATATATAACATCACATCTCCGCACACAATCCTCGCTTGGTTCGGCTAGACTTAAAACGTTTAATCTTAAAAGTTGAGTCACTTTATGTTGTTTGTACCTATCTGTCAGATTGTTAGATATTACAGAGAGAAATAAATATTCCCTCTGTGATATACTGTATATTTAAAAGGCAGTAGTTGGTGTCATAGTGAGCAGCAAGACAGCAATATTTAAGTGTTGTCCCTTATTTTGATATTGTAACTATATAATTATAAACACCTAAACCATGAATAATAATAATAAATTGAATTATAAACACTGCTTTTAAGTTGTAAAACTTTTACTCAGCTGCAGCGTGAGAACAACTAGAAGAGAACAAACTGAGATAAGTGCCACAAAAACTCTATCCTAATTTAACAGCATTCCCAGCAATACACGATATATTAATATAACTCAGTAACCCAGAGTCTCGAGTTCATGAATAAAGTTTTTCCAAATCATGAGTTGATAAACTGAACAGATAAGTCTTGAGGGCCGATTTGAAGCTGTTATGTCAGATATTTGGAAAACGATAACAGGAAACGATGTAACAGTGTCGATATATTTTAATGTTGCCATGGGGTGGCAAGTCCCCATACATCGTGGTCCGATAGTTTCATTGCGCCTTAATACAGGGTGTACCACAGAAAATGTGAATTTTTTGAGAAATGATACAAAATATTATGAAGGAGCAGTTGCTAAAAACTTAATATATCAAATCACCTTTAAATACAAAGTAATGTTTTGATTTTATTAGCAATTCTAACTTTGTTCTTGTGATTTGATTGGTAATTCTAACTTTGTTCTTGTGATTTTTTTGGTAATTCTAACTTTTTGATTTTATATTACGGATTGATACGCAACATTACCCGCTAACCTGTTGACATTAAATCTATAATACTAAAGAAATCGTCGCACTTAACCCTGACTACTGTCACGGCATTCTAACACAACAGCATAGCTTCCTTGTCTAGGAGGTATACAAGATCTACGGTACTGCTAAACCCTCCACTGGAGCCCCCCCCCCCCCCCCCCCCCTCCACTGCTTTAAAACACCACTACTTTGACTTCTAAATCATCTTAATTAAACTAATCATGGCTCGTACCCGATTTGTTGTCATTTATTAGGAATGCCTGACAGACTGTTTAATCAAAACCATACTTCTATGTAAATTAGAAAGTGTGGTTATGATTAAAATAAGTCGTTGCCTCCCTAAACTTGACCTTTGCACTCAGCAGGGCTCAGCATGGTTCCTAACCAATTTTATTCTAGACAGAAAATTACAGACTCTTTGATCAAAATATTGCCAGATTTTATCGAATTTACTAGATATCGGATATAGAAATTGAATTGAAAGGTTCACAAATTTAATATATAAATCAAGAGGCTTGCATATAATGAACATATTGACATGGGTGCAGAGTTGAGTCTGTACGGAACCTAGTAGTTTCAGTTCCTTGTTTAACTTGCCGTACAGCAAGGACATCCACTACTTTAGCCCTGCTTTGTGTTGCCTATGATCGTATAATACAAACCTCAGAATTGAGCTCCAAATGCACTTGGCCACAAGATTGTAACTCTATTAATTATTTCTCTAGAAGACTTGAGTAGCTGCTACCCCTCATGATTAATCACAATCACCGCTGTAGTCAACTCTTACTTGACTCTTACAAAGTAATCAGTAGATAAGATCAGTGAAAATTCACAGAGCTAAACCGGAGATCACGCCACAATCTGGATATCAGGCAACAATCTGGAGATCACCCTCGTAGTGATGATGAACCCAGCAACTCGTCTAGTAATAAACACGTACGTTTTCTGCAGTGCAGTACCATGCTCGTAATTAATCATGAAATTCATCAGTAACAGGACAGTTATGTGTTCTTTTCTGCCGTAAATCTGGTTTTATCACCGACGAGAGATGGGAGACAATCAGTAGATAGGATGAGCTCAGGAACAAACCCCCACCTCGTAGCAAACCTGATGAGCCAGGTCCTAGAAGGAGCATTGAAATGATCGGAGAGAATCGGGAAAATCGCTGATAAGCTCATCTCAATCAAGTAGTAGATTGCAGGGTGGTGAGTAGGAAGTGATGGGATAGAGCTACAAAGGAGGTGTCTTCTGATTGGTTGGTTTGTGTCACGTGGTGTGTATTCTGTGTTCTGATTGGTTGGTTTCGTGTTCCTCGGGCTCTGATTGGCTGTTGTTTGTGTGACGGTGGCGTGTTTCTATCAGTCAGTAATTAATGAATCGAGAAATCTTCATCTTGATCAGGTGGGTTGGTTAATTTTCAACAGTAAAATCTTTGCATAAACTTTTAAAATGCATTTCACAAGTTTAAGCTCAGTTTGGGAGTTGTGTCGAGTGTCTAGCAGCAATTATTATCTGGTAACTCAGGTATTTGAATAATAAATATGCAGTGAAATCAATCTTGAGATGAGTTGTAATGCGAAGAAGACGCAAGTTTTCTCAAAACATTGTGCAGGTTATGTGAAACAATAATGTGCTATTTCATGTTCGTCTACTGACTTCTACTGCAAACCAATATTTTGCAGTTTCGGTTGCAGGTGTTTTAGATCAGCTGGTGTTATAGATCAGGTGTTATAAATCAGAATAATAATATGAAGAAGATTCCCACCAATAAACGCCCAGGTTCCACCCGTATCCTTTGTATTGGGTACTGTTGAGAACAACAGGTATTTATATAGTTATATATAAACTTATAAACAAAAATTCATTAGAACTTTAGAACTGTTGATATGATATTGCCCAATAATATATTTGGTTTTTTTTTTGTTTTGTTGGCGAGCGAATATGAAGCCTGTTGATAGGATGTTGCCCAATAATATATTTCACGGTTTAGTTTTTGTTTTGTTGGCGAGCGAATATGAAACCTGTTGATAGGATGTTGCCCAATAATATATTTCACGGTTTAGTTTTTGTTTTGTTGGCGAGCGAATATGAAGCCTGTTGATATGATGTTGCCCAATAATATATTTGGTTTTGTTTTTGTTTTGTTGGCGAGCGAATATGAAGCCTGTTGATATGATGTTGCCCAATAATATATTTGGTTTTGTTTTGTTTTGTTGGCGAGCGAATATGAAGCCTGTTGATAGGATGTTGCCCAATAATATATTTCACGGTTTAGTTTTTGTTTTGTTGGCGAGCGAATATGAAGCCTGTTGATAGGATGTTGCCCAATAATATATGTGGTATAGTTTTTGTTTTGTTGGTAAGCGAATATGCAGGATTGCCGGACTCCCGAGCAAGGTCCTACAATATGGGACACACGCGGCGAGCAACACAATTATTTGTTGCTAATCCAAACTGTTGATACCAAGATATAGGGCATAGTTATATCATTTTCAGCAGGCATTTTAGTCAACAGAGTGGGCCAGAAAAAACTCAATTTGTACAGTTTTTAGCAACTGCTCCTTCATAATATTATGTATCATTTCTCAAAAAAGTCACCAAATTACATCGTGGAATCTTTTTGCTGATCCAGCACCACAAAAACCCGAATTTGGGTTTTTTTTAGTGAGGATTTAAGCTCATTGGTAAATTGATAAACAGTTCGTCGTGAGCTCGTGACATGGTGCAGTGCGCACCGTTTATACAGGTTTATATAATTTTATACAGGTTTATACAGGTATATATAATATAAGTTTAAAATTTCATGAATTTTATTGCATATTTTAAAGTTTTAACTGTGCTACGCTAAGGTTAAATACTATTTGTCTGCTCTGATAACTGTTTCAGGTCACGTTGCGTTCATTTTGTGCCACTCTACAATATCAAGCTGACGTTGTTTTGACAAGTTTTTACTTTTTATGGTACTATCCTTACTAAGGTAAATACGTTTCAGCCACAATAACCATTATTTATATAGACATTACTCAGTAAAATTATTTATAGGCATTACTCAGAGAAACCGTCGTCTGAAGCAAAGAGCTTTTTAGGTGATCAGTGGTTGGTTAATATTATAAGATACCCATATAAGGGCTTTAAGTCAGCAACATAATTAATGGCGGATCAATTATGTGGCGGTGAATGAACCTAGCCAGAAACATTTAGTCTTAAGAAGTTGAAGTGACTCCAGATATTTCCATATAATGCGTGTTAGCAGTAATAAAGGATACATATTTGATAGACATGTATTTAAATGTTTAAATGAATTTACTGCTTTAACGGCAAAAGGCTGGTTAATGTAATTCACCACGTTACAAGATCAACTGAATATCCTTTGCTTAAAGATTAAAGATTAAAGCCATGTTTTAGCATCTTAAAGCTTTCAATGTGTAGTAAGAAAGGTGTTTTTTGTAAGCTGGCATTTAAACCATGTTACTTATTAAATAATCTTATTAAGATCCATCTTTGTTTCAAATACTCCTTTCTGATGGATTAAAATAAATTGCAGCTTATGAAATAAGCTGGGAGCTTTGTCCTCTTTAATCCGTACTACATCGATCTAACCGTTTAGTACACTGAGTTAAAAGCTTTTTATCCTTTTACTAATTTTACTAGTTACATTTACAACTACTACTGAGCTATTTGTCAGTATAACAGGATTAAGGATTTAGAGATCAAACTGTTTAGCTGTATTTAAACATTTAACGCTAGTATTGGCGAGCGTCTGAGACCTTTGACGTCTGTCAACTTCTTTGAAATAGTAATGAGGTAATGCGCTATTTCATAATATGTTTGTACAGACCCCCCCTCCCCCGGTACTGGATACATTTTGAGCGCGAAGAGCCCCTAAAAATTACCTCTTGTATGGTGCTCAGCTTGTTTTAAGTTGTAATCTAACCAAAGCAAAGGTTGATACCACAATTCAATCAAAATAGTTGCTATATTGACAACAGTTAACCGCAGTATTTACGATAGCTGCAGCATGCACCGGGGCCTGGCCATCATATCAATTATCTATCATATCATTAATCGTTGATTGCCTTAAACCATACATAATAATATCATCAATAAAATCATGTTTTGAAGAAATAAAATCTTTATTCAAATGAATCAAGAATTGATACTCAATTGTGTCACTGACTAGTAACAGTGTCTTCAGTATTGTACATTGTACAGTTAATAAACTATACATACCGTTATTATAAATATTGAGATTATTTTTGTGAAAAGATTACTATGGATATTCATATATTTATTATATTTGAACTGTATTTGAACCGTATGCTATGAGCCTAAAAAGAGAGAGAGCACTATCCTAAATAAGTAAATAACAAAGCGAATTGAGTGCGCTATATGATATTATAATTCGAGAGTATATCCAATCAAATCACAGGCAGACACCTTGCAGAAAGTCCGACAACGTGGCTTTATTTTCTTATATATTTTTCTTCTCTTACGGTTCATTGTATTTTCAAATCATATTTCATTTTATTTCCCCATATTTTTATGATACGTTTATTCTATTTCCAACGCACGCCACTATCGTAGCTATTGATCAAACTCTACGACAATTCCAATAAAAATTTGTCTTAATGTTGACATTGGCTTTGCAGGGGTCCATTTCGATATTGAATCGTTTTTCTCATCAAAAAGGCAAAAACCCACAATTTGTTGCTAAAATAATCTCCCTCCCATTTTGACTCTTCAGTTCATGATACTAACAGTAACTTAAAGTAACTTACAGTAACTTAAAGTAACTTACAGTAACTTACAGTAACTTACAGTAACTTACAGTAACTTACAGTAACTTAAAGTAACTTACAGTAACTTACAGTAACTTACAGTAACTTACAGTAACTTACAGTAACTTAAAGTAACTTACAATAACTTACAGTAACTTACAGTAACTTACAGTAACTTACAGTAACTTAAAGTAACTTACAGTAACTTTATACACTCACCTCAGTTGATCAGGGTAGAGTCTGTGACGAGCCAGAACTTCAAACACGCTTACAACACGCACGTGGGCGCTGTGCGCAGGATCTGAAGGGAGTAGAAGTTTTTAACATACAGGTAGTGAGACTGTAAACGTGCACGTGGGCACTTTGCGCGGATCTGAAGATCATAGTTGTTTTTAATCTAATATGTAACAGGTCAAGCAGAACGTACGCTACTATTGGTACTTCAACGTGAAAATGTACACGTGCTCATTATATCCCTTCCACTGTCTCAATTGCAACATGAAACGATAATTATTTCAAAACATGACCATTTCTATCAGTGGCGTAACGAAAGGCCCTGCTGACCCCGCTGTGCAGGGGGGCGCCGTCTTAGGGGGGCGCCAAATCGTCGTTTGAATGTGGGACAATTTCGAAAACTTAACTAAAGTACTAGCAAAACTGCGCGTTTTGCTCTAGATACACACTTTTTTAGAGATTTTACTGGCGTATTCTTTAAAATCACCTAATTTGTTCAATTTTAGGGAGGGGCACTAAAAGGGGAGGGGGCGCCAACAGGGGGGGCGCATTTTTCGGCAGGGGGGCGCCAACAGGCAACGTTACGCCACTGATTTCTATCACAATAACTTTATATTAATTGACGCATGAGAGCATGAAGACGAATCATAAACCATCAGGGAGCAGTATGATTGGTCTGTGATCAATGGTACTGTGGCAAAACCCCTACGAAATGATACCCCATAAGAACGCTTCATTCTGTTCAGAAATTATAACTTATAATAAGGTTGATACATGTTTGATTATAATGATGTATATTGCAATAAAATGATTATATCAGCATCATACTCGCCCCAGCATCATACTCGCCCCACTGAGACTGTCACTGATCAGTGATCACGTGACACTGAGACTGACACTGGTTAGTGGTTACCCACGTGACTTAAAGTGGACACTGCCACGGTCAACAGGGAGTGGCCCTAAATCAGAGACAGAACAGTTACCAGTATGATATCTATCATTTTCATAGCTTTATAAAAAAGCGCACGTAACTTCATGATAAGTGTGACAGGTGACTGCGTAATATGTATTATTTAAGATAACCTTTGAATTCCTATTATCTTATTATTAGCAGCTAGAATTGTAAAACCTGATTTACCAACAAACAAGGATACTTTTAAGGGAGTAATAGTAAGCCCTCGCCGGTGTCTGCACGTTGGTAATGGTAACGCCCATTTTTGTATAGACATTTAAAATCGCCTAAACATGCCCAAACCTGTTTGTGCTCCATTCGTGACTACTAGTCTCAATTTCCTATTATATCTTTAAAAGTTGAAAGCTTTAAAGATTGGGAACATGGGAACATGGTAGTTGCAGTATTGAAGGACCGGTCAACTGGAAGGGCAGTTTAGCTAAAAGGGCTTTAACTTTAAGCTGTATAGCTATAGTCAGACCTAGCAATACTTCAAGAACAGTTTACAGTTCAAAATATCTAGAATCGTTTTGTTGTTTTTGGTTCTTCTCGGCTTGATAACTGAGCTTATTACTCCCAATAAGCTGCAGTGACAGAGAAATGTTTCTCATTTCATCGTAAACTATTTTATTTGGCAATTTTCCATTGACCAAATTGGTAAACCTCACAGTTGACTCGAATGATCGGGAAATCGTAATTGAGGAATGTGTGGTGAACTTGGAATTTCAGTTCTCTCCTGATTATTATGTATATAATATAATAGTTCTTAGATTGATAACAAAATTGCATAAATTTCTTCATACTCCAGATCCTCTGGCTAGACAGATATTAAAATTTAATTAATTTGTCAGGAGCGCCGTATGTGGTGCTCGTAATGCTCGTCAAATTAAAAGTGTAAATTGCCTGATAACGCACTTGGACATTAATATAATATTTAATATACAATATGTTGGCTCTGCTGTGGTCTTGCTACGTGAATATATTATATATAATATATAACTAATATATTATATTAGTTTGTTTTATCTTTATATAATATATATTATACGGTTTTTCAAGATTGATTTACAAGATTTACGAAGATTTCAAGCCTCGTATTGGGTGTTTCCCTTTGTGCTCAAAGGCAACATAATATAATAATAGTTACAACAATGGAGTTGCACTTGAGGAGATTAATTTTGGTTACTGTAAGCTCTGCAGCATTTATTGTTATTTCTGAATAAAAAAGAAACAGTTCTTCGTGATGTTCAGTCACTATTATATAGGCATAGTTCCAGTGTAATGCTTCTTTAAAATAAGCTAATTTATAGACTATTTTTTGGCTCACATATTACTTTATAAGACGTACATATAAATGGGATAGGTTTGCTTTAAAGGCATTTATCAGTTACTATCTGAGTATGATTGTTTTCTACTAGGTCGCTCTTTATTCCCATAAATCCTTAGTAACCTATAGTAACCTATAGTAACCTATAGTAACCTATAGTAACCTATAGTAACCTATAGTAACCTATAGTAACCTATAGTAACCTATAGTAACCTATAGTAACCTATAGTAACCTATAGTAACCTATAGTAACAAGCACCCTCGTCTGGTGTTCGAAATATATTACTGCAGCAACGTATTTTACAGTTCTTCAACCTGTGACCGACCTAATAAAATTACGTCCCAGACGTAATCATCTGAACACAGCCCCAGTGTCTACCACTGAATTTAACATATTGGAAAGTGCAATTTATTACCCCAATTCATCCCATCATTCATTATATTAGAAAGTGCAATTCATCTCAAGATTCAGCATATTGAAAAATGCAATTTCTCACCAAATTCACCTCTCTCTGTCGATCCGAAGAAAGACACGTGACAATGAAAACTTCAGGACCGAAACGATGTAAGAGAGACAGTATGTGACCTAGAGAATTTGACCTAGAGATGGCTGGGGACTATATTACCCCGTAGTAATATGATGGTCCTCAAACTGCGCTTCTCCAATCGTCACGTCCGAGTAATAAACTCAATTTTTCTCATACCACGGATCTTGTACTATCAGTACGATATACTCATTCATCAATTCAAGCATTCAAAATGGGGTAGAGTTTCCATCGACTTGCGAATCGAGAGTAAAGCTTCAATTATTTCACGACTTAACTATATCATGTTGAGCGTCTGGGCTGGTGTGTACTATGATTATATTGCTTTGAATTTGTATGTATATTGAATTATATTGTATTTCAGTACTATGTAACCAGGCGGCAAATTTGAAATGGGTTATGATGGGGTCCGCGGTAGTCCCCACGCATAGTATCATGTCCTTGTTTTACTGACTACTTCAATGAAGATCGTACATATGAAGATAACTTCGTTATCTGACATTGTTTCTGGTTTTCGATTGGTTGCTTTAGAAAGCTGACAGTCACTGAGTCACTGTCAAACAATATCAATCACTTCCCCACCCACCATCAATTAATCAATAGAGCATGAGCATCAAATTGTTATCACATCATATACGATATCAGTTGTAAATATCAGTAGGATATCAGTAGTAAAGTAACGATATCAGTTGTAAATATCAGTAGGATATCAGAAGTAAATATCAGTTTGAGTTTATTTGAGACTGACCTGTAAATACGTGGGAAAAGAGGGTGAGCAGAGATGTTAGGAACTTGGTGTCAGAGAGCAGTTGCAGGTTGTGGGGCAGCAGTGTCATCTGTAACACCCACTCACAAACTGTTTTTAATATCTCGTCCTGAAATTGTGGTTTCATGAGAAACAGTATTAAGCTGTAAGTGAGAATTTTCAACTCGTAAAGTTTTAAATAGTTTTTTAAGTATTTTAAGTATAACTTATAATTCATATAGCTTAACAAGATGGCTAGGCTAGAATCTAATTCTCGTAGTTTAACAAATATGCTTAATATAAATTGTAATATTTAACTAGTATATGATTTAGGCTAGACATAAAGAAAGGCTAGCTTTCTTCGGAATTCAATATAACTATATAATATCACGATCAGTTTAGTGGTTTATATTAATTTTAGGACTGAACGTTTAAACTGTTTGATTGATCTAGTACAGTTAAAGAATTTCTTGTTATTACTTTGAACGAGGTCCCTTCTACAGACTACTAACCTTAAATACTTCCTTGCACTAAAAATATAAATTTTAGTTTTAGTATTGAGGCTACCCACTGACTCTAAGGAAATAGCTCTGATATCGAATCAAATGAACGTACTTCATGTTTACTAAAAGGTAAACATTACCATACCAATAGTACAGAGATTCTTAAGAAGGTAGCTTTAATATCCAATCAGATGTTTCAAGCGTACTTAAACTCTTAAAGGTAAACACAAACATATTATTGAATACCACAGATTCCTAGACAATAGCCCAGAGAACGCGGTGGAGCCCGCGGTAGAAGCAATTAGCTGAATTGGTAGTACTTTTATTTTGGAATTCAACTTAGAGATCCATTCAAGTAATGACGTGAAAGTTTAGTTAGTTAGCTACAACAGGACCTTGCAGTACCTTACATCCGGTCCCACAGTATCGCTCAGCTGATGATAGTTAGGTAGTTTCAATGTCTGGGCTATTATCGTTTACTCCTGGGTCTTCATTAAAGGGGGTTTATCATTTTTTCAGAAACTACAATGATGTTTTGATATTTAGTTATTTGCTAGGAAAAGATTAGACTTGGGTGCAGGATATAACAAATTTGAAATCAGCACTTCCGACGAGTACCAGAGTCTCGAGCCTGGCTCAGCACGGAACTCGTTCCTCTTGATGCTTGATGTTTGAGGAGTATTGGATCGCATCCTTTTTGGCACGCTTTTCTAAGTTATTTCTAGTGATGATTGGGTGAAATTTTCGTTTCAAAGTTAACTATTAACTGATTGGGTTGTTAATTATTTTCCCATTAAAGGAAAAGTCCAAATTGGGTGAAGTTGTCCGGTAGCCGTGACACCACGTGACGTCACGCCAGTATTATCGAAATGTTTGAAGCCCCAAAAGATTATAATTAAAAGTACGTGGTGCGTCATTTATTAAAAGATGATTTATTAATCAGAATTCTTTATGAGAGAGCAATAGTTGAGGTAAATTTTCACTAAACAGTTGCAAAGTGTCATACAGTGGTCCCTGTTGGTTAGAATTTATCAAACGTTTCACTCATTTACCACCGCTGCAGTAAACAGTAAACGGTTAATGACATATTTCCCCAGACATATCTCCCCAGAATAGTTGCTGTAACGAACCATCAATAATACTGCACACCTTCGGATTTAAACACGACTTCACAAGCCAGACAGAACCCATCATTAATTCCTCACAATTTGCAATCGCGTTGCCTTGAGACAAATTATATTTATAATGACATAACGGGTTCTCCAGTTCCTGCATATTACATAAAGACACCATAAAGAGAGCATTTTATGCTTTGCTGGACACCTGCTAAGCAGCTGTTGTTTGCTCTCCGCCAATCAAAACTGTAATCACATTTATTCTTATTTATAATAATATTATGAGCCACTTGGGTGGCATTTATAATGTGCTTAAACCGTTTTTATCTATATGTATTATCCAACCCATTGTTTATTGTTTAACTGTCCCATTCGGAATAGATAACCGAGAAATAGAGATTGTTTGCTTTTTTAGTTGTATTAACCTGGATTCTGAAAGAACCACCACTATTCTTGATACCAATTAAAAGTTCTTTGAATTTTAGCGTTAATGAAATAACACATTAAAAGAGGATGAACCGGACAAACAGTGGCCTGATAGTTTCTACTGCAGTGCTCTCGGACGAGGAGCTCATCTTCAAGAAGATCATGCAGACCAGAGCTATGGGCATCCTTATACCAATCTTCATTCTTACAGGTACTACCCGTTATACTTGGTATATTTTGTTATTTACTGCTATTTAAACTATTAAAGGGTCTGAACTTGTAGGCGCGCGCATTGCTATGGTAACTGAACGCGAATAATCTCAAATTCAAATAATCACCATGGTAACAGCTTCCACGTGACAGGTTTATGTTGTGTGGCGTGTAACGTGCTGATATGGAAATTCTACTTCCAGAAGAGGGATAATCTCATGCACTACCTCTACCTTCTTCTAGCTACTTCTGATATCTCTAGGTGAGAAGATAGGGGGAGGGGTGATACACTGAACCAGGATAGCTTAAGAAATGTTTTTTAACACTGGATGAAGTGAATCAGGAAAATATTGGTTGAAGGAATTTCTATGTTCTGACGTCTCATGACTCCAGAGTCCCAGCTCTCCAAGTGTTAAAATACCTTGTAACCACTAAATGTGTTGGGCATTTTCTAACAGCTCATGCTTTCTAGATAACCAGCTCTGGGTTCGGACTTGATATAACTATGATTATAATTATAAGTGGGTTTAGCCGGGAAGACGCAGAAATTGAAACGCCTGCATGGTATGTGAACGCACTGGTTACAGATAAACGCCTGCTAAGTGTAGTATTTTCATGCTTGGTGACATTACAATCACACTGAGGTTTAAATTGCCAACTTATTTCTGGCAATTTTCGATTCTGTCGGTTCTTACATCCTATGGTTTAGAGTTTAGACCCAAATCTAACTTTAACACTATCAATATTACCCAAACACGGACCATACCCCTTACCCAACGTACAAATCAATGGAAAGGGGTTAACCCTAGAACTACGCGAATCAAACTGGTTAGACTATCCATCATAGTTCGTACAACTAACCACCTTAACAATTACTTATCTATCAGTTAATTAACCAATTATCCAATAAAATTAACCGTATTATTTCTTCAGCGGGATATCTGCAATCCTACACGCTCTGGTTTGGATCTTCTTCGTTACAGGGAGGAAGAACATGGGAGATTACTGTACTATACTCGCCTTCTTCATTACAGGTTCGACTTTTATTCTTTACAATTTTTATTTTTATTTTTAAAATACTAATTTATCATTTACGTAATTCCGTTTTATAAGTACTATGTTATATATTACTTATAATTCATATGTTATTAACTCCTCTTAAACAGTAGGGTCTATAATACGAAGGAGAATAATGTAATAATTCTTCAATTAATAAAATAGTGCAACTTTTGATGCTATTGAAATTAGTCAGAGTAAGGTTGCTCCCACAGTGTGAACAATGTAGATTTTAATCTAAGGTACATTATAAAAGTGATCATATTAAAGTGGAGCTCAAAGCTGTCAAATATCAACCCTGAAAATAAGCTGATTCAAACCAACCAACCCTAATAATATCTCTATATTTGACACGTGTGTGTGTGTGTGTGTGTGTGTGTGTGTTATACCCTAATATGGTGTCTTACAGGGGTGTCAGCGCGAGTTTCAGCATGGTTACAGCTACTGTTATCCTTAACGAGAACTCTAGTTATCTTAGTCCCTACATCAAGGTACGTAATTATAACTAAACGAGTAACCTGGAGGAACCCATTTTAAATATAACCTTTTCCTAATACACCGCCTTCAGGTTGGTGTAAAGTAGCCGAGCAATTAAGATTATTTCCCTAACATGGATGCTTATCTTCAGGTTGATGTTAAACTGTTAAAGTCCGCAGTCACAACTCTAATCTCTAGGTTGATGTTAAAGTCCGCAGTAACAACTCTAATCTACAGGTTGATGTTAAAGTCCGCAGTAACAACTCTAATCTCCAGGTTGATGTTAAAGTCCGCAGTAACAACTCTAATCTAAATATAACCTTTTCCTAATACACCGCCTTCAGGTTGGTGTAAAGTAGCCGAGCAATTAAGATTATTTCCCTAACATGGATGCTTATCTTCAGGTTGATGTTAAAGTCCGCAGTCACAACTCTAATCTCTAGGTTGATGTTAAAGTCCGCAGTAACAACTCTAATCTCCAGGTTGATGTTAAAGTCCGCAGTAACAACTCTAATCTCTAGGTTGATGTTAAAGTCCGCAGTAACAACTCTAATCTACAGGTTGATGTTAAAGTCCGTAGTAACAACTCTAATCTACAGGTTGATGTTAATTGTTAAAGTCCGTAGTAACAACTCTAATCTACAGGTTGATGTTAAAGTCCGTAGTAACAACTCTAATCTACAGGTTGATGTTAAAGTCCACAGTAACAACTCTAATCTCCAGGTTGATGTTAAAGTCCGCAGTAACAACTCTAATCTCCAGGTTGATGTTAAAGTCCGCAGTAACAACTCTAATCTACAGGTTGATGTTAAAGTCCGCAGTAACAACTCTAATCTCCAGGTTGATGTTAAAGTCCGCAGTAACAACTCTAATCTCCAGGTTGATGTTAAAGTCCGTAGTAACAGCTCTTTCCTTGGTGGTGCTAACCGGTTGGAGCTGTCTAGCAGTGTTTGACCTGTACAACACAATTCCACTACGGCAAGACTACTCCTACCTAGTGTTCTACCAATACCTCCTCTTCCTACCTGCTGTAGGACAGGGCCTCTTCGACTACCTCTTTATGTCCGGGTTAGTCATGTTGGTCACGTGAGGGTCACGTGTTAGTCATGTTGGTCACGTCATGTTGCTTAATCATCCGCGCATTTATACTCATTATATTATAGAAAACTGTATTGACAACTTGTTGATTATCAAACAACACTGGAACCAAGATTAAACAGCACAAGATTCCACACTAAACTAAGCTTCACACTAAACTAAGCTCCACAGTCCACACTAAAATAAGCTCCACACTAAACTAAGCTCCACACTAAAATAAGCTCCACACTAAACTAAGCTCCACAGTCCACACTAAAATAAGCTCCACACTAAACTAAGCTCCACACTAAAATAAGCTCCACACTAAACTAAGCTCCACACTAAACTAATCTCCACACTAAACTAATCTCCACACTAAAATAAGCTCCACACTAAACTAAGCTCCACACTAAACTAATCTCCACACTAAACTAAGCTCCACACTAAACTAAGCTCCACACTAAACTAAGCTCCACACTAAAATAAGCTCCACACTAAACTAAGCTCCACACTAAAATAAGCTCCACACTAAACTAAGCTCCACACTAAACTAAGCTCCACACTAAACTAAGCTCCACACTAAACTAATCTCCACACTAAACTAAGCTCCACACTAAACTAAGCTCCACAGTCCACACTAAACTAAGCTTCACACTAAACTAAGCTCCACAGTCCACACTAAAATAAGCTCCACACTAAACTAAGCTCCACACTAAACTAAGCTCCACACTAAACTAAGCTCCACACTAAACTAATCTCCACACTAAACTAAGGTCCCTCCCAGACTGTACATGGACCTGACTCCCTCCCACTATCTGATCACCTGGATAATGCTCCCGTTTGCTGTTCCTGTACTACTGGTCGTGGGTTGCTCTATTGTTCAGGTGCTGGAACTGTTCCGGAGACAGAGACTCAGAACCAGCCTCGCTATTAATACTAACAGGTTACTATAGCAACACTACCATATAAGGTAATGTATCAACAGCAGCCTCGCTATTAATACTAACAGGTTACTATAGCAACACTACCATATAAGGTAATGTATAAACAGCAGCCTCGCTATTAATACTAACAGGTTACTATAGCAACACTACCATATAAGGTAACGTATAAACAGCAGCCTCGCTATTAATACTAACAGGTTACTATAGCAACACTACCATATAAGGTAACGTATAAACAGCAGCCTCGCTATTAATACTAACAGGTTACTATAGCAACACTACCATATAAGGTAACGTATAAACAGCAGCCTCGCTATTAATACTAACAGGTTACTATAGCAACACTACCATATAAGGTAACGTATAAACAGCAGCCTCGCTATTAATACTAACAGGTTACTATAGCAACACTACCATATAAGGTAACGTATAAACAGCAGCCTCGCTATTAATACTAACAGGTTACTATAGCAACACTACCATATAAGGTAACGTATAAACAGCAGCCTCGCTATTAATACTAACAGGTTACTATAGCAACACTACCATATAAGGTAACGTATAAACAGCAGCCTCGCTATTAATACTAACAGGTTACTATAGCAACACTACCATATAAGGTAATGTATAAACAGCAGCCTCGCTATTAATACTAACAGGTTACTATAGCAACACTACCATATAAGGTAACGTATAAACAGCAGCCTCGCTATTAATACTAACAGGTTACTATAGCAACACTACCATATAAGGTAATGTATAAACAGCAGCCTCGCTATTAATACTAACAGGTTACTATAGCAACACTACCATATAAGGTAATGTATCAACAGCAGCCTCGCTATTAATACTAACAGGTTACTATAGCAACACTACCATATAAGGTAACGTATAAACAGCAGCCTCGCTATTAATACTAACAGGTTACTATAGCAACACTACCATATAAGGTAATGTATCAACAGCAGCCTCGCTATTAATACTAACAGGTTACTATAGCAACACTACCATATAAGGTAATGTATCAACAGCAGCCTCGCTATTAATACTAACAGGTTACTATAGCAACACTACCATATAAGGTAACGTATAAACAGCAGCCTCGCTATTAATACTAACAGGTTACTATAGCAACACTACCATATAAGGTAATGTATAAACAGCAGCCTCGCTATTAATACGAACAGGTTACTATAGCAACACTACCATATAAGGTAATGTATAAACAGCAGCCTCGCTATTATCGTATTAACACAAATAGGTTCACTTAAAGATTTAACGTCTTAAACCCTTCACTTTCTCTATTTTTTAATCAACAACAGCCAAGTTCTATGCCATAATCCCCATTAAAAAGCTTCCATTTCGTATTTTAACCCTGCCCCTCCCCAGGATAAACCTGCGAATAACAGGAACAGTTCTGCGACTAACAATTATATTCGCGGTCTTCAACACGCCCTTCTTCATCCTGTTTGCGGTGTACTACTGGCACTACGTACTGTCCGGTACCAGTATCCTAGTACCCTACATCTGTGGCACCATGTTACCCATCCTGAACTCCTGTATAAACCCCATTGTGCTGATCAGTAGGGGGCAGGGACTGAGGAAGTACACTAAGGCGGTGTGTAGGAGAGTGTCCGGGTACACGGGCCGGAATAAGGACCCGGTTATTGAGCTGACCAAGATGGCTGAGAGTTGCAGTAGGTTGCGAGGCAACTCTAGTGTTGCTATGTCTCAAAATTAGGTGATTCTAGTCTCGCTGTGTCTCAAAATTAGGTGACTCTAGTGTTGCTATGTCTCAAAATTAGGTGATTTTAGTCTTGCTTTGTCTCAACTCTCAAAATATAATACTACTTTCGCCTCGGTGGTACATCCTTCTATAATCAATTATATCCTGCTAATTTTAGCAAGTCTGTTTTAATTGTAGCTGTTAACTATTAACTAGACTCGTTAATTATTGTGTTTTTAACTTTATGTTATATTCTGTAAACCCGAGTTTTATTTCCTGATTCTCCGCGAGTAGGGGTGTGGACTCCCTGAGACTACTTCCAAATAACCACAAGAATGTTAAAATGCAAAGTTTGTCATATTATATTCGATATTGATTAATTATAATATTACAAAAGTAGAGCACAACACCTTGTCTTAGTTTTAGCAGGGAGGTGTCTAACCAATCATATCACAGCTGTTGTCACGTATCTAACACGTGACAGGTTTCATCATACCACGTGGCCTCACCTCCCTAACAGTATATTTTAGAGTAAATAAAACTAACCGATTGAGAAAGTCTTGTTAGAACCAATATGGAAGTGAGGACTCTGGGGTAGATAATACACCTGGGACATAACAACAACGTTAATATCATTATAGGACACATAACTACATAGCTATAAAAACATGTATTATTTTATCAAATAAACTGATTTGAATTTAGGTTTAAAACTTGCTGACTACATTACTACGATGACATAACTATGACATAACTATGACATAACTATAATGACATAACTATGACATAACTATGACATAACCATGACATAACTATGACATAACTATGACATAACTATGACATAACTATGACATAACTATGACATAACTATGACATAACTATGACATAACTATGACATAACTATGACATAACTATGACATAACTATGACATAACTATGACATAACTATGACATAACTATGACATAACTATGACATAACTATGACGTCACTATGATATCACGTGACCACTAACCTATCATAATACTCCATCTTGTCCACAAGTTCAGTGTGTTTAGAAACTAGAACAGTGTCATTAGACAGGTCACGTGATGAGGGGCCGCACAGTTCCGGTTCCAGATCCAGAGCTAGTCCCATTAGAAACTTGAAGAGCTGGGAAGAGGGGGCGCGGGCTATTATCATAAATGGGCATCACGTGGGGTGGCTATTACCATATATGGGCATCACGTAGGGTGGCTATTACCATATATGGGCATCACGTGGGGAATTGTTAATGGGATACTGAACTTAACATGTTGGTTACAAGTAATGATTTGCTAAAAAAAGCTGATTTGAAATCATTATAAAATATGTGATTAAATGCGAAATGTCGAAATGTGCGTAAAAAGTATTACCGTGATTATGTTCTCTTGACAAGGAGAGTTGCTATGGAAACAGGGTAACAATTCCAGAGATTTGGTAAGCGAACTGTATTCGACCTATCAAAAATGTACAAATCATGGGTTGAGTTAAATCTTCACTAAAAAATAAAATCGATTTAGAAACTTAAATACAAATATACAGAACTATAAATTATAACAGCGAGCAAATATTATGTTATATCGGGAACAGCATAACAGTTAATTCCCGGACATTTCCCGGACATTTCCCGGATAATTCCCGGATAGTTCCCCGAATAATACCTGGGTTTCAAAGTAGTGAATGTTAGAAGGACTATTGTGCAGGGCTGACTGTAAGAGTTTTATAACCTTTCCTACTATAGGCATGTAGTTCTCATCTGGGGATAGTGTGGTTAGACGAGGGAATAGTGTGGTGGTTAAATTATAAAATGTTAATTATGTTGATAAATTAAGAAATAAAATAATACATTTTTCTCAAACTTTCAACTTTTAACGCACCAAAAATCAAGTCATCATTCTAGAGAGTTTCAGATAACAAAATTCGCACAGATGTTAAAATTAGATATAACCCTATCTAGCTCACCTGCAATCTGTCCAGCACTAATGATGAGGTTAGAGATAACCAGAAACCCATCAGGAGCCTGGTAATAATATCAGAATATTACCATATATGGGCATGTAAAGTGATAAGACATTACCATATATGGGCATGTAAAGTGATCAGAATACTACCATATATATATGGGCACAGGGCATGTGAGGAGATCTAGCTGATAAAGTAGCTCAAGTATCGGATTTAACTAACTGACTATGGGGATAATTAACAATACTATATATTAATGCTTTTCATTCATACAAGTGAAAACAAATTCTTCTTGTAGTGCATCCTGGGTTTGGACAGGATATGCCCGTTTTATATATTTTATGGACATCAATGTGATCAGAATATTACCATATATGGGCAAATGAAGTGATCAGAATATTACCATATATGGGCACCAATGTGATGGAGTGTACCTGGAATCTGTGCTGGGAGGGAGGGAAGGAGAGGAACAATTCAGATAAACAGTCCAGGATGTCGAGTTTTAGTTCTGAGTTATCAAGGTTCTCGTGCATCATACGGAGTAGTGCTCTCACATCGTCCTGATCCTCTGATGCTACCTGGGATATTACCATATATAGTCATCACGTGGGTGGATATTACCATATATAGTCATCACGTGGGGATTGGGAAATAAGACTAGAATCTGCTGGAAAACAGCAGAATATCAGAAATACACGCAAGGGGTCTCCTCACTACATGAATCAAAGTAAAATAAAGTATGTACTTACGTAGGTAGAGAGAGTTTTAATAACTAGCAGAACGTATGCTCTAAACGCAGGAACGTGTAGCATGTCGTACAGGAAGTCGCGACCTTGTAGTTCCAAATAACTGAAATGTATAGGGTTTTAGACTTCCTTTAGAGCTAGCGTTATCGGTTCTTTGAAGATGAAAAGTCTCTTTTAATGACAATTATTTTTCTCGCATGCCGAAAATTAATGATTGTATTCAAATGTTATCTCAAGTGTATTGAAATAATCATAGTTGTTTATAGTAAAATATGACCAGTACGAAACTGACAGAACCAACTTATCACTTTTATACTACCAAATATGGTCAACAGGTGTTATCTTACTTCTGATAAGCTTCCGGGCAGTTGTCTAGTAAGGTATTCAATGTGGTCATCAGCATTATAAGGTAATTATCATCTAACTTCTCGTCGTCTGTAGAATCAAAATATAAAGCACTGACGCTATAATTTCAGTCTTGAAACTTAACTTGTCTACTTTTAAGTCAATACATTTCTCAATGAACGTCCAACTCTTTAAGATTTAAAACCCACTTAGCTTCTTAAAGTATGTCGGTTATTAAGTTTTATTACAAGAGGTAAATGTAACTAAAATAGTGCGGTGAAATACAGTAGACCGTACTAAATGTAATTAGTACCTTGTTGAAGTTGTAAGAGTTGTATTTGGCAGAACTGTAAGCTGTTCAACAGCCCCAACTCTAACATAACTTTCTTCAGACTCGGATCAGCTGTTATCTGAGGATATTACCATATATATAGGCATCAGGTGGGGTGGATACTGGATATTACCTTATATGGGCATCAGGTGGGTTGGATACTGGATATTACCTTATATGGGCATCAGGTGGAGAAATGTTAACATCGCTATTGTGTGTAATAGGGGACCGGCGGTTTTAATCTAAACTACTAAATTAGCATGTGAAACAGGGACAAATAGATAAACGAGAAGTCAAATCTAATATCACATGCCGAACCAATCACGTGACGTAATGGGGATAATACCATATATGGGCATCACGTGACATACCAGCTTATTGATAGTAGCCAGGATGAGTGAAGCCAGGTTAAAGTCAGGTGAGTCCTTTAGGAGGATTAATAGTGCCTCCAACTCTGCTGATGGGATGTATCTCAGGACAAACACGATGTGTTCGACTAGCTTTAATATCCGTTCCTGAACAAAAAACATGTAAGATATCGACATTCTGGAGAAAGAAATTGTGTTAGAACTGTCTTAAGAGTCACATGAAAACATGTTAGCACGTCTAGTTGTTCCGTTGTCATCCAACTTTTGATTTTTAGAGAGTCCTTTAACTTTAACTCACAAGTAAGATGATTCTTACAAAAAGATATGTTAACATTACAGGGTTAACCGGATAGGAGATTTAGCCATAAATGTTTACACTGTGTTTAGTGTTACCACGTGTTACCACGTGTTTACCACGTGTTTACCACGTGTTATCACGTGTTACTACGTGTTTACCACGTGTTACCACGTGTTTACCACGTGTTACCACGTGTTACTACGTGTTTACCACGTGTTTACCACGTGTTAGCACGTGTTTACTATGTGTTTACCACTTGTTTACCACGTGTTACCACGTGTTTACCACGTGTTTACCACGTGTTTACCACGTGTTTACCACGTGTTTACCACGTGTGTACCACGTGTTTACCACGTGTTAGCACGTGTTTACCACGTGTTTACCACGTGTTGCCACGTGTTACCACGTGTAACCACATGTTAGTACCTGGATAAGTGTGGTAGAAGTTGTGAGTCGCTCAGCTATAAAACAGTTCAGAGTGTTGTGTTGACTCAGAACAAAGTAATTCACTTCGTCCAACCTGACGCGAGGAAACATTTAGAGCGGACATAACCAATTAATTAATTAATTAAATCTTATTATTATCAATGTAATATTTCAGACCATAAAACATTCCCACAATCATGACATACCTTCGGAATAACACATATTTCACCAATAATACAGAATGTTATCATCACACATAGTTAATAAGGAACATACTTGAACACGACATTAATAACATCCATCATCAGCAAGGCTATCTGTTCAGTAGTGCTCTTTAAGAAAACATCCTGCAAAACAACAAACGCTGCTGGGTTCTTCACACTCGCTCCTGAAGTACAACACTGTCTCAGAGTTTGAGGGGAGTGCAGTTTTATTCTAGAGTATGTCAGTGCTTACTAGAGAACTATTACATATATTACAACTATTACATATATTACATGTATAATATGTTTTAGAGTTTCTGAGTGAAGGAGTCTTTCAGTCCCGCTATTATGAGCAATATGGGATCCCACGTTTTCTAACTTTCTTGTTGTCATGAAGCTTCCGATTTCAATGCAGTTTATATATACTCTAATAAGTGGAAAAGATGCACAATTGTATATCAAATTATATATCCTGCTTTACAAGACCTAATCTGGCGAAATAAGCCTAAATATTACCTTTTCCAGTAGGAACTGGAATACAGAAGTCTTTGCTTTGGAACTGCATACTTTTAGCGTGTATCTCTGGGACGACCTGAACATTTTATAATATTATTTGATGTGTAAATTTGATTCTAATTCTAATATCATATTATCACAGACCACTTCTAGTCAGCACTAATCGTGTACTTGCACTATTAGTGATATAAACTCAAAGCTTTGAACTGTCAATGATATATATTATGGGCATCACTTGAGGGTAGTTTCAGTTACTCTGTTCTAAAGTCTTTAAATCAGTTGTTAACAGACTATAAATCCATAATACAACTATAAACTACAAATATAACACATCTCCTCCTCCTTTATTGTAAGAACGTTAAATTACCAGCTATCACAAATAAATAAGATAACATTGTGTTAACTATACCTGATCAGCACCAGCAGTACACAAGGTTGGAACAGAATACGCAAGTTTGTTGAGACATTCGTTCTTCATACGACACAATTCGTCACTTTCTACCTCTTGCTTCTCCAGCTGACAAGTTTGTAGTCAGTATTGTAAGTATAAGTTAGTGTATAACTGGAGGGACTATAACATACACTACTGTTTGTGAGGCGATACACATTGAAAGCCCCTCGTAAGGGGATTGTCTCTAATGGACTAGTTTAGCCAATGTAATAAACCAATTCACTGACTGCAGATATTAAAATACATCGGCATCATTTGATCATGTAACAACTTTTGTGCCAGTAAAAATGATTGCTTCCCGGCTGTATCTACTATTTATGCCTGATTTCTTACATTGAAGTTGTTCATTTGTGCGCAAAGTACGTGAAACACACCATATTATGTTAAAACCTCGTTCAGCCCATGTGTGCTCATGAGAAGTTGAGTATGAATATTAAGTTACACTTTTAAAATAAGGCACGGTAACATGCATGGTGTACTTATCGCACCGAATGATGTCAGTTTTGCTAAATTTGTACAGTTTTATGACTTATGACTCAACATTCTTTAATTTCAGAGTAAAGTTTTTGTCGTTATCTCACGTTTGGTTGAATTGTAAGTGGTTCAAAAACGTTCAGAACGATGACTGTCATCTTCGGTATGCGAGTGATTTGTTTCTAACCTCGAATAAAAAGGAATTTGAATTGGACGCGCGCGCGGGTCTGTGTAAATAGAAAATGCTTCATTTTCACATTTTATCACAAAAAAGCCACCGCGCGTCACGCAAACAAACGCACACACGTGAAATATGCACCGAAACAAATTGCCAAGCTTCCGGCGTCACCAAATATCTGTTGACTTACTAATATGATTACACGACAGCACCACTAGGTGCAGCGCCACCTGGAAATCACGGTAACTCGAGCTTACATTTAATATGGCGTCAGTGAGGAGCTCGTAGCCCTCCGCTTCCTTGAAATCGGTCAGCAAGGTGTCCGCTATCTCGCAACTATCTTTCAGGCATCCAAATAGGGGGAGCATAGGTGTCCGCTATATCTGGACAACACAAGATATTATAAGGTAAGACCAGGTAACAGATGGTAACCTAAGGTAACACAACTCACAAGATATATCAGATAACAGGGGGGGTTTAGATAGAAAATAGCACGTTATCAATATCTAATATTACGAGTTTTAAGCTAAAGCCTAAATGCATTTACCATTTAAACGATTTCTAAGCTTAAGTTTTTACAATGATCTAGTTAAAAATCAGTACTTACAGATGACGTAGGTATCAGCAAAGGCGCGCAGATTCTTCACACAGCTAGCTATGCATTTGTTCAAGTGGAGATACTCAATTAGACCTGAAATTTAAGTAGTGTTCAAATATTAAAGAAGAGGTTTTCAAATTTGTTTGATAATAAGTAAAAGTAGGACTCTATAATTGAATGTTATAATAAGTTTTGTAACTAATTGTGCTTTTGCCCTTTTGGTTGGTGATCCACAAACAACAGATAAATAACAGAATCCTACGATACTCTACTGAATGGTATAAAAGTGCAGTATCTAATTATACCTGACAGACAGAGGATACATATTCTGAAGATTGTAGTACAAAATATTGCATTCCTCTGACTAATTTAAAACTGCATATTCAGATGAGGAATCCAACTATTGGTATACAAATGAATCGTCTGTCTGACTTACCGATTGTTTATCAAATATTTTTAGAAAACTTCCTAACACGGGAAAGGTTCTTTATATAATGTACAGGGAGGGCTAAAAGTCAGTACCCATACGTTGGGTCTTATACCTAATCCGTGTTTTATTTTTGAGAGTTGTTGCTTTGCAGATGGCATACTGTACCTACTTGTTCGAGGATTCCGTCGCCAAAATTTGAAAATTCGAATATTTTAGACCAATATTTAATCTAATACAGATATTAATATTTTGGGATAGGATATAGATATTCTGGGAAAGAGGTTTCTGGGGCAGAGGTTTCTGGGGCTAGATTTCTGGAGCGGATGTTTCTGGGGCAGGGTTTTTGCAGGGGGTTATTGTACAGGGGTTTTTGGGGCCGGGGTTATTGTACAGGGGTTTTTGGGGCCGGGGGTTATGGGCTGGGGGTTCTTGTACAAGGGTTTTTGGATCTGGAGGTTCTTGTACAAGGGTTTTTGGGTCTGGGGGTTCTTGTACAGGGGTTTTTGGGGCTGAGGTTTCTTGTACAGGGGTTTTTGGGCCAAGGATACCAGGGGTAGGGTTTCTGGGGAATTACACTGTGTCCAGTAACTAATATCACAATACTCTTCAGTGCATGTAATATGAGCCCCTTATCTCACATTATTGTTTATATCACCGTATTTAACTGCACGTGGTCGGATTATTACACAATCACTGAAACATGTTAAAAATACAATGATATGTACTGTACATTGTACCAAATATCATAAGATAGAAGGATTTAGTCATTTATTTACTTACTTGCAAGTATAACACTGCAAGATGATGTAATTGCTTTGACTGTACAATTTGAAGTAACGTAGACTTGGTTTTAGAATTTAGAGTTATTTAATACAATGACTATGTTTGTATGTATTCGAACTTTTTATTTAGAATTAAAACAAGTTCTTCCTATTATAGAGCCACGGAGTGGACACCTAGTTTAATATGTTTGTATGTTTGTATGTTTGTATGTTTGTATGTTTGTATGTTTGTATGTTTGTATGTTTGTATGTTTGTATGTTTGTATGTTTGTATGTTTGTATGTTTGTATGTTTGTGTGTTTGTATGTTTGTACGTTTGTATGTTTGTATGTTTGTATGTTTGTATGTTTGTATGTTTGTATGTTTGTATGTTTGTATGTTTGTATGTTTGTATGTTTGTATGTTTGTATGTTTGTATGTTTGTAGGTTTGTATGTTTGTATGTTTGTATGTTTGTATACTGATTCGTGCGACATCTGTCCGACAGCGACATCTGTCCGACAGCCGAATTGGGGATTTCGGACAGATGTCGCTGTCCGAATTTCGGATCATATTGTAATTTCGGTTCACATTCGTATTTCACAAGCTCACGGGTAATCTCGTGACGTTGCTCCCATTGTTCGAATGCTGATGTGATCCATTGAGATCTGATCCATCGATACGTGATTGACTATTTGAGGACAGTATTGTGCTATAGCCGTACGCTGTCGATCACATCACAGGACACAGCCTACATGAGTACATATAGGACAGCGGCCGTATGGAGATCAGATATCGCATTCCACAAAATCAACCAATCTTCAGTAAACAGACCCAGATCTGCAGCAAACAGACTCGAGAGATTTGGAAACGCTATCCATTCCTGCAAACTACATCCTCTCTACCGACAACAGTCCAATAATGCTATGGGACGATCAACAGACTCGTCGATCTTTCCTTTGGGGGACTCCTAAGAACGTAGATCATATGGTGGACGCGGAGCATTGGGTAGTCGAAGGTACCTTCAAATCCGCACCTAATCTCTTCCATCAGCTCTTCACAGTCCACGGACTCTTCCCTGATGGCTGGCACCTCCCCCTCTTCTATGGACTCATTCCTGGAAAATCGACGACCCTCTACCGCAACATGTTCGAGGAGATAGACACCTGGGCTTCTTGGGCCTTGGGGCTACCAACCACAATCCATCCTCATGGACTACGAGCTCGCCATTCACAACGCAGTTGCTTCATGCCTGCCTGCCTAGGTCGAAAATAAACTAGGTAGTCAACTATGGCTCAGATCATATCTCAAATTGGCAATGTTACGTATACAAATTTGCAAACTTAACAGTTCAGATCATGTCTCAAATTGGAAATGTGTCGTATTGAAATCAGATCACAATTTCGGACAGATGTCGTTTTTTTCTGGTACCCTTAGTCGGACAGATGTCGCTGTCGGACAGATGTCGCTGTCGGACAGGAGTCGTGTTACCGTGCCTCCTAACACATAGTCATAAAAGTTGCTCCAAAAGACTGGTGGCTGTCCATCGTAAGACAATCCTGCCAGTCAAAGTAAGGAAAATGTGTAATAACAAACAAACACAACAGTTATTAATTTACTAATTTACTAATTTACTAATTTACTAATTTACTAATTTACTAATTTACTAATTTACTAATTTACTAATTTACTAATTTACTAATTTACTAATTTACTAATTTACTAATTTACTAATTTACTAATTTACTAATTTACTAATTTACTAATTTACTAATTTACTAATTTGCTAATAAGATAATTTACTAATTAAATTAACCAAACCAACCTTGATTAAGACTCTTTCTACAGATGGTAGAGAGGAACTCCACCGTGCAGCGTTGCCAGGGCGCGTTATGAGGCCCCCACCATGACGTGCAGATATCAAACAGCACGAGTAGGTCACTGTCTGTTGCGCGCAATTCTTCCACCACACACACATGCTCTCCTATCCTGCGCGCAGATAGTTAGTACTGTTATGATAGCAATAAAACGAGTAAATAAACACATAAAAACTCTAGTGAATAAACACATAAAACTAGTGAATAAACACATAAAACTAGCGAATAAACACATACAACTAGTAAATAAACACATAAAACTAGTAAATAAACACATAAAACTAATGAATAAACACTGTCATGTGTACCAATTTACAGCATCAAATAACTGTTACTCAAGAGTCAAGATGATATCGTCAGTAAGTTCGTAATATATAATCCAAATAAAATCTGAATTAAAATGACCAGATTTCAAACAAATTAGTCGAACAAGTAAGTACAGACTTACCTTACAAAAAGTAAACTTACCTTATACAAAAAGTAAACTTACCTAATAAGAACAGACATGAGCATTTTCGAGATCATCTCGACATTCTGAGAATCATGAGATAAGTCGGGCAGGTCCATGAAGAGGTAAAGCATTTTCACTAAAGTTGAGGGGAGGTGTTCTCCACACATCTCTTTAACTGCAGTCAAGCTGAAGACAATTTCGGGCTAACTTATGTATTTTCTAATTTTCGATTAAAACAAGCTGCATAAAGTGATATTTTCTGGATTTCAACAAGTTTTGTTTATTCTATTAAGTAATAAGTATACATGTATTAGGTTCGATCTGTATCTTCTTTTTTTTAATTCACGACAACATAACTGTAAATTGTCGATTCTGGAATTATTTTGTCAAGTATTGAGTACCTGTAGTAACTGTAGTAAACTGATACATTATTTTAATCAGTAACAAAATTATAGTACATAGTTTTGAAAATAGTTGTATAATGAAACGTAAACAAACCTTAGTGCAGCAATATTAACGGTACAGAGTGCATTCCACTGTGATGTCTTGAGCAGCTCAAACAGAGCCAAACTCCCATCTTGTAATGACTTACTACTAGCAGTTCTCCTGTCATATACAGCTTGTTAAGTAACAAAATGAAAACAGTTCACCTCTCCACACAGGTTCACAGCTACAATGTTAAGTTGGATAGTCTAAGTTGGAATCCTTTATTGGTGCCGAGGGCCTGACACAAAAGTGATGGTGATGGTAATGAAGTTTTTGTGATGACTGAAACACACAGCAGGCGCAATTCAAGTGCAATGAGCATATACTAAAAAGATAGATTCAGACAAATCTGCCTAAAGGCTAGGCATCAAAATATGTTGTCAACCCAGACCTATAACAATACAGACAATATCCCAGTAAATAGCATAGAGATTATTTTAAGATCGTACAAAAACATTAACAGATACAGGAAGAAATGAACTGTAGGAACAATACTTACGTTATTTTCAAAACCAATTCGGCAGCAACACATTTTGTGAATTCAGTTATTTCAGGAAACTTGTCATTGATCTCTGGAGCACGGGCAGACTTGAATGCCTGAAGGACAAAATAAATAATAAACATCAAACTGATAATTGCTGCAAAACTGTCACAAGGCATTATCTTGTGGCCATTATCATTCACATTTTCTACCAGCGGAATTCCGCTTCAAGATTAGAGGTCAACCCCTACAAATAACATCCATGGATGAAATGGTGCCCGAAAAATTTGGTAACTCAAACGGCCACTGACAATTTCAACCTCATATTACAATATAATAAATAAGATCTGTACGTATGTTTCTAATTAGCATTTGAAGTATTTGTTCCATACTTTACAAAATGATGGCAAGACAGGTTCTAGTTGGTGACGTCCGTTTTTGTAGTGTTCAAATACCCTGAAAATATTTTTAATTATTAGCTGCTTGAAAATGTTGATTGGAAACTCAAGAGTCTGACAAAAATCAATTATAATTAAATGCTGCATTTTATAAATACCTCTTCAAGTGTGATACAGCAAGCTCTTCCTCTGTACTTGACTGACTTTCATTGGCATTTGGTTTTGATGCGGTAAAAAAGCTCTTTACAATATTGTGCATACCATCCTTTATACCATGCACCTGTCAGTAAAAAACAATGAACACAATCATTAAGTTCAATACATTTCCAAAAAATCACACCATTGCATCATAAAAATTATACGAAAATTTAGTTAAAGCATCAAATGACTGTCAGTCAGACATTTGATTTGATTTACACAGTACCATGGTCAAATGTTTTGTGCTTCGATGACAGTCTGATTTACTGTAGCCATTAATTTCCAAAGGAATTAACAGTTTGCAGAATGTGAAGCAAAAAGCCCTGATTTACCTAAACCCCGATTTACCCAGCTGTTTCTTTTATCCCAAACGTGTATTAAGTCATGGTTTTTGAAACATGAACATGACAAATCTCCTAAACTTTTTAAGTTTCTAAACTAACAAGAATCAGTGCGGACTGTGATATCGAGAAGGGAAGAAAAAGTGATACTGACGACTCAGCCAGAGAGATTGACGATGATGCAGCGACTTAGAACCAACTGACCAACTCCTATGCAATATTTTCTTAACAACGTGATAAGGAACAAGGTAACCAGATATTTAAAGGAAAAGCTGGAGCCACAGAGACGTAATCCCCTGGAGTTCTGGCAGAAATCACACTCTGTACCCCATCTGAACCAGCTTGTCTGGATCTACCTACATGTCCACCTCCTTTCTCAGTTGCAAGTGAAAGGGCTTTCCCCAGTGGCGTAAATTTAAAAAGTGGCTAGGAATCCAGTCTGAAAAAATAAATAGTATATATTTTTAAAACAGCTATACATTTTTCGGCCGCTTCCTGTAGATTCCTGAGAATTTCCAGGAATATTTGTCGCACGTTTTTTTGCGGGTTTTTTGTCCCAGTAATCAACAAGAATCTAGCTAGATCTCACATGTGTAATGCACTCGATGTGAACGTCTTCAGAAATGAGAAACCCCTGAGAGCGACTGATTTTAATTTAATTTAAATATATTTGTTGACAAAAATCAGTCGTTGGCTGTGGAAATATCATGGCTAGGAATTAGATTCTTAACTTCCTTACTTCCTCACATGAAACTGGCTTTCAAGGTGGCGTGTAAACATTGTAGGGGATATCAGACTGAGCCTCCTGCCGGAAAACTTAAAAATCAACTTGATTATCAATTACTGAAGAGTCAAGAGCAAAAAACTACGAAATATGTCGGCTCAAGTTCCCTCCTGAATGGCTATTGGTTATATTACCTTGCCCCGAACAATCTGAACAAAGACGACTCGGACAACGAAAGTATGGTTACGGAGTCTAATAAAGAGGCAGTTGGATTTACTGACGAATCAGATGATAAGGACATTGCATAAGGTAGCATGCGTTAATTTACTGACTCTGCCACTACAATTACTTTGGTATCCTTCACTGATAACAAGCACAGCTCACCACAAACACTTAACTCTGACACTAAAACCTGGTATCCGGTAAGTTGCAGATTACAAGCACATATTATTATTAAATCTAAAATAGCTAATCAGCAATAGCAGCAAATCTGGGGAAACTTGGTGGACATTGACTTTTTTTCACACAATTTGAGTATGTTGACTTCAACATTATGTTGCAGCTCATTGTGGTTAATCTCAATGTTGGAGTGATGTTTTTCTGGTGCACAAAACACTGCAGTACGGTTATGTTGAATAATTGTGGTTAATGGGTCATCTATGTGGCCACTATGGTGGTTAAAATACCAGTTTTAGGGTTAACCACCATTTTGAGATGTGATATTATGAACTGAGTAGTCATTATATTGAGATCATATCATGGTGCAACTATCACAAAAGTTTTCAAACCTCATGGGGGGCATTTTGTGGTCCTAATGGTAGTTAAATTGAAGATGAACGGTGAGCTATAAATATTGCTCTGATTATAGATGTATAGTGGTGGTTGTTCATTTGTGCATGGATGATAATTTTTTATCTGAACAAATGTGCAATTTATTAGTATGGTTGATTTGAGGTGGTTAATATTCGTAAAAAGTGCTAAAAAGATGGTTAAAATGTCAAAATTTGTTGTTAACCACCAATCAAAACATTATTAATGGTTTTAGTCAACATTTTATGGTCAACAAAGGACATTTGAAGGGTCTTGATAAAATTTATCAAGAAATGTTGTCATAAAAGTGGTTAAAAGGGCTATATTACTTGCTAGGTTGTTGAACAAGGCATCTATTAAAGTGAAAATTAACCACAATATGAACTTCAGATAATGGTTTGCTATCCAAATGAGTGTATATTTGTTTGCAAATGCATAATTGACCCCAAGTTCATGCATTCCGATCAATGTGCAGCTAAGGTGGTTAAAATGTCTCGAAAATACCCTATATTTGCACTAATTAACCATTTTTAGAGCACATATAAGCTTTTTAAAGCTATAAAGCAATAAAAGGCATTAGTTTGGTCAAATCAAACGGAACATATGCTATCAGACTTTCAACTGACTAAGGCAGGGTTAAAACAGTTTTGACGCTAGCTGGCCATGCTACATTATCTAGATATAACTACCTGCTCATTTATATGACCAGAAACATTACTGAGTCCTATGTTGCGTCCATCATGGTTAATAAAGTTCTAAAATTGACCAAAATCAGTGTTTTTGGTCGTTTTATCCGCCATACGGCCACACATTTTGTTGCATTATCTTTAAAATCACTTATTATCCTTCAGCTATCTCTCATAATCAAATATCAAAACAAAATAAGGCACCAAAAGGTCAGATTGTGCTGAATGATGGTTAATTTGTGATGGCTTCTGTTGACCGAAGGTCCAAAATCAACATGTTTTAACCACATTATGGCCACATCTAAGGTTTTATGGTATTGGGACCATATCCAAAAGTTTTGGGCACCTGGATGGTGTACTCTGCTTTTGGAATTATGGTGATATCTCAATGCTGTGCCATTCCAGGTGGTTAAGTACGCGCGCGCGCGCACGCGTACACTTTTGGGGTTTTTTTGATATACCACAGTTGGTGGTTAACCGTTTTACATTACACCTTCACTAAAAGTATTGGGCACTCTAGTGGTGACATAATATATAAAGAAATTAAGCATAAACTAAATATGTTGGCCTACAGATGGTTAAGTACGCGCGCGCGCACGCGTACACTGTAACATAAACACATATAAACCACTCCACAGACCACATTTATTAACCTTTTGAATTTCTTTCTTCAACTATGTGTCAATGAACCGTTTCTGTTCAATAATGACCATCAATGTTAACTGTAACACTCATATCTTCAGTTGTAGTAAGGGTTTAAGAGTTAGAAGTACAAAAAAAACGTCCACTACCAAATCAGTCATATTTTGACTACTTAACCACCTAACTCAGCACAAAAATGTTCTGGGATTTATTTCGTTGCACTATCATGAAGCTATGACATTTTTGGACCTATGCAAATATTCAGATTACTAGAATTCATAATTTGTGATTTTTAAGGGGTGGTCAAATGCTTCAAAGTGGTGTATTTCAAAGTTTCCCCAGATTTGCTGCTATTGCTGTAATAATTTAATAAATTATTATCAGGCCCCTTAACGTGGGCAATAATATAGTGAAACAAATTTTAGTGCACAAGCACAGCTCAACCAATCAACTTGGGCCATTGTTAGCCCCAAGCGTTTTGGTCCCTCATTCCTGCCACTCAGCATTGCCTACTGTAAAGTAGAAATTTTTCTAAGACAATAGAGAAACTGACCTTGTCTCACTATTTTCCCCTAAATTCAACCACTTACCATAATAAAAATACTAACAACCAAATAAAGTTTTTTAAATAATTATTTCCTCAAGTTTACTTCTAGCTAACTAATTTTTTAAATAAATTGTTTCAAACAGTGTACACATAATGTCACAATGACCCTATATAAAAAAACCCTTCAAAAATTCAATATTTTGAAAATCACCCTTGGCCTTGCGGCTCCAAGTTCAAATCTAAACTGTCTATATTGACAAAGTTCTTTCTCGCCCCTCTGTCTCCCCGGAGAGAAATTACCGTCGTTCTTAAGATTTCGAAACGAAGGCGCTTCCTAATGTATCCCACCGCATCTGAGTACCTCTGCCCTGTGTGGTATTCCATCTTACTAGCCAGCTTCTTTACTAGTCTTTCAGCTTCACCACCCATTCCACCAGACGTTGAGAAAACTAACGGCGTGAAGCTTCCTTTCTCTACTTCCAGGACCCTTGCATTGTAACACCGTATTTTCTCATTTTCATGGGACTGGTACATTGCTGGGATCGATTTGCTTGCTGGGATCGATTTACTGTTGCTCAGTAAATCATGTTTAAATCATTATTCATATAGATTTGGCCAGGTCTTAATTAACTGTATGATTTAGCAATTTAAATTATATTTATTTATTGAATTATTGAATTATGTTGCAATGATAAAAATATATAATCGATTAATTTTTAAAAGTTGAAGCGAAAATTACGTTTTGGGGATAAACGCAAGCTTTGAAACGTAATGTTATGTACTAAGTCAAAAGTCTTCAATGAAACAATAAAAAATGAGCCAGTACGCACAAAATAATGCGCGCGCGCATGCTTAGCTCTAAGCTCACTACAATTACGAAATTATAATTAATTACAATTACCAATGCTAATACTACAATTGTAATATTAACATTGATATTGTTATTTAAGTCAAATCAAATATTACCTGGGCCGGGACCCCAGGCTCAGTTTTTATGTTCACAAACTAAATAGAAATTCGTCAGATCAATAACTGATAACAAGCTGAGCGCCGCACAATAAACCCAGCAGACCTTACCGGCTAGCGATATTACTACAGGGTGATCCCCTTTTCACAGCTTGTTGAGATCCGCGCGCGCTCGTGAGTTCGTTGCATTTGCACGCTTCAAACATTCCAAAGATGCAATTGTACCGCGTACCACGTGATACGATTCAGCCAATCAGAGAACAACAATCTGCAAAGTTAAAGCTGCGCAGTTTTATATGACCTAAAATATGACTTTTTGCAATAATTCAAAATCTACGTTGTTTTTAATTTCCCCCCTGGGGGGAAACGTTATTTTTACAAGGCGAACATTTTATTGAAAACCAGACGTTTCTATTTCTTTTACTTTCAAAGTTAGGCTCCAGCCAGTAAGGTTTCCTGGGAATCAAATATTCATATTAAATTTCTGCATCTGTTTAATTCCTGATCCTATTTAATTTCTGTGATCATTGACGGATGTTGCTCGTCTAAATTACTTCGAAGCTTAGCGCGTGGCCGCTTACTTCTCATGTAATGGCAAGTGCTACGAAGTAGCGCGCGCCGGGCCAAACCATTAACAATGGTCATGCGTTCAGCCTGTCATTTGCATTCCGCCGAATCTCTACTTGCATAGATTCACGATGTTTAACGGGTGATACTCGTAAAATATCTGTTCCATATATTGGACCGTCGACGAGTCCAACTCGGCGCGCGTCCTGGTAGGTTGTAAACCTACAACACGATGTCAATCCTTCGCATTTCGCCGATCTGCATACGTGGTTGCGAGAAAATACGCGGCTCGACCCAGTAGTGCACATCGCGCTACAAGTACAATACTTGCACTTTATTCATTTGTGAATATAATACATGGCTTTTATTAATTTGCTCGCCCAAAAATTTCACGTGACTTAGGTTTTTATGGTTTTGCAGCCTTACATTACAAATGACAAAACGGGTTTACATAAACCCTATATTAATCCCAAGTACCCTAACCCTAGCCATGATAACCCCGAAGCTAACCATAACTCTTACAACAAGTAACATGACCCTAGCTATTCCCTAATCCTAGGCCTAATTAACCCGAGCCCTAAACAATCGAATCCATGTTTGCATGTTTATGTTTTACTGCACTAGCCTGGGCCTGTCACGTGACCAAAACGGTTTTTGCCCATAACTCTCCAGGGAAGCATTTTTACCTTACGTCATGGGGGGTGATTCGGAATCAGCGTTCAAAAATACACCGAATTAGATCAATTTCATACCCAAAGGGCCTTTTCACAACAATTTTCTTGAAAATTTGGGCGAGCGATTTATAGTAGGAGCGATAATACATAGCCTGGGGTACGTCTGATCCCCAGCTAGATAAGGCCAAGGGTTAGGTATAGGGTTGCAAGATTTATTTACCTGGGGACCTCAGGCTATTACATTTATGTTTATAATCATGTCATAAAGAATAGAGATTAGGCGGAATTACAGGCTGAGCGCAGCCCATTCTGCATGCAGTAAAGATTTATGTAAAACCGTTTTGTTCATCTGTTGTAGGTTTACAACCTACCAGGACGCGCGCCGAGTTGGACTCATATATATATGGAACAGATATTTTACGAGTATCACCCGTTAAGTTCATCTGCAAAACCATAAAAACTAAAGTCAAGTATTAATTTTGGGCTAGCAAATTTTTAGTATGAAACAGAAAAGCCAGCGCCGAGACATTTAGCGTGAAATGTCGCAAACCGACATTCACCGCTATCTACTATCTAGCACTAGACACTAGACAGCGGAGAATGTCGGTTTTCGACAGTTCACGCTATCTAGCGCTTTTTAACGCTATCTAGCGCTAGATAGTGTGATTTGTCGCAAACCGACATTCGCCGCTAGATAACGCTAGATAGCGGAGAATTTCGTTTTAGCGCTATCTAGCACTAAATAGCGTGAACTGTCGCAAACCGACATTCTCCGCTAGATAGCGCTATTTAGCGTTATCTAGCGTTATCGAGCGCTATCTAGCGCTAGATGTCGCCGTGTCAGATGTCGTCACGACACATAGCGCTAGATGGCGATAGATGTCGCCCACAAAAAGGCCACAAATTCTATGCAAATAGCGCTAGCTGTCGCCTGGCCTGGCTAGCCTGGCCTTTTTGTGGGCGACATCTATCGCCATCTAGCGCTATGTGTCGTGACGACATCTGACAGTGTCGCGTAACTAGCGTCATCTAGCGCTAGATGGCGACATTGGAAAGGTGCCATTCAATTGGCGGCATTGTCGCTAATTAGCACTATATAGCGCCATTTAGCGTCATCTGACGCTAGATGTCGAATTTCAACTATCGGTTTAAAGGTCCGAAAACGTTTCAGAATGGGTTAACAAAGGAATTAGCTAGCAAAGTAGATCCGGCTAGATGTTTTGAGAGGTCCTTTATATATACTTATTACTAAATATGACTAGGGAAATTAATGCAGCAAAGAAAATAAACTCATTATTAAATTGATATTCAAACAATTAGTAAAAACGTCATAAAGTTATAAAATTATTCAAACTCTTAATGTTAATGTTTTTTTTGCTTGTCTCTTTGTCATCAATAACGCATTCTTCCATTGTCATGATTATATGAGATTTCTTCATTGAAAACTTATTGTTTCATTGCTGAAAAAGTTTGTCCACGAGGCACAAATATGTCAACATGAATGAGATACTCGGCTGACAAATCTCTCTGACCAAACTGTAATTTTTCAACAAAACTTCAATTAATACACTCGTTAAAAATAAGAACTTGCAGGAATTCCTACACAATGCAATCAATCCAATTGTCTGGCAATATACATGTTTATTGTTTGATCGTGTTCACATAACGCATTATTACTGATCAGGGTCTTTTTGTTTCACTGCTTTGATTTCCTTTCAAATTCTATCAAAATCCTGATGGGAAAAGTGTTTAGTTTGTAACGAAACACAATTTCACTATGTATCCATTAATACTTAATTCATGCTACATTTTTGTTGTGGGTAGCATGATTCGTTTACCAATTCATATTCATTAATCAATTGAACTTGCAGTGTCTGGAAATTTGGCTTCATTTTTTCTCGATCTAAGACAATCCACAAAGCTAAAACAAACGAGTTTCTCACCGGGTTGAAGTAAATGTGGTCGTCATCCACGTATTCTGTACTACAAGACACCTCGAGACCCTCTTCCAACTTCTTATCCAGCTCCTCATCCCTCTCAACCCAGCTGTTACTTGTAGTAGTGTTACTGGTAGGGTTGTTTGTGGTTCCAGCGTAGCTGTAAACCCCCACACTACCTCGGACCTCTGCGTAGTGTTCTTCTTGTTCTGCGTAGTGGTGTTCTTCTTCTGGTACTGGATCTTCTGCTGCCTGGTTTGTAGGTTTGATCTCTGCGTAGTGGTGTTCTTTTTCTGCTATTGGATCTTTTGCTACCTGGTTTTTAGGTTTGATCTCTGCGTAGTGATGTTCTTCTTCTGATACTGGATCCTTTGCTACCTGGTTTTACATCAAACATAATAGACTGTAGTTAAATTTGAAGAACCCTTTAAAACATTAAATTTCATTAAATTATTTTTTCTTCGTTTATCTCATACTACAATGTCAGCACACTGAAGTTTAAGCAAATCATAGCCACTTTAAGTGAGAGTGTTAAGAAGCTTTTTGTAAGGAGTAAGTAATAGATACCTGGTGAGAGCGAAGTGCCATATCCTCGTAGGGGGTAAAGATTGAATTATCGTCATTTTCGATAGCTGAAGCTGACAATGGTGACTCTTTCTGATTCTCGTATTTAATATCGTCCTTTATATGGACACTGCTCTGATTCTCGTATGACGAAGTACTTTGTTGATTTTCGTACGTTGAAGAAGTGCTTGGTTGATTTTCGTACGTTGACGAAGTACTTGGCTTTGCCTGATTTTCATACGATGAAATATTTGGCCCAATATTATTCTCGTAAGATGAAGAGCTTGGTCCAGCTTCGTTTTCATTAGAAGAACTGACTTCTGGTTTATTTTCGTATTGAGTATTGTTCTCGGCCGGGTTAACAGTATCGTATGCAGTAACGTAAGTGGAGACAGGTCTTTCTGCTGTTGCGGGTACTCTTTCTGCTGTTGGTATCTCCTGTCTTTCTATGTAGTCGTTACCGTCGTTTCCTGATTTGCATGATCATTGGTTCGGAAGAATTACATCAATGTGAACAGCTACTTAACTATAAACAGCTACTTAACTATAAACAGCTACTTAACTATAAACAGCTACTTAACTATAAACAGCTACTTAACTATAAACAGCTACTTAACTATACAGGTGGCGAGAAAATGTGACCATACATCACTTATCATGTGACCATCAAAAATTAAGATGTTACTAAAAAAAGGAAAACAATTTTACCGAGAGCAAACTCATTTGTAAAGATTTGATAATCTCCATCATCAGCTTCACAACAGGGTGCCCGGTACCTAACATCAGTATCAGAAAGGGTTAATGCTCCTTCATCAAAATCCTCGGTCTCCGTGCGATGCACGTTTTCAATAACATAGGGGACCTCCTGATTTTTGATATGCTTATTAACAAAGCAACACTACCGTATATAATGAAATAATAATATCCATCAAGCTCTCTTTATACTTTTATTATATACCGGCTTGATTATAGACAGTGTTTACTCACTTTACTCCTTCTTCTTCGGTAGATAAAAGTCCCTATAGCAAGGATAGCTAATAACACTAGAACAGCACCAATGATAACCACAACATATAGACTGAGACAGAATCCTGCTACCTTGATATCATCCAGATCACACACCTTTCCTAATGTTGAAAAAATGTGAATAGTGATTCAATTAATTAATTAATTAGTTAATTAGTTAGTCATCTCCAGAGTACATACTAAAAATTAGAATGAAGATGCGTTGATACGATTGGACTCTTACACGAGTTCAAGATGACAAACCAATTATAGCAGAGATGGAACCATCTACGTCAACATAGCACTCATCTAGATTACAGGTAATGTCTTTCTCGCAGAGTAATGGGTCACACACTTCCTCTCTTATTTCACTTGGTTCTGGTAGAATGTTTATTACGGGTACATGTTCACTGTTCAGTATTATGTTTCAACATTATCAATTTTGAGAATGTATGATCCAATAAAATTAGAATAATTTAGACCATGTTTGATTATATTTTTATTTTATACAGCTATACGAAGTGTTTAACTGTTAAATGATTGTCCTAAACAAATATACCCTTAACTTATTAGATAACGTACCCGTACCACAACTGTCGTCACATGACGATATCTCGTCTAACTCCCCTATACAATCACTGAAATTGGATTTCTGGTATTGAAGATTTATATCCAACAACGTAAGTTTAATGCACCATTTCGCGAAAAAATTTTTATTATTCATTTACTTATATTCAAAATTATCACTTCATCAAAACTGACCTCCCAAAGCAAGAAGGTAAAGGGTCGGTACAAGATCTAGTTCTACTTCTAGTCCCTGTTCCTGTCACGTCATCACACTCACACGTGCTCCAATCTCCCCATACAGTAAAACCACCGTTTATTGTTCTACCTGAAAATATTTCTTTTCTCAGCCTTCTACCTGTTAACAGGTTTACATAACATGCACTTTTTAAAGAGCAATCCAACTACGGTCCCATGAATTTGTTAAACTAATCAAACCTAAAGAAACTTACAACATTGGTCGTTACAAATTCCTATTGTCACGAAATCTCCTTCACACTGCCTGGTATTTATATATATTTTTATATTTTTTAATTTTTTAATTTTTTTAAACATGCAAACTGCCAAAACCAATGGTGCCCGTCGGAATATTTCAACTCGCAGGTATTTATGTTTCGAGAACAACTATAAAGTTAAGCAAGGTTACATGCACACAAGCCAAGGACATATAGCTATATATATGTATAATAGGCTAATAGGGGGTAAACAGATTCAATAAGATTTAAACCTTCCGAGGCAAGATGGTGAAGGGTTGGTACAAGATCTAGTTCTACTTCTAGTTCCTGTTCCTGTACTGTGATCACACTCACATGTGCTCCAATCCCCCCAAACAGTTAAACCACCATCCACTGTTTTACCTAAACATGTACACTGACATCAGTTCAAGTTGACAAAATGTTAACAAAGTTTTACAAAGATATAACAGTCAGATTCAATTTAAGCAAACATGCAACTTAAAAGGGATTCTGTTAAATGTGAGGACTTCTTGGAGTTGCATTCAGATTTTGTTCAGAACAAGAGTATCCAACATGACACGTTGATGTCTGAACTTGAAACACCCATGGCCAAGCAAACTGCTGTGAAAACTGCCACAAAGTGGCTTACCTCTACTGGAGAGGAATATGTATGGTCTTCCTCAAATGGCCACTAGAGCACAAGTCATGCACAACCAATATGGTTGACTTTTGTGATAGCATGGCATTGTCTCTTAACGAAAAAATTATCGATCATGTTGTGTATTTTGATTTTTCTAAGGCATTAATTGATTCTGTATATCATCACTGGAGGTACTAGGCAAAAGACCCCGGAAGGCAAAGGAGCAACACCTGTCACGGAAGACCAAGGATTTATTGATTCAGCGGGCACAGTTTAAGCGCAAAGACCCAAACTCAGACGCTAATAGGTCAGAGTATTCTAAACTTAATAAGTTAGTCAAGAAAAGCAGCAAGCTAGACGACAATAACTGGGCAGTTAGAATAGCTACTGATCTTGAGGAAGCAGCGAGCAAAGGTCAGCAGCGTGAGGTATGGGCAAAGATCAAGAAGATCTCTGGTAAGAACAAGAAGCCTCAAGCATCTTGTGTCCGGGACAAGGACGGTAGGAAGATCACGGATCCCCAACAGCAGAGGGATAGGTAAAAGGAGCACTTTACTGAACTTCTGAACCCTCCATTATCAAGTGTCGACCTTGCCGACCTTGATACAGTACCACCCCAACCCCACTTTAACTCCCTCTCTTGTTCGGATGGACCACCCACCAGAGACGAGATTAGTTATTCCCTGACAAAGCTTAAGAACAACAAAAGCCCAGGAGTGGACGGGAAAACTAACGAGCAACTGAAGTATGGTGCGAGTGCTCTAGTTGATCAACTAGAGTGTCTATTCAAGAAAGTGTGGGAAGAAGAGACTGTTCCTGAAGATTGGGTAAAGGGTGTGATCATTGTTATTGGGAAGAAAGGAGACACTTCAGTCTGCGGGAACAACAGAGGGATCACCTTAAGGTCTACAGCATCCAAGCTTTTTCAGATGATTCTTACATGCTGGTATGGAGTGTCTCCTCAGGGAGAATCAGTGCGGATTTAGACAGAACCGCTCATGTATTGATCAGATTTATTCTCTCCGAACTATTATTCATAACTGTCTTGAGTTTAACATTCCTCTTTTCATTAATTTTGTGGATTTCAAGGCAGCGTTCGATTCTATCAGAAGGGACTTTATTTGGTGCAGTATGAGACACTATGGGCTGCCTGAAAAATATGTCAGAATATTTCAGTCATTTTTTGGGTGTACCATGAGTGCCGTGAGGGTTAATGGGGAGCTGACAGACTGGTTTGATGTTAACTCAGGCACAGGTCAGGGTGACATTCAAGCACCTCCTGTCTTTAATTTTTGCCTAAACTTTTCTGCATTTCTGGCTGAGACCAACAAGATCATCAGTCAAGGCGCAGTGCTGCAGAAAGAAATGAAGACGGTCGAGGAAAAGGTCATTCTGGACACCGATTATGCTGATGACATGGCTATTATGGACAACTCAGGGGAAGGCCTACAGGAATCAACTGATCTATTAGTTCATTACAGCTCCTACGCTGGGCTCAGAATAAATGCAAAGAAGACCCAATGCATGGCTGTAAGCAAGTGCGCCTCCCAGCGACCTTTCATCAAGGATGATTGTATTGAGCTGTCGGTTGAGGGTGAACCCGTCGAGCAGGTTAGCAACTTTGTCTACCTGGGTGCAACTATCAGTGGGGATGGGACAATCAACAGAGACCTGGATGTCCGTATCCAGAAGTCTAATGGCGCCTTTCATCAGCTCTGGAACATTTGGAATAGCAGAACTATAAAGACTCCAACCAAGATCAGGATCTATAGGGCTGCTGTCCTCACCATCTTGTTGTATGGAGCTGAAGTCTGGAACACCACCAAAAAGCAGATGAAACGCTTCGAGGTTTTCCATCAAACCTCCTTGAGAAGGATCCTTAGGATTAAATGGTTCTTTCATGTGACCAACGACGAAGTTCTTAGGAGGGCTGGCATCAAGTCAGTTGAGACTTTCATCAGTGCTGCCAGGCTACGTTGGTATGGACATGTAGTTAGAATGCCAGACTCTAGACTACCGAGGTTTCTGTTGAACTGGAAGCCAAATTATGGAAAGAGGTCAAGGGGCAGACCCCGTAAGAACTGGAAGTCCTGCGTACTCGAAGATGCTGCTAAGTTTACGGGTGTTGAAAACATCGACAACGACACAACAGAAGCTTTGGCTACCAACCGAGTACAGTGGAGACATATGTTACGCCGCCAACGCGATGTGTGTGATGCAGGCCACTCCAACGACTAGGAGGAGACCTTACCATGTAACATGTATGTATGTATGTATATCATCATATCCTTCTTCATAAGCTAAAATCGTACATAACATCGATGGTAAACTTCTCAAATTCCTTACCAATTACCTTCAAGGCCGTTACCAAAGAGTAGTTATTGGTAATGAGATGTCATCTACCCTTTCAGTTAATTCTGGTGTCCCCCAGGGCTCTATTCTTGGTCTTTTATTCTTTGTGCTGTTTATCAATGATATTCCCCTTGGCCTTTCGGATATTACTGATATTTTTTTGTTTGCCGATGATACAAAAATCTGGCGTAAATTAGTACATTCATCTTCTGATAATGATAATTTGCAAATAGATAATATATACTATCTTTCTGATTGGGCACTAAGAAACAAAATGCGATTCCATCCAGCAAAATGTAAAGTAGGTACTTGTTGTTTCAGGGAAACCATCCTTATCTCCTCCATTCGCATATAATCTTGATGGCTCTCCTCTTTTATATGTAGAGTTAGAAAAAGATCTTGGAGTCGATATTACTCCTAAGCTAAGTTGGAATAGTTAATGCGACAGACTTTATAATAAGGCCTGCCAACAACTTGGTAATGGTATGGTCAGAAGAAATGGCCATATTGTCATTGATCAGAAACGTCGCTGGGCCCTTTACCTTTCCCTTTTTCCTAGCCAATTCAAAAAGTTTTCCATAATATGGCGCCCTTGTAATAAATCACTTAGTGATAAATTAGAAAGTCTCTAAAAGAGAGCTATTAAATGAATTTTATCTGAAGAGGGCCGCATTTATCCACTTGAGCAATATGTCAAAAAGTGCAGGCTTGTCGACATTCTCCCATTATCTCAAAAGTTTGACTTAAATGATCTTATTTTTTGCCACCTCGACAGTCTGTCTATTGTGTCATCAATTTTACCTAAGTTAATTCAAGATTCACACACCATCTGTACCTCAAAAATTCCACTGGCAAAATCATTTTTCTACAGAACTAATATACTGTGGAATGGACTCCCTTTACTGGTAAGACAGATTGTGTCTACTAGTCTTTTCAAATCTGTGGTCACTAAGCATCTATGGAAATGTTTATTGGATAGTTAAACAACAGTCTAGCCTAGTCTCTTTGCTCCCCATATTATTATTATTGTTATTTAAAAAAAATTTATCTACCTTCCAATACTTTCAACATCATATCACACTTCCCCCACACACTTTTTAACTGCATTCACATTAAAAACCATATCTCATGTTTCTGTAATTTTATCTGAAATTTTAGCACTATATCCACAGCTAGTTATTTACCTGAGATTTGTTTGTTATTTAATAGTTTTTCATACATACATTTTTGGATTTAGATTAATTCGATGTATTGGGTCGTCCAAGTAATTGCGGACATAGTTCACTATGTGTTTACCGTGTTTGGGTGCCCATCTTATTTTACAGATGGGAGCGATATTTTGAACGATTTTATTTTGAATTCATTTATTGCTGTACTCTGTAAAATTTGAAAAGTATTTAATTTTTTTAATGTGCTCTTGTCACTCAATTCGACTATTAAAAGTTAAAATGATAGATAAAAAGGAAGTTTGAACAAACTTCCTTTTTAAATGTATGCAACACAGTTTGAATAAGATTGATAGGATAATAGAATAGGATAATAGAAGAATAAATAAATAGATAGAGAATAGGATAATAGAAAATAACATAGAAATAGAAGATTGATAGGAAGAATGTTTTTAAATAGGAAAAAAGAAAAGAAGATAGGAAAGCGAGCTAACTTACAGCAATATTCGTGACAGGCCCCAGTTTCGAGTTCCTCCTCGTCACACTGGCTGAAATAAACATCACAATGGTTTATTACCCATAAATATTAACTGAGGACAAGTTGTATCCAATTATTCAGAATAAAACATGCACAAATACTGTTTTTAAACGTGAAGCTTCGTAATTATTACATATTATATGTTGATTCTATGTCCTTAGAATTGAACAATTTGTAACTGACTTGAATGTCCTGCACAGCAATTATTTGTATTCTTATTGTATTGCTGTGTAAATTTAATCATAATCAAAATTCTAATGTTGGTACCTTCCAAAGCAAGCAGGTACAGGGTCACTGCAAGATCTAGTCCTGTTCCTGGTGCCATCGCCTGTGCTGAAATCACAATTACAAGTGCCCCAACTTTCCCATTCAGTTAAACCACCATCCTCTGTTTTACCTAAATTTATATGGGTAAACATTGTACTATTGTAGTCAATGACTACGCCAGACCATGACGGCAGTGGTGTAACGGAGGGCCCCGCCGACCCCGCTGTGCCAACAGGCAACGTTACGCCACTGCATGACGGGACGGTGGTAACCTTCAACCTAGCAAAAGGAAAATTGGGGCACGTGTAATTATCATGTGTAATTATCACGTGTAATTATCACGTGCAATTATCACGGGTAATTCGCACGTGTAATTATCACGTGCCCCAACTTTTCCAGTCAGTCCTGACTCCTATTATATCCTAAACTAGATTAAGATTCACCTGTAAATGCATCATGCTTAAAATGCCACCTAACACTCTAACAAAACCGTTTTGGAACATGCGAAATAATTATGGTAAAATATGTTGTGTTCTTATGTAATTGCTACTGTTGTAATTATCTACTTACAACATGAGCTCTCTGAACAATCTGTAGTCTCTTCTGAGCTGCCTTCACAAGATCTGAAAATCACATGATTATTAGAGGGATTCTAGGCTAAACATTTCGATAAAATCCAATCATATGTCCAGTGTCCAGATGTAAATTGTAAATCATACGCTTTTAAATCCCAAGCACAGCCGACAAAGCTACTTGTCCATGTTACTGAAGGAAGACGAGACAAACTCTAAAGAGGAACTGCGAACCCTGATGCGGAACGGGATATATGGAGGGGGTTATCTGGCGTAGATCGGACTTAGTTCTATAAGTAGTAGCTTTTACTTACAGGCCGCCACAAGCGGGTGGTGGATCAGAGCATGTCCTGGTTCTGGTGTAATGTCCTGTCCCTGTCACGTGATCACATTCACACTCAGTGGTCCATTCTCCCCACTCCGACCAGCTCCCATCCTCCAGCTTACCTGAGTGGAGAGAATATTAAGGGGGGGGGGGGCGAGGGGGGGGGGGGGGGGGGGCGAGGGGGGGGGGGGGGGGCGAGGGGGGTAACGGGGGTTGAAGGCTTGTCGGGTTCAGAGAAAACTAGGGGGGGGGGGGATGTGGTAACGGGGGTTGAAGGCTTGTGGGGGGAAGTGATCGTACTTCAATAAATTGTAACTTGGAACCAATTTGGTTTTATTGGTTTAAGATAGAAAAGCAAAATTTAAACTTTAAATTCTTACAGCAGTCTTCAGAGCAGACTTTGACTTCTTCAGAATCTCCAACACACTCCCTGAGAGAAAAAAATTGGAGATAATTAAGAAAAACTACAAAATTACTCTATAAAATCATTTATTGAAATATGCCCCATCGAATTGACACATACCACGCGACATGACGTCACACGCCACGTGCCATGACGTCACACACTACGTGACATGACGTCACATACCACGCAACATGACGTCACATACCACACGACATGACGTCACACACCACGTGACATGACGTCACACACCACGCGACAGACCCCAACGGCCAACATACCGTCCGTTGCAAAATGGAGAAGGGTCGGAGCAAGTCCTGGACCGACGGTAATTTCCTTCTCCAGTCACGTGATCACACTCACAGTCTTCTGACCACTCATCCCACACTGACCAGTTCCCATCTTCTGTTATGCCTGGAGAGTTTAACGGAGTTATCTTAACAGAGTCGTGAGGTATGAATCAAGTCAAATGATATTCAACCGAACATCCAGATCTCAGCCTTTTGTTATTATACTATTAAGAATCGTAGAACATAGTTAGGGCAAGAGTTGAAGAACAAGCGAATTTTGATTAATATTAACTGTGTATAAATAATTGTCATGGTATTTACTGAGAATACACATTTTAGATTAACTGTATTTGTTATTTGTAGATGAGTTTTTAAATAGATTTGAAATAAGCGTTAAAAATAATTTGGTGTATTTTTTTTCGATATTTCAATAAAATTTCGAAAAATTCCACTTATTTCGAAAAATAAAGCTCCAATCGTTCTGAAACTATCATTCGCCTGCCATAATGTGGCCATTGCGGTCATTTTGCACCCTCTGTGGAGATCTCAAGACCTTCGGGAGCCGAATAACCAATATTAGGGGTGGGGCGTATGGGTTCCTGGAGAAAAATGACTATAAAAATTTTTGCCCAAAAGTTTCGGCTGGACGGTTTTTTTTGGTGGTTCCTGGGACTATGGACAACACATTCCTGTAGACAAACCTTTGTTACGAATTTGTTCACAGATTGACCCATAAACAGCAATTCTTGCCCTAACTAACAGTGCAGAAAACAAAAGGAAACTTACAACATCCATCATTGCAGGACCCGGTATCTAGCGTATTTTCGTCACAACTCCTGGATGGTTGTACGGAATTAAGAACTCCTTTGTATTCGTAATTAAATTGTCAAAATACCGGTGGAAATTATTTGGTAGGCCCTAAAATGACTCGTCCAGATCCAGTCTTATCCTTAAATTGGACATAACTCACTAGCTGAACTAGCACTGAATTGTCAATTTAAAACTTGTGAATTTGACTTGCAGCAGAGCTACAGGCTGTCAACAGTAGCTGGTAACTGACCTGAATCCGGCTAAGCTGATTCACCAAATGCAAATAAAATAGATCAGAAGAAATCTTACTTAATTTAACATAGCTAAAACTTGAATCTCACCTCCCAAAGCAAGAAGGCACAGGTTCAGTACAAGATCTAGTCCTACTTCTAGTTCCTGTACCTGTCACGTGATCACACTCACACGTGCTCCAATCTCCCCAGTCAGTTAAACCACCATCCTCTGTTTTACCTAAGATTATATGGGTAAACATTGTAGTCAATGACTACGTCAAACCATGACGGCCCGGTAGTACAAACTTACAAAGATTCGAACTCGCAACTTTGCGAAAATGAGGGCTCTACATATTAAGCTACTTGGTTTCAAAATGGTTGGAACATTGTTAAACTCGATTGTAGCAATAGCCTTTGTTTTCAATACATATTACTTGATATGTGTAAAATAAAGTAAAATCCCTTTTAACTTACAGCACTGATCGTCGCATGGTGTGTACTCTACACTCTCACCGTCACATTCCCTGTACAGAATAATACTGTCCGTCAAAACTAATAATTAATAGTTCGAAAACAATAATACACACTAATTAGGCTACATTTTCAGCTAAGTGTCACTTAGCTGAACATTTATTTTGTGCCCAATTTCTGCCTTGAATAACGAAATACAGGGTGTTTCAAAAATAATGTCCTGATAAAAAAAACAATAAATATTTTTATAAAGGAGCAAAATATATATAAGTATAAGCTCACCTCCCCAAGCAAGAAGGTACAGGATCAGTACAAGATCTAGTTCTACTTCTAGTCCCTGTTCCCGTCACGTGATCACACTCACACGTGTTCCAGTTCCCCCAACCGGTCCAGCCTCCGTCTATAGCACACGTCTCGGAGTATGTCGCTTCTCCTTCACATGTGCTGTAGTTATTATTTATTAGCGATGGAAATTTTAAATAAAACCTACTTTTTCCGGTCCTAATTTGGACAAATTCAGCTCCGGTAATTGCCATACAACTAAGGGCTGGACAGCTTCAATTCTGCCCTTTCTTCTTAATCCCTCCTAGTATCAAGTAGAAAACAATATCCTACCTGCCCCCACATTTAGTATCAAGTAGAAAACAATATACTACCTGCCCCCACATTTAGGAGTTGGATTATCACACAGCCTCTCCTTTGTCTTCACTTCACCCTCTACATCACACAAACAGCTACTCCATCTTCCCCAGACACCCCATCTGTTAGAGACACTAAAGTTATTCAAGCATCATATACTTATAGTTTTAGAACAGCTGGCAGATAATTATTTATGAGTCATAATCAAGTTGTTTAGCACTCCGACTTAAATTAACAATCTTAACGATGTTCGGACACAGACACATTGCAAGCCAAGGTATCAAGGTATGGCCCTTTTTGGAACAGACCGTCTCAAAATATAGATTAAATCTTATCTAAGACTGAAATACCGATGAAAACAAAACTGTTAAGAAACACTGATTAAATAAAGATAAAACTGACCCTCCTTGAACAGCTAGATCTAAACAACTCGTAGTGTCCCCACTCTCCCCATAACACACCCGGCCCCCGCACGTAGGGGCCGGGTTAGTGCAGTATCTGTACCGGGCCTTGGAGGGGATGTTGTTAGTGCACGTGCACTTCCCCCACACCGACCACCCACTCCACCCTCCCGTCACTGAGTCACCTGTGTGGAATTTTAGTACTTTAGTAGGCAATAGTGAGAGAACGGTCGACTTTTGCAAAAAAAAAAGGTGCTTGTTATCATCGCAAAAAAGTATATCAATTTATTTTCAGCAAGTTCCTCACCAACACACTTGGTCGCGAGCAGCTCCTTTACACGGATTTATCTACAACCAACAGCTACAGCTGTTTACAAACAGTTTATAAACAGTTTATAAACAGTTTATAAACAGTTTATAAACAGCTTATAAACCGTTTATAAACAGTTTATAAATAGTTTATTAACAGTTTATTGACAGTTTATAAACTGTTTGTAAACTGTTTATAAACAGTTTATAAACAGTTTACAAACAGTTTGTAAACAGTTTGTAAACAGCTGTTGGTTGTAGATAAATCCGTGTCGAGGAGCTGTTAGTGAGTAACTTGCTTATATAAACTGTTTACAAACTGTTTATGAACATATAAATAAGTTTCAATGACCCCCTCTACTTCTCCAATATTTAAGTAAAGAGAATGTTGTGTGTACTCACATGAGCTTCGTCTGCGTCTCAAGCCCAAGTAAGAGAAAGAAACTGTGAAGAGAAGGGAAAGTAGCAGCACACTCCTCACTATCATCACATGTCACCAGACTAAGTAGCAGCGTAGAAGTAGATTAGAAGTAGAAGTAGAGTAGGGTAGGGTAGAAGTGGCAGCGTCAGAATAGCAATTCCTTCTTTTCTTCACCTCATCTAATATCACAGTGTACCTTATCGGAATTTAGTTGAACGGACATTAATTTGACGCTGGAGGCCGCCTAGCGTTCATTTAAATGTCCGTTCAGATAACGTCCGATAGGATATAGTAAAACCATGATATATACCGTAAATATTTCAAATGAGAGCTTCACATACATTTTGTGAATGATCAAAACTCCGATTTACAGAAAATCGTTCTTAGACTTAATCTTTAAATATTTAGTCTTCGAAAAAAACTTCACTTTAAAATTAACGCTAAATTTCCTCCGGCATATAGTTCATGTGTGAACTATAAGCCGGAGTATAAGGCAGCTGACCCAGGCCGAGTCTATCGAGCACAAAATAAAAAGGATGAAACATTTTTCCTGTAAGCTTGTAGTAAAAATATACTAGCGGTTGAGGATTACATGCGATGAGCTATATTCTTACTTTATATCACAGGATCCAATCATGTCCTAATATCCCCTACTCAAAGTCGACATACCATTCACTGTATAATTGATATGCTAAGAAGGTACACGAAACGTGTGTGAACAATGTTGCGTTATCCAGCTATTATCGTGCAAAAACCTACAGCTTTACACGTCACGATCAGGCACACTGTTCCTACTCAAGTATTGTATCCTACAAATCTTCTCTCTATTCAGACAATACTATCAAGAATATTACTGTATATCTATTTATATTTAAAACTTTACAAAAAAATCCCATAATTTCTACAGTATAAGAGAGCTATATATGATGATGAATAGAAATTAAAATATAACTGATTTTTTAAATTTCCTCGAACAAAGCTTTCGACTATCGACTGGTCTAGTATACTATATTTTAGAGCAAGGAATGCTCATTGGGTAGCTATGGTTAACACAGTCACAAAAATGTGACATTTTTTCCATTATAGTGCCTAACAACAATACATTTTATTTCTGAGCAGTGCATATGGGAGTACGGGTAATGTTCAGAACTTCTGAACACGCTAGATTAATATATGCTAAAATTAAGCCACTATCGTCGAAAACCCTATTTTTTTGTTTGCCATTATCCTCAAACTTTAATGAACGTGTCCATATTATACACTATACACCGTGCAGCACTGTGATATAATACAATACAGTATTTGCGAGTGAAGCTTATAACCTATGGGTCGTGATACACATAAATTCTTCTGTTTTTAAAATTTTTACATCAATTTTACGGGATTAAAGTTTTGGAAAATTAAATCCAATAAACTAAGAAAGCGCTATTTAACTCAAACTGAAAACTACAAGTACAATTACTACACACGAAAAAAACATAACCTCATCAAAACTTTATCAAATGTTAAAATGTAATTGTATACACACTAATAACAATCATTACATAATGAGTGGCAAACTGTTTATTTACTGAGGAACAAAGAAGACGATGAGGTCTGATATCAGCGATGTAAACACACGGAACACATTGAGAAACAATGATAATGAAGGTATAATGTTGCTTCCACCTGAACCTACTAAACACATTATTACACACTATATTGTATGCAGTATATAATTGTTATCTATAATGTGTTAACTCATAACTGGCTCTTACCTGCAGTATTGTCTATAAATTGTGCGCTGAGAAAATTAAATTGCTCATTGTTATTGTTATACACTTTACAGTTTACAGTTAATCATTGATTTACCGCGAACCTCTAATTTAAAAAGATTTTATCGAAAAAAGAAATTAAATCGCAAATTTCCTGCGCCGAAAATTACTGGTTGAAATGTTTTGTTAATATTGATTCACAACACAAGCGTTATTTGGTGCAAACTAAAATAAATCAAGCTATATTTGAACGTTAGGAAGGCAGTCAAAAAGCTACACATTTAGCTAAAAATGATCTCATGACATCAATACCATTTCTTACGAGTATTCTCATGGCACAGTATATTGTCTAAACGTGACAACTGTGAGTAAAACTAAATGTTACCAACTAGTCAAAAATAGGGGTTCATAATACTATTAATACTATAATTATAGTGATCTCCTCGGAAGATCTTTCAAAATATGCTCCCTTTCTAGCAATATAGCTTTCTATAAGGGGCACAAAACTGCGAAATAGACGATTAATGTACAATAAATTTAAAAGTCTCAAATCCTGAAAGCTGATCCAAGCATTGAGGCAAAACAAGGTATCGTAAGCTTTAACTACTGTCTTACTGTACAGTGTACCTCATGAGAAACCTGTACAAACTGGGGATCACGAACACTAACTCGTAAGTTCAGATGTATCGTAAAGACCAAAAAGGAGCAAGAAAGCATAGCAGCAGTTGTAAAAGCAAAGGAGCTGTATATGAAATACACACAATTTGCTTCCTAGTTTAGAACCACCTCATTCAAGAACGGCCTACATACACTACAACTATAATAGTGCTCTATAGTGTAGAATACAGAATGATCTCATTAACGGGACCGAATCTAGTTTTATTCAGTATTATAGTGTCTTAGTGTGTTTTGATACGTCATGACTTTACGCACAAATAATAAGACGATGACGCATTTAGTACTAATCTCATAAGTTCCATGAATCGATCGAAAATTGCTATATTTATTATTTTAGTTGTATGGGACAACGATCACTATCATGGTAATAGTCAAAACGCGATAATATCTAACGTCGTCGCGAGTTAGCCATAGCTGGTTAGATATCGCGTTTTGACTGGCAGTGTTACAAAATAACCGTGTTCTCAGTTCTATTAATAGCGTATAACCTAACTATCGGACTTTGTTTGAAAGGACATTATAAAGAGACACTGGAGGCCCTAGCGTTCATTTTAATGTTCAAACGTTCAAAATTATGTCCGTTCACGAAATGTCCGGTCAAATAACGTCCGATAATATAGTTCATAGACCTGAGTTAATTGTCTTCCGCAGAATAATGTAAAAGCCTTTTTTAATTATTAAAAAACCCATTGTTATAATTGCTTTGTAAATTCGATTCTAACTATAATTATAATTCTAAAAATTATAATGTCTCTGAATCATTTCCCAAGCCAATACGATGCGTTTTGCTCTGTTACAACTCGTAGATACGACTGTTACGAGCATCCCTAGAAGTTCTTGGTAACTTTTTCTCTCGTTTATTTTGCACAGAAAGGTAATCACTTGTTGCGGCCCTCGGATTGCCCGAACGTGTTCCCGAAAACTGTAATTCTGAAATCCAGACTTTATTGACCTAAACATTTGGAAAATGTGAGTAAGATATATGTTGTAATATGGTATTTAGAGATATCTTTTAGGATATCTTAGTTTTAGTATAACGTTTACGGGACGTAGAATTTAGTATGTGTTTCCGGGTATATAATAACCAATGTTTTTATATGTTCGTATTTGGGAGTTACACATTTTGAGTGTAAGTCGGTTGGCTGGCAGAACTACTGTCAGACTAACTGTCTGAACTCTGAAAGTGAAACGAGCCGTCCGCTCACTTTGCACCTGACTTACAGCCAGGCCTGTGGTTGGTCCTCGCGACCACAGCGTGACTGCTAGTGGAGTGCTCATTGGCGAGACGGCGTGTCACGTGGTACAAGCAGATGCGTTGTGCCGTCACGCAGTGTGGCGTGACGAGTTTTGAGAGTATACCCGAAGAGCCGGAAGTGGAGAGCTCACTTCTTAGTTGCCCCTTAATCATTTTAAGGGATTCGATTGTCAATAGCCAGTTTAACTGAGTACTATTCTCTGTGACTAGACACGTAGTGTGATCTATATTCACGGCAATCGCTTGGAGCGAACACTTGGAAGTTTTTGTCTGTTGACGTTCACTTTGTATTACTTTTCCTTTTAATTAATTATCCATTTTAATATACTCGTTTCATTTCTACCTTACGGTACGCCCTGCCGTTCGTGCTTCGTGACTAGAGCTTGACTAGCGTACACTAAACACTAAGAAACTCCGTTTTCTATATCTGGAGGCCACTTTTAGTGTTGCTATTTTTGCTCGTGATCCTTCTAGTATCACCTATATTCAGTATAGTTTCGTTTAAGATCCTAACGTTTCTCATTTGATAAGCTAAGTTCGGTGTACTTCGCAGTTTAGAAGAATTATACGTTGGAGGTTGTTCTAGATCTTGAGTACTTCCTACTAGAATTGGTAAGTGTTGCTACGCATTTTGTGGTACCTGTATATTCCAGTGCTATCGTTTTGACGAGCACCTAGTTTACAGCCGATTGTAGACTTCAGTACGTTATTACCTAGATTTTTAGTGAGTTTTACGTAAGTTTAGCAACCTTACTTTTCGTACATCTACTCAGGAGTGATAGACGTAGAAGTTACAGTTCCAGTAAAGCAAAGTAAAGTCTTGACTAGAAGATTTTCCAGCAACGTGAAGAATACGCCAGTTCCAGTACTTATCTATCTATTTGTAAGTGTACCTTTTTACATTTAGACACGGTTTTAGCATGTGTGAGAATAATACAGCTGAACTGGAGTGGGCGGAGTTGATTATGGAGAGAGAGGATGTTCAGTTTCGCATAAATAATGTTTTGAAGGAGATAGATGATTTGAAGGCAGATGGCGATGATACTGCCGTGATAGAAAATACGCTGAGATACTTGCGTGCAGCTTTAGAATGCTTGCAGAATAAGATTGATAGTGCACGGTCTAGAATAGTCGTTGTACTTAACTCATTGCGTAATCGTACAGATAAGAAGACGTATAAGAAGGCAGAGAATGAGGATACTTCTGGGATAGAAGTTAAGTTGGTAAAATGCCTGCAGGATAAGATTGATAGTAAACCCATAACCATCCTGTTCAAGAGGATGCAAGCGCCGGTTAGCAGCGAGACCGTGGTTAAGGATGATTGCAGTAATTTGATTGAGGAATCCTGCAGTGAAGTGAGTGTTGAGGAGAGAACTATTCCGGAGTTCTTATTTGATGAAAATAGTGAGGACCCTAGCATAGTAAACATTGTTCAGATTACGCCTGAAATTGATAACCGTCGCAATTGTAGTCTAGTTCAGGCTGATACTATAGAGGAGACACCACTAGTTGCAGAAGCAGTTGATGCAGTGGAAAATGTTTCAGCGGTTACTAGTGAAGCACCAGTAAGCTCTCTAGAGAGAGGGGTCAGATTTCTAAATCCTACCCATGAGCAAATTAAACAGGCTCAGAAGGGTGATGATATCTTAAACCAGGTCTACGGTTGGGTGAGCAAGGGGGAGAAACCTGAGGTAATTCAGGCCGGTAGACTACCACAGGAACTGTGGTTAATCTTGGTATCAAGATTTAGTAGATAGATCTTTGCGTAATATTCAGAGTATACCACTACCAGTTTTAACTTATGATATAACACGTGTTATCTTTCAGAACAGTACTGATAGGGATATTAGGATCTTTACTCGCAACACGAACCGTTCAGGGCTGCTTTAGTGGCGGAAACGTAGAAACTTTCGAATTTATTTTGACTTCTTTGTTTGCTTGTCAAGGACGTTTTAGAGATTCCGATACATCTCTATCTAAGGATGAAGACTCAACACCAAAGACTCTACAGCTTGGTGCAAGAGGGAAGTATTTGAAGGTTTTGAAAGATTTGTGAAAGTCAATTTCAGTTTTAACTTAAGGATTTTGATGATTTAAATTTAATGCACAGGGTTAGGGCCGTGTATTATATTTTGAGACTTGACTTATTTTTAAGTTTTGGACTTTTGATGCGTGGGAGCATTGAAATTTAAATTTTGAAAAGGGCGATTATTTTATTGTTTTAAAATATTCGAAAAAAATTTTTGGGTAGAGATGTTGTAATATGGTATTTAGAGATATCTTTTAGGATATCTTAGTTTTAGTATAACGTTTACGGGACGTAGAATTTAGTATGTGTTTCCGGGTATATAATAACCAATGTTTTTATATGTTCGTATTTGGGAGTTACACATTTTGAGTGTAAGTCGGTTGGCTGGCAGAACTACTGTCAGACTAACTGTCTGAACTCTGAAAGTGAAACGAGCCGTCCGCTCACTTTGCACCTGACTTACAGCCAGGCCTGTGGTTGGTCCTCGCGACCACAGCGTGACTGCTAGTGGAGTGCTCATTGGCGAGACGGCGTGTCACGTGGTACAAGCAGATGCGTTGTGCCGTCACGCAGTGTGGCGTGACGAGTTTTGAGAGTATACCCGAAGAGCCGGAAGTGGAGAGCTCACTTCTTAGTTGCCCCTTAATCATTTTAAGGGATTCGATTGTCAATAGCCAGTTTAACTGAGTACTATTCTCTGTGACTAGACACGTAGTGTGATCTATATTCACGGCAATCGCTTGGAGCGAACACTTGGAAGTTTTTGTCTGTTGACGTTCACTTTGTATTACTTTTCCTTTTAATTAATTATCCATTTTAATATACTCGTTTCATTTCTACCTTACGGTACGCCCTGCCGTTCGTGCTTCGTGACTAGAGCTTGACTAGCGTACACTAAACACTAAGAAACTCCGTTTTCTATATATAAGTACATAATACGAGCTCTTCAATCATTTTTAGGTGTGCAAAAAAACTAAAAAGAAATGATCCGATGCTTGGAAGAAATGATATCAAGCTGGGGTGGGGGGGTCCCTTCTCCCTTTTGAATACTTGGGAGGTCGTAACTTGGAAAAAGTTGTCATTTGTCGTTTCTGAATTTGATTAACTGTTAACTTTGTGGAAGGTAGATCTAATTGGGAGAAGTTTCCTGTCACTAACTTTACATGTGATCAGCTTAATCATATTCATTATTCACATAATCTCATATCAGAAGTCAAATGAGACGAGTAGAGTTAACAATTCCTGAATTTCTGTCCCGAATTATCTTTGCTGATACTCTGATAGGTGTACACTAACCCGCCAATATGAAGAGACCAAGTATAGCTGATCTCAGTCTAAGCAAGGAATCCGTATTCCAGCAGTCAGGGGGTACGGACAGAGATAACATATTTAACATTTAAACTGATTCCTATGAAGGGGAGCTCGGAACATGGGCACTAAAAAGGCTTTATCGACGAAGTCTTATGTCACGTATCCCGTGTGTGCTGCTGTTAAAATAGGATAAGGTCACAGAGGTGATGAGTGATCGCGTGATCTCTTTATTTGGTCACGTGGTCACGTGATCTCTTGAAGGAGTGTAGCATTTGTGACTGACAAAGCTCTAAAGTTTTAATAACTATAGGTTATCGTGTGTTGTGTGCTTTCGTTACCGATCGTTCATATTCGAGACAAGAGAAACACTATTTTAGGACGCAGGGAGGATTAGGAGCCATATATTGGATATTTGAGACCCCTCCCCCTTCTTTTTTAGACCCCCTCTCCCCCTCCCCTTCGTTTCTAGACCTCCTCTCCCCCCTTCTTATATAGACCCCCTCTCCCCCCTTATTTTCTAGACCCCCTCTGCAGCTCTCCCCTCCCATTATTTTCTAGACCCCTCTACCTCCCTCTAGAAACTATACAGATACTCCAGCTTTACCAAACCCCTGTAACGTGGTTGTCAGTAAGTCACTAGTCAGTAAGTGAGAGACACAACGTCACAACTTCTAACAGCTACTTACAAGGTTTGTTGTATACGCTGGTCTTTACCGCCTGCGTCGAATACCGTTGTGTAAAGTTGTTTTCTGTTTTTTATAACGGAAAGGTTTTGTTTGAAGCTAATGCTTGAATAATGATAAATACTTAAAATCAGATTTATGATAGGTACGTTTTTGTTTCAAACTTGTGATTTTGTTGTAAATTGTACTTATTTATCAGTTTATAATAAATACCGTAACTAATCAGTAATAAAATACAGTTATTACCAAAGTTACTTCTCATCGGATTTTTCACATTTGAATTTAAATTTTTCCTACGTATCAATTGTTTCCACAAAATTCCTACTTTCAATTTTATCGTTTTCACCGCGTTTTTGCCTCCTTATAATTGTACTTGTATAGCACTAGCAGTTGATAGCAAATTGTTGTACGGCTTCGCATGCACGTGTACCCCTCCGCCGCCCCACCACCATCGATGAGATAATGCAGTATTAGCCGTAATTATCAAACTTGAATTTAAGTCTTACTTGAGACAATATCATAATTTGGGGCTGAAAAAGTGTATCGAGTTGGAGGACAGTGAAACTCGAGACGAATAAAATACGAAATTTTCAGCGGTTGTTCAATGTAGGTTAAATAATTACTATTTTGTTTACGTCGACGGAAAATATTTACTACGTTCCCATAACAACACGTTACCATAACAACACGTTACCATAATAACTTGTATTTGTAACGGTCTCCTCAATCATTCGAATGGCTGGCCTTTGGTATACGTTGTCAATACCCTCCACTCTTTCCTATCTCTTGCTGAAACTATCATGTCTCTGATGAATTGGTGCTGGTGTTTGAAAATAGCTGTTGACAAACAACTGTTGGCGACCGAGATTCGTTTTTAAACTCGTGTTTGATCCTGTCAGTTAGTGCAACTTTCATATTGCAACTCGCCGGACCTTTAAAGCTTACGAGAGTATTTTAACCAGTTATTACTACTTAACTAGCATGTTTCGTATTAAAGTACAAACATTTAATTTGTATGAATTTATGTTTATATTTATTTATGAGTTACAGCACCCATGAAACGACATTGCTAGTAATTAATGCTAGTAAAATTGTGTCCAATTGCAAGTAGTTGTAAAGTGCAGTGTATGCTGCTGGCCGGATGCTGCTTCACAATACCAATTTGTTCGATCTGTGTGTTACATATGACTTATGTTGGTTGACAGTGTGAAGTGTAACATTGCTATTACAGTTTGAATACTCCAATTGTTAGCTTCATAAAGATATTTTAATTTTGTTATTATGTTTTATGAATCGAATGATTATGAAATTAATTTAAATATTGTTGACACAAGTTTTATTCTTTATAATTATTTCTCCTTGATAAGGTGGGTTCAAACCTTTCTTTAACTGATTCATAATTAATTATCACATATTTTTTAGTTTTTAAGTTATATTGCATAATTAATTATCACTTAATTCTAGCTTTATTGCACGTGCAAAAGCAGCTGAAATATGCAACCTATCAAATACTACCTCCCGGATGAGATCTTTATCCTTCTGTCAACCCTGGGATATGCTCTCTGCGTTCGCATCCTCGACATTGACGGTTAGTAAAACTATAAAGTTTCTTTGTTGCTTCTGATTTAACGTTATACCGATGTGTGATAGTATGGTAATAGGAGAATATTGCAGATACAACAATACACTCTAGATTCATTAAGTTTAACTGAATACACAAGGGAAGTATAGAGATTGTTTATTTCAATGATGTTTATAGTAAGAAGAAGCTTCGCATCTCAAAAAATTGTCGGCTTAACTTTCTTTTAGATCCAGAACCACAATGTCAATGTATTAAATATTTGTATAATATATTAAATATTTGTATAATATATTAAATATTTATATAATATACTAAATATTTACATAATATTTACAGGACACGAGTGCACTGGGGCTGACAGTAGTGGTCTAATTCTTTGGCTCTTCCTCGTTGCTATGTTCGTTGTGGTTTTCGTTTCCAAATACCTTGACAGTAAAGACATTGGCATCTCCCTAGCAGGTTTGTAGCTGTTACATTATTTTAAAAGTTTATCTAGCCAAACCGATGCGAACCAAAATTCTTGAATTTAACATATTCCTCGAATAGGTGATGATGGTAAGCCATACCAAAATGAATTACCTCAATCGGGCAAACAGTACCTGAGCTATATAAAGACCCCTTGTATATAATGTTAAAACAATTTCATCTGATTTCAGGAGGGTTGATCGCGTTTTGTCTCGGTCTCGGTCTTCACAAAGGCCCTCTAGACTGTGTGATGTAAGTTATCCAATACATTGCCGCCGTAAGGCGATCGCGCGCTACTGGAAGTTATCCAATACATTGCCCAGATTTCAGAAATGGCGGATAAAGGAATTATATTCCTTTATCCGTTCTATTTAAAGAAAGTTTTAATAAAACCCGTATGACCATTTGCGAAACTGTTTTAAGTAAGGTTAACATTACTACTATAATAATAGTAGTGTATAATGTATACCTTACTACTACTAATGTATTACTACATATACTATCTCACCAACAAGATATATCGCTTGTTTCTAATAAGAAATAATCTTCCCGGACTGTTTTTATTTCAGTAAATTTGTTTTTATTTCAGTAAAAGCCGTAGAGGTATGGACTGGGTGAGAATTCTACAATCTATCTTTGTTGGAGTCCCCCTTCTCCTCTACTGTCTGGTTCTCTTCGGAAGACGCAGACTGTAAACAGGAAAATACGTGACACCCTTATTAAGAAGTTTCACCGCTGTAACGTGACCTTATAAGGATATCACGTGTTTTTTGTTTTTGTTGGTTATCTTCTCTGGTCCTCTTTGGAAAACGCAGAGTTTAAAGAAACAGTATTAATTTAGGCTACATTATGGGATATTACAATTGTAACACTGTAACAGTACCTCAGTATGTAATTGTGTGTATCAGTGTGTAACAGTGTGTAACAGTGTGTAACAGTGTGTAACAGTGTGTAACAGTGTGTAACAGTGTGTAACAGTGTGTAACAGTGTGTAACAGTGTGTAACAGTGTGTAACAGTGTGTAACAGTGTGTAACAGTGTGTAACAGTGTGTAACAGTGTGTAACAGTGTGTAACAGTGTGTAACAGTGTGTAACAGTGTGTAACAGTGTGTAACAGTGTGTAACAGTGTGTAACAGTGTGTAACAGTGTGTAACAGTGTGTAACAGTGTGTAACAGTGTGTAACAGTGTATAAGAGTATGTCGAAATGATTGCAATGGATCAGAAAATCGCGGTCAATTTTGTATCCTGAAACTTATCCGTCATTATGTGTTCATTCTGCGTTCATTCACTTCATTCTGCATTCATACACAATTCATTCTGCGTTCATTCACTTTATTCTACGTTCATTTTGCGTTCATTCACTTCATTTTGTGTTAATAATTCTGCATATATTATGTTTTACCGTATCTCCGTAAACGTAAGGTTATATATTTGTTTGACTGTGAACTTGTGCTGCTGTACCTGACGCAGCACGTTTTTTATTGCTTTTTCCTGTTCAAGAAGACAAAAATGGAATTTATTAATCACTTACTCATTTTTATAAATACAATTGTATTTTTGATAGTAAAACTTTGTCAATTGTCTATCGAGTACAAATTTGTAAAATTGAAGTGGTAATATAAATATGATTATATAAGTTCAATGTGTTAATAACTTAACTGGATCAAGTAATACAGTTATAACTGGATCAAGTAATACAGTTATAATTGAATCAAGTAATGCAGCTATAACATGAAACAAAATTCTTTACTGATCTTACAGTTACATATAGGTTAATAATTCTTTGATTATAAAAATCCTTTTCTCGTTGCCATCCGGAACACAGTCACTGTCAGTATGAAAGTGAGATTTTGAAAATCTGAGGACAGTGCCCAATGATGTCGTTTGATCAATTGTCTTCAGTGCTTTACTGATATTTATTATTAGAAGTAAAGCTAATCATATCAGCTCTGGACAAGATATGGTGGATAATCCCACTCGTGGTCAGTTGTTGATGATAAGTTGAAACGGGTGACTGACAGCTGAACCCAATTAGACCTAGTTCCCACACAGTAAAAACTTAACAGGGCACCCAATCAGTTTAATTGGGCACCCAATCAGCCTAAATCCCAAAACAACAACTAAACCCAGGACATATTGCAACTGCACCGAAATACGACAACAAATGTGAGGTTGAAACATCATCAAATGAAATGTCTCTCAGCTTCAGAGAATTCAATGTAATCTAGTAGTCCGTCGTTGTTTTTATCGTCTGCCTGCAGAATCTCATCAATCACCTGAACATTATGTAATATTCAGTAATATTCAGTAATAATCAGTAATAATCAGTAATAATCACCTGTACTGCTAATGCTGTTTAATGCTAAAAGAAATCATTCCATCTGGAGAAGGGCTTAATAAATTTTGCGCTGACTTTAAAAACACTTACCTCTATCAATGCTGCTTCGTCCATTGGTCCATCGTTAAAATGTGAAATTGCATGTACAAGTTCTGAAAAAAAGGTTTTTAGGTGAGTTTTTGAAATTTTAGTTTCTTTTACCAATCAAAATACGTGACAAGCAAGCGTTTACGTCAGATCAGGACCGTTCTTTGTTTTATAATTTACGATCTATCGTTATAACATAACATATAGACCATAGTCCATACTATCAGTATGGGTTCATGATACTGAACTTACTAAAACAGCAAAATTCTGAATTTTTCATCCTCTTTCACTGTACTATTACTAATACGGGTTACTAGGCGGCGCTTAGCCTGTCATTCCGCCGCAGCTTCAAACCCTCAAGCCGCAGCTTCAATCTGTTTATGAAGAGAAATTAGGTCCCCAGGTAAACTACGGGCAACATATTTACCCACTCTTTCCTGAACCTTTTCACTGACCTAGCCCGTCCAAGTGTTTGTTATTGTCGTAGTCGTGTTGTCGGAACCAATGGAAATGTAACTGTTCTTCCTCCGTCATTTTATTCTGAGGAATAATTATGATAGATACTGGAATGTTGCGCATTTATGACCCACATACCATTGTGGCTCGTTCAAGAGTTGAATGTTACTGAACATTACTGAATATTACTGAACATTATTGAATATTACTGAATATTACTGAATATTACTGAATATTACTGAATATTACTGAAGTCTGAATATTACTGTATATTACTAAATATTACTGAATATTACTAACTTTCATTTCGTCTGTCAATTCCCCTAGTGTCTCCTTAAGATGCATCAGTATGTGTTCCTTACTGAGGAGACGTCGTTATTAATAGAACTAATTAATTACGTGACAAGTAAATAAGTGCGTTAATTCGTACTAAATAATTAAAGAATCGTCATTCAACGGTTTATTGTCCATATGTGCCATGTCATAATCTCAACGGTGCAACATCTCACTGCTGTGCTGGTTGTGTAAATTATCTCGTATTCAGTGGATAATATGAAAAGCTCTAGGTTGACACAGTGGCGTAACGTTGCCTGTTGGTTCCCCTGACTAACCTCTCAAGATGTTCGTGATCTCCGTGAGACAAAACACATGACAAGCAGACGAAGAGCACAAGGACGGACAACATGTCACAACAAAACACGTTCAACACAAGTGTAACAGTTCGAACAAAAACCAGAAGTGACAAGGGAGGTGTCAGTGACAAATATAGTATACACAGTGTATATACAAAGTGCGGTTGTAAAGCTAGCGTTCCATGATCACATGGGATAATGGCTCACTCACTCCAGCCTGCCGACCCAGACCAGCTCGTTGGGTCGGGTTACTTGTCGTGAGGTTGCTAGTTCGATGCCCACATCCAGCGAGTGAAGTGTGAAACTCAGGCCACAATCTATTCTGGATTTGAGGTCGTGGCCGCTTTTCTTTCTGGGCATAGAATATTAAATATTTATTTGGGAGACTCATTTTCTTGTTGGTCTTCACTTTACAGTCTCCGATGATTACAATTATAGTGAATAGATCCAAAATGCTGTGGTACTTTAAGGCTGACTAATGTCTTTAAAGACTCTTCAGAGACAGATAATTTATTACAAACTGAAAACCCCCACTATTTTTAATGCAGCCCGAACCATTTCCTTAACCCAATTACTTTCGCTTTCAGCTTTGTGACAAAACTCCGACGGTCTTGCCACACGTGTGACAAGATTTAAGACTGTACCACGCATTATGCTCCCTTTCAAGGACTTCTCCGTTGATATTATGATCTCGTCTTTATCCTTCAGGCTTCAAACATTGTCCGTCTCCGGTCTCTAGTCTTCCATACGTCTTATGTCTTCAGTCTTAGCTAGCTGGCAACGCAATCTCGGGAATCTACTCCCGCGATTATATGTGCGTGCGCTGCGCGCGAAGCAAATTTTATTTTATTACGATAGGACGCTTTTTCTGAACATTTGTTACCGCGTGTTCCGTATATGTAGAAAGCAACAACTTTTTCATTTCCAGAAACTCAGAAACTCAGAAATAACGGGACTGCTGGATGAAGTCTGATTTTGGTATGGGTTTCTAGTTAACTTCTGATGTTTGATGACAGCAGAATTCTCCTCAGTAATTTGTCTGAACTCCACAATTGCTGTGGAGTTTCCGCCAATCGATCAGACCAATTCTCATTAATAGCATTCTAATTAACATACAGTGGATATAATGAAATCAGTGCTAATTGATAGCTTTGGATTATAATGTCGGACGTTTCCTTATAGGAGCAGCATTACAATGAGAGTGGTTTGTTCATTGTCATATTTATATCCATTACCATCTTACAAGAAGTAGATACTACATCCATATCTATCATCAATTTTTGCGACCATTACTTGCCCATGATGTCAATGTGTATTTCAGGATTACCACTATTGTGAACTCAATAAATGTGATTAACACTTTTGTATCCTTGTATCCTTGTATCCTATTCACCATTACACGATTACACGATTCCTAAATCAATTGCGAAATCTTTTAGAAAACCAGCAAAACATGACAGAATGTGACAGAATTGTAAAAAGTTAGGATTATAATATGTTTATATTGGGATTTCTCTGTGTAGTGGGAAAATATTGGTAAATCTAATTGAGCATTTAGCTTGGTATTTAGATCAGTATAATACAGTGAACAAGCTACTCAAATATATATAAATGGCTGTAGTGTATCATTCTGTACCATAATACACACAACAATTAAAGCATATATATTATATAACTAGACGCATACTACTAATACTATAATAATATATGTATAATATATATAATACAATGAAAACAACGATTCTACAAACTCAGAGTTTCATGCAAATGCAATCGTCAGTGTCGATTGCATTTGCATGAAACTCTGAGTTTGTAGAATCGTTGTTTTCATTGTACAATGCTCCCCTCCCGGGTAGAGCACTCTTGAAACTGGATTTCTCCAAAAGAAACATCATAATATATATAATATATAATATAACCAGACAATTATGCGATCATTTAACTGAATCACTGAATATTATTCAAATCAAGCTGTAAAGAAACCCATGCTAAGATATATACAGATATACACTAAATCTAACAAACGGCACCCAATCAATTACCGGCCTATTAAATCAATTACCGCCCAATTAAATACTCATTAGACCATTTTGAGAGGTCCCGTTGATTGCAGATCTTAGTCATCAGGGCTGGAATTTTAAAATCGTTCTTGATCATGAGAAACTACCACCGTATTGTTGAATAAGATGTTACCTTGGTAGTAGGTAACAGTTGATATTTCAGACAATGTTCACCTCAACAGATCGACAGAGAGGGGGGTTTGTCAGCACCACGTCATGTCACGTGATCAAATTATGTCATGTCACGTGACGGGATTAATGATTCGTCCGACCTTAAAGAAGTTTATATATATATTACAGACAGGATACTGGTCTAGAATTAAAGTAGGAAACTTTCAGATTACAGATTGAAAAGTGGAACTATAAACCAATATTATGTTTAGTTACGTGATCAGTGACACGTGATCAATGACTGAGTGACTCATCTGGTATCAAAGTGCATCATATGACATTATCATTCATCATAGTAGGGAATTTGCATCTATTTCTAACGATCAGATTTACCTGAATTGGAAAAGAAAACCAATAATTTATCATAAGTTGGTTTCCACATGTAAGTCTTATTACACATAACTGTAAGCAATCTCGTTGTCATCTGTTCGTTGCCAACCCGTCCACAGCATTATGTTTTACGTTATTTGAGAATAATGCAGAGAATATCATAATAATTCGTTGTCTACAGAACTCAGCAGTCTATAAGTCTCTTTACGTTACCAATGATGTAAACAGTAGAAATTCTACGGTAAAGTCTACCTCTACTGCAGAGGACGTGGTCCAATTAACGGATTAGCCCGAACAGAGCTAACTTTAAACTGACATTAACGGTTTAATCTGATGTCTGTAAAACACAAACTGACATTCTCTGCAGATCTTACTGCAAAGCTGCATTAAGTTGCAGGCTGTTGAATTAGTATCCGTATAATACACTGGAGGAGACGTTTCACTGGTCGGAGAAAACAAAGAATTACAATAAGTTGTCAGGTAAGTAATAATAAATATAGTGTACCAAACACACAGCGTGTAGGATTATTTGATACAAAAATATAACAAAACATTACAAATATAACTGCTTTTCTCTTAATCAAGATGTAAATGGGTCTGTTGCTACGAGGGGGGGGGGGGGGGGAGGGGGGCAGTGCACGTTTTGTCTGGACGGGTTAGCTTGGATTATAACTGCAGTTGTACTTTCCGGCAACTTTTCTGATTTTTATTGTAAATATTTGGTGGGGAGTAAACTGTTAGTTTTCTAGAGAGCTGTGATGCTCTCTACAAAACTAACAATGATTTTATCACAAAATTTCGCATAAAATGCATAAAATATAAGGAAAATTCTGCAACTACCACAACTAAATGGTGCTTTTATCGTAGACACACACCTACTTATTTGTCAAGAAGCGAGGCTGGGTGCTCTTGATGGGAAAACTTTGGACATTGTGTGTCACTGCCCCGCACGTAGCAACAACTAACCCAAATATCTCAGCTATCCATTACAAATACAACTTTACATTAAACAAATACAGAATTATACAAAAGAAGTGTTCAAATAACATGATGATAATTCGGAGCCTCAATTTGAAAGCTCGGTATTATGTCAAATATTTTGTGTTATAAAGTTGTAATTATTTATCAATCGTACAAATAATCAGCACGACAGGTCGCAATTCAAACTCCAGAACTTTGGGAATACACTCTCTTAATAAAAGTTTTGATCGCTAGTTAAGTCAGTTTCATTTCCCAAAAACATGTGCCGATGTAAAATTATCGCTTATTATATTTTTTTTTATTGAAATCTTTCAATTATTATCATCAGAATTTATTACAATATCAATGTTGTATAGAATTTCTAAAAATGGACTAGAGAAACCAAAAAATGCCTTGACAAGTGTACAGCGATGATAACAATCAGGGGACACCAATACACCCAAATAACCAAACAAAAGGCCTCGAGAGACCTGATGAAAAGTCGAGCAATTACATTGGGCCCCAAGTGCAGAAGGAGAAAAATGGGCAAATAATATGAGCTGTGAACTTAGGAGGCATTTCTAGGTTTTCAAGAATAATTGCCACAACCCAAAAATTCTCAATAACAATTGGCTGATTTGTAATATTTCCAATGGAATGAAGTTTTAACGATAAAATTTAAATAATTGAATATAAAAGACTAAATCAAAATTGTATCCGAATAAAGCAAAAATGCGTGATGAGTACCTCAAAAAAAATTAAAACAAAAATAATAGAGAAATACACTACCCGTAGTCTGGAGAAAAATAATTGTCAGGATCTGAACTAGGGTCAATATCTACAGATGCAGTACAAACATGTTCCTTCCAGATGTGTTTAATAAGTTCTGTTTTAAACACACCTGGTCTGATAATCTCTCGAAGGGAAAGAGGAAGTCGGTTCCAAGTGAGATGAGCTCGATAAAAGTAAGATTTAGATATAGCTGAGCCAGGTGGAATTGAAGATATTACTGATAAGTGATCAAGATGTGAGCTTCTCAGTCGGCTTGACCCGGAGAAGAAAGTAAGGTACTGAGGCAGAGTGGTGCATGGGTGGTATTGATGCACTAGGGAATGAAAGAACTTGAGATCATGGTAATCAAACCTGTACTTTAGGGGCAGAATATTTAACTGTTTACAATGGGCATTATAGATTTCCTCTACACTATAGCTTACACCGTAATCATTACGAATCCATTTGAGGGCCCTTTTCTGCAATCCTTCAAGCCTATTGATAGTGCTACTGGACGCTGGTCGCCAAATGATGGGACAGTGTTCGAATATTGAGCGTACAAGAGTAAGATACAAGACTCTTCTCTTGTTCAGATCATTAATAAAATGACAATTTCTCTTAAGCATGCCAAATTTTTGGTTAGCTTTACCATATAGAGCATCGGCCTGGCTATTAAAATTTAGATTAGACGTCATGATTATGCCTAAATCTTTTTCAGAATCTGTATAATCAAGAAGAGTTTGGCCCATAGAGTAAGTGTAACGTGTAAATGGTAAAATGCCATCTAAGGGAGACCACCTCTTAAGTATAGCTAAGACCTTACATTTATCAGGATGAAACTTCATCTTATTAGTTCTTGCCCATGTCATGAGATAATTAATATCGCTTTGAAGTATATGGTGGTCTTCCTCTTGGGATATCTCTCTCCACATTTTAGTATCATCAGCGTATAAAAGGATATTAGTGCCCTGAGAAAGTCCAGAATATATATCATTTATGAAAAGAACAAAAAGTGTTGGTCCGATTATTGACCCTTGAGGAACACCTGACAACACTGGTAGGGTTGCAGAGATAGCCCCATTAACAACTACACATTGCTGACGTCCGGAGAGGTAACTTTTCATAAATTGGAGAAGCATTCCATCGATGTTATAATAAAATTTTAGCTTGTATAGTATTAAGTCGTGGTTAACGGAATCGAATGCTTTGGCAAAATCGAAGTAAACAATATCAGATCTAATGTTCTTGTTAAGAGAGAGGGATAGGCTATCGCAGAATTCAACCATCTGAGTTGCACAAGATTTGTGAGGCAGGAAACCATGTTGACGAGGATCAATTTTATCATAACATCTACTCAAAAGTTCATCTCGAATAATTCTTTCCATGACTTTCATAACTAAGCTAGTCAAAGATATTGGCCTATAATTCTTAATGTCATTCTTGGAGCCTTTCTTGTGTACTGGAACAACAATTGCATATTTCCAATTTGAAGGTAGGAAGCCGGATACATAGCACTTTGTGAAAAGAATCTCCAGTGCTGGGGCTAACGTAAAGGCACATTTTTTAAGAATATAATATATCGTACCTTCTTTAAAAATAAAAGGAAATGCTAATAATTTGTCTCCACCTAATATCAGCACAATAACTTAGATAAAATAAGTCAGTTCAAACCGGCAAGTTGCAGGCCCGTATTGGCAATTTTCGACTGTAGAGAAAGATTTGTAACACAAAAAAACTTTTAAATATCTCTCCTATTTTAAAAGACTGGTAAGAATGGTATATTTGGGCAAATCAGCAACAACTAGAATGTATTGCACACATTAGAGTTACTTGCTACTCCTTCATCAATAAAACAGTCTGTTTTACATTGCATTGCGAAGCGAACTTAAAAGTTGAGTTAAAATATATAATAAATAATAATGGTTACAAGAAATTAAACAGTTTATTGATTATTGAAATGTTTTAAAATTCCCACTCTGCATGTTCTTTTAAATCGTTACTTTTTGCAGACTTCATGCACAACAAGACAGATTTTGTTGCAAAGTTTTAATAAAACTAAGACAATATTACCAGTAGTCATATCTTTTTTCGACTTAATCGCATTATTTCATCTCGGAAATTAAAATCTAAATGCATCGAATTTTTGGTTGGAAGGAATTTTTGAGAAGAACACAATTTTCTGAACAGAAATATCCTTTACTCAATACCACAGAGTAGGAGACATTTTTTTAAAGTTTTTACTGTCATGTAAGAAATAAAGTTTCAACAGTTATTAATCAAATTAATATTAAACTGTTATACTCCTCCCACAAAATCAAATAAACTTTTAACCAATAATTTTTACAAATAGCAGTAGCAAACATAAATAGCCACGTCATATACACAACAAATGACAAGCGGGTCCTTTCCTGCAATTCTAGTTGCATTTTCAAAAGTTCTGACTTATCCATAACGTCCCGGATTACGCAAAATAAACTCAAATACAGTGTTAATTTCAACCCGTTCATACAACAACCGGTTGACTGTTTATCAGTTCTAACCGCATTACACTGGAGCGTACAATGATCACTGCTCACACTTATATCACACAAACCCTGATCGCTATTAACCTCGTAAATTTTATCATACCAGATCACACTTAGTGGTGTGTCACATGTCATGGGGAGGCGGTGCGCTTGGATGTGCGGTCCTTGGTCCGTGGTACTGGTACTCCGGCTGAAATTCAGACAGTTTAATTGATGAAGGAGTAAGTTATGGTACTCCAGCTGAAATACAGACTGTTTAATTGATGAAGGAGTAAGTTATGGTACTCCGGCTGAAATACAGACTGTTTAATTGATGAAGGAGTAAGTTATGGTACTCCAGCTGAAATACAGACTGTTTAATTGATGAAGGAGTAACAGGTAACTACTTATGATACTTCGGCTGTAAATATAAACGGTTTTATTGATGAAGGAGTATAATAACTACTGGTATATAAATACACTGCCATTACTGACCAGTGATTATAGCCTCAGCATGCAGTAACCTCGTGATTCAAGAGAGGTCAGCCTGATTTTTGTAAGTGAACGAAGGTCATGTGAGAATAATATGATGTTTGAGGTGTTATGTTTAAGATGATTAAGGCTTCTCACATGTTGACAGAGTTAAGATCGCTAAGACCGAAAAAGTCATATTTATATTGAGAAGTACTGGTACCTAATACTATTTTTTTGAGAAGTACACATCATTTCTCTGTGAAGTTGGGTTTAGAGTACCTCGTGAAATGAGAAGTACACATTATTTCTCTGTGAAGTTAGGTTTACGACCTCGACATAACTGTAATTTTTGAGATGTGTTGATACTTGTACTCCCGGGAAGCGAGATTTCAAGGATTTTAGAGTCTTATTATGTGTGAAAGTCTTACTACTTATTGGTCGAAATCAGTGCGAGGGAATGCACAAATTGTCGTGAGATGAATAGTCGCCGGATGGAATGTCTTTGCGGTGCCGAAATGTTTCTGTAATAGCAAAGTCCTTTTGAAGTTTTGAGTGACGACGAAATTTACAAGATATCCAAAAAATTGTGAAACAAATCATTATCACATCGATTCCTAAATTCCTATATTTTCATGTGCTTCCTAAACTCAACTGTCATTTAGAATCATGGTTTAAAGCAGCCATAAATATCAACTTAGAAATCATAATAATATATCAGTACGTTCTCCCCCAAAAACGTATCCCTTCATCACTGTCTACGATCTTACAGAGTCAGATTTACCAAAGTACTGAGTCTTTGGAGTAAGGAGTTATCTATAAAGATCATCTTTAACTTAAAGTCAATGTGGGTAGATAGGTGCATAACTGAAGAGGGAATGTGTCGCTAGTAGCGCTATTATAGCGCTACTAGCGCTACTACTAGCGCTATAATAGCAGCAGCATCGCGGCAGCATTGAAGCGAAATGGTGGCATTTTGGCAGCGGCATAGTTATGTTGGCAGTGTTTCTGTGATATGTTGATGGAATATTGGCATTGTTCGTTGAATTTAAGCCCTAAAGTAACAAATATGAAAATGTCAGTTTACTTTTAAGTTGTAACTAAAGTAACTGGTACCCAGTTATCCAGCGAATATTCAAATTGTCTGTGGTAGATCATTTGTTAAACAAGTAATCGAGATTCTCTCTATATTTTTACAGGGAAGCTCTGATTGTCGCTAAGTTTGTAGAAAGAATCCTCAAAGAAGCACAGAGTAAATCGTGTTTTAACAGTATGTGTATGTTACTTTGGGGTATGATGCAGCATAACGCTGTTCAAGCAGCTGTTCAGAGAGTGTTCAGAGAGTGTTCATAGAGTGTTTAGAGAGTGTTTAGAGAGTGTTCAGAGAGTGTTCAGAGAGTGTTCAGAGAGTGTTCATAGAGTGTTTAGAGAGTGTTCAGAGAGTGTTCAGAGAGTGTTCAGAGAGTGTTCAGAGAGTGTTCAGAGAGTGTTCAGAGAGTGTTCAGAGAATGTTGAGAGAGTGTTCAGAGAGTTTTCGCCTTAAAATGCTCAAATAGCATTGATAGCCCCCTTTTTACTGTTACCCTGTTAACTGTTTATTCTCTATAAAAAAATATTAAATGTTCTAGGTCACTCCAATCCAATCTTATAAGAGGAAACACATTGGCAGAAACATTCTTCATAGTTATCACTCAGGATGTCGCAGCACAATATTCTAAATTTTGAGAATTGTGTGGCATTTTTGATACCTGGACTGTTATGGTTGTAACATTAAATTTAATCGTAATGATGTCTGATCGTCATCTTCGTACAGCGTTCGATGTCTGTGTGAAGGTAAAATGGTGATATCCTCTGGATCAGGCAGAGGTCGAGTGTTATCGGGATAATTTCTGTAGTAGTGGAACAGCAATACAGTCCCATTACCTTAGTATTGCTGTTCCACTACTACATTAATTTAATCGATTAGCAAAGGAAATGAGGGGAAAATATAGTGGACTGCTCCTTCATAAATGTTTTTATAGGCATTTAAAAACTTTTCAATGTATCGTGAACACCCTGTATATCCCAGATATTATGGTAATATATCCCTGAAAAGGACTACACAGGTACAGGGAGATGTGTATAGTGCTTTACATGGTCCTGTCCAGTACCAAATACTTCATTTAATACTTCTACATCGGTATTTTACACGGGTATTTTGGTGGCTTCCAATCTTCATCACAATTGCTTGAGAGATGGACTAAAACAAAGCACCTCTACTGTACTAATTAGTAATTATACCATATATGTCGTTAAAGCTGGAAGATCTGCGATAATCAAGTAGCTGGAATGAAGTGACAGATTTATTGATGAAGGAGTAAGTGATTGGAGGTGCTAATTTAGAAGATTGTGATTTGTCAGACCCAGGTACGAATAGCAGTTTGTTAGGAGTGAATAGTATGTAGGGTGGACCAGAATTAACTTAAGGTATGTTGACAAGTGTCCGAGTGATATTGGGATATTGGCCAGTAGTAGAGGGTGAAAATATCACCTTGACTAAGATATTGCACTAACATGTATACTTAATTCTGGTCCATGCCTTTTAGTATATAATACACTAGTCTAATGCGGTTACCGGCTATGGCTAATACGATTATCATTGATAACATTAGCAGAAATGTTCTCTATTTTTATAACATTATATTTTCTGATATTAATTATTAAAGTATTGATATAGTATCATTATCAAGGCAAAATTATCAGATTCAGCTGCAGTCTACACCCACTCTCGAATAAAAGTTAATTAATCTTGTTCATATTATTTTAACAACAAACAGTTATTTTACCAACGAATTGTTATGGAACCAATAAATTATTAACTAATCATGATGACCTATTTATTAGATTAATTTGTGTGCAAAATAAACTCACCGGCGGTTTCTGATCGTACGGAGGCTGAAATAAAACTCAGATTAGATAACATGCTATTATAATAATAGTTTTTGTAAATCACCCATTCTACTTAACAATAACTCAACGAAATAAATAGAAAATTCCCAAAATCAAAAGTACAATCATTATTTAATCAATATAATCAACTATTACAATACAAGATTGAACGACCCTTCATACATTATAATGAGTTTATAACTCTCAAGTTTCTTTGAATTAAACAGTCAAACCTCGATTTACCGTGCCTCACTGTACCCACTATTTACTGATCTTATTTCCTATTATCTGGTTTTATTTGTAAACGCGACGTAAATTAATCTTCTTTCAAGTTTTAGTCGTTCATGCCCATTTACTGAGCCATTTACCGAACATTTACCGAGCCTACCCCCGAGAGAGTCCTGGTAAATCAAAGTTTGACTGTTTTAATGGTTTAGGACTAGGCTGATCATAGAAGAAAATAGTACCAAGTTTACTATGCAAATTATGCAAATTAGTATACAAATATGCAATTACTATGTAAAGTGTAAAGTATGCAGGTACTGGCTGAAGATGGGGTATGCTTACCAGTATACACAGGTAGGAGATAAACGTGCGACCCTTCTTCCATAATTAGGACTCCCTAATTATATGATTGCTTTAATTAATTACATAATTGCTTTAATTATATGACAATTATGTGATCATATTATGTATATTTTACTGATTCAAGGATCTGAATGGATTTTTACAGCTGTAAAGAACTAAAGTGTAGAATTAGGTAGAAACTGAATCAAGGGGTAAGTAATACTCAGTGCGGAAGATAGCTTTTCTTATCGGATGCATTGTTAGATTGATGTTTTTTAGACTGATTAGAACCATGCCTTTTTAGGAGACTGTTGATTCCAAAATAACATTCAAGAAGGATAAGATTTACATGCAGTGATAATGAAGTAAAATGAAATTATTTCTCAACGTATAATACCTGTGGACAAGTTGAAGCTCGAATAATTGCAAATGCTACAAGCACGAAGGATTGGATTAAACAAAAGATGGATTCCAAACCATTTTTACAACCCCGTATTCCTCTACCGGCTACCCATGACCAGCGGTTAACCACCACGATATTAATAATAGCTCCCTATGATTAGAAAAGATTGAAAACTCAGCGAGCAAGCCGTAATTTACCTTCTGGCTTGTCTCCTATTATAGGCACGGTGATAACGTAATGTTTTATCATGCCATCAGCAGATTGTGTGGAATTAAAAATAAACAAGATAACTGTGCATTCTTTTTCGCCGTGATTTTATAAGCCACAATATATAAGATAAGGCAAACGATTGAACCTTGCCTTATCAACGATAAAAATAGCAATTTCGTTCGTTTTCTGTTCATTTACAAGTTTAGAGAGATAAAATATTTCGAACACAGTTGAAGGACCAATTATGATTTTTATCACGGGTAAGAAATAGGTAACCACGATAAGAAAGTGTATTTTCAAAAGGCCTTCTAGCTTTTCAGTGGCTGCGAACTTTATATCATGTGTTTTACAAGGCCTACTGGTGGTGGAAGAGGCGGTGATGGAAGAGGCGGCGAAGGAGGCGGTTTTACAAAGCCTACTGGTAGAGGTGGAAAACAAAGCAGGTAACGTGACAATTTCACAGTTAGTTCAGGGGTCAACACCCTTCCAACACTTCAACACAAACATATTTTACCCTCGGTATAACACTATCCCACCGGCCATGTGGTTGAGGATGTTGACTTTAAAACAAGGTTGTAAAGTGTAAAGCTCAAGATCGGCTGTTATTATTCTTTTGTTCCATTGGTTTAATAAAAAGCTCATCGAAGAATCACTGAACTTGAACATTTGCAGATCTACCATGTAGAAATCCGGGATTAAATTAGCCTATAAGTTTACCACTTAAAACAGTCCCTATCTCTAATTTCACATACATATTATGTGAATTCAGCAACTTAATGAGTTGTTCAACAACAACATCTTTCATTCCGGCTTCTAACCTAACTCCCGAGATCACTAAATGATTGACTCTGTCAACATATAACAGATTATCTCAGGATCAAACTGAGAATAAGCTCTAAACTAATCAGTAAACCATTAGTTATTATCATCACCTTAACAGTGTTGTCATGTTGTATTGGCACCTGGGATCGGACCTAACTGGTTCATACCTAGAACCTAACTGTGGTGCTTCATAACTAGCACCTAACTGGTTCATAACTAGCACCTAACTGGTTCATAATTAGCACCTAACTGGTTCATAACTAGCACCTAACTGGTTCATAACTAGCGCCTAACTGGTTCATAACTAGCACCTGACTGGTTCATAACTAGCACCTAACTGGTTCATAACTAGCACCTAACTGGTTCATAACTAGCACCTAACTGGTTCATAACTAGCACCTAACTGGTTCATAACTAGCACCTAACTGGTTCATAACTAGCACCTAACTGGTTCATAACTAGCACCTAACTGGTTCATAACTAGCACCTAACTGGTTCATAACTAGTACCTAACTGGTTCATAACTGGTCAGCGGTTACTTTGTTTGTGTCAAATAAAATACACGTAGAAAAATGAGATAGAGAGAGAGGGTGGTGTTTTTTCAGTGATCTCAGGAGTCAATTTAATGTGACAACACTGTTGTATAAGTTGACGTTAGCAGCTGTTATCAGCGGCAATTACCTGTAATTGATTCACAACCAATGGGGGTTTTCCAACTATATGTGCCACGTGCTCAAGGGATGTAAGGTATCTTTACGTTATGCGTTTAGTGTTGTAAAACTAATTACACAATTAATTACATAATTAGTAATTAATCACGTCTGTTAATTAATCAAATTAAATTAAATTGGGCTTTTTCAAACTTTATCGAGTCAGTGTATTATATGGTCACGTGATAAAAATCAAGGTCATGCACCGATCAGGTTAAGCAAAACAGGGATAATTAGTGATTTAAATGTTAATTAGTAATTAAGTTAATTAGCGTAATAACACAATTAATTACTAAATCAACAGACGTTAACTTTCAGGTGGACGGAAAGTGCTATGGCATGCGAAAAACTGTCTGCTTAACAGCTGAATTTTTCTCTTAACGGATTGGTAGATAGATTACACGTGATAGTGAGATATTTCGACCGTAGTAAAAAAAATACTACGGAAAAGAGTTCTTAAATAATTAAAGGACATGTAAGTGTAACTATCGTAAGTGATTAAAGAACATGTAATTATCATGCAGAAGTAGAGAGGTACAACTTACCGGTTCGAGAACCTCGTCGCCATAATTATCGAATCTTCGTGCTGAAAATATGTCATAGTTAATTAATTAATTATTATTCGACCCACTTAACTCTGAGCGTGATCAGTTCTATTTATAACAAAATTCAGAAAGTTTAACTTTACAGGTCTCAACCTGGGTAGTCCCTTAGTGTAATGTTTATTGTCAAAACCCCAAATCAAAGTACATTAATACCAAAATTTAATTATATTGTCAGACCGAATTTTCTAAAAAGTACTAAAATACTACCAGCACAGAAATAGGCTTTATTAAAGGCATATTTTCAGTATTTTCAGTGTAACCGAATTACAGAATGCACATTCGTCTCCTAAGCTCCATGCCAAGGAAAATAACTTATCGACACCTCAGATCAAATAGTTGCCTCATCTCGCACAACAATGCTGTGGCAAATCACGGGAGAAGATATCGAGTGTGTTTTATACATTGAGTTATCATATTTGACACGTGACATTGATTCTGGGTTTTGATTGGTTAACGCTGTCCAAGTTGATTAGATAATCGCTAAATCGGTGTCACGTGCAATATTGAACTCCTAACAGTTTCCAGAATAATATATAGTAATAAATCACGAGGGTAGATACCGTGTGTTCAACTTATATTATATAACGATACGCTTCTAGCAGTGACCAATCAAAACCCAGAATCAATGTCACGTGTCAAAAACTAACAACCCGGGATTCATAAAACACACTCGATATCTTCTCCCGTGATTTGCCTCAGCATTTTATGTGTAGATGGAGCAACTATTTGACCTGTTGGAAGCACAAATCAGCTTCTAGCGTTGACCAATCAAAACCCAGAATCAATGTCACGTGTCAAAACAAATTTGGTTCATCTCTCCACTAGAAAATATTGTGTTTTCTTGACTGATACCGAACATCAACTAAAGAAGTGTGTGCCTGTGCTAGGTGGTAAAAGACAACTGTTAAATGCGAATCAAACTCAGGCAGAACATTGAGATATATCGCACAAAAAATACACACATGTACATACTAACAATCACACATACTCACAAACGCACAAAATGCTCTGGAATGCTCACAAATCAAAATGCATAAAATGCTTATAATGCTTATAATTTCCCACAAATTTCCCACAATGTACAAACACACACACACACACACACACACACACATTCCCCACACATTCCCCATACAAACACTCCACACACATGGTTGTTGGTTGTAGTGACCTCTGTATCTGTCGAGCGAGCCCACTGCTTGGTCCAACTCAACTTTGTCTGAAGAAACTGGGATGAGAAGTACGTCAATTAGTTGTGAAGTACGTAACCTAGATGTGAAATATGGAACTGAAAAGTATGTTACCTACCCAGCTTACTTTAAGTTCTTTCAGTAAAAGAGTGTAACTCAGATGGTGTTTAAAATACCCAAAATGTCCCGTTTGTAATAATTATCAAAATAAGACCACTTTATTTTTGCATATTTTCACATATCGAGGTAATAAAACTATGGAAAAGTATAAGAAAAGATAGAAAGCTCGTGATAACAGAAATTGTAAAATTATTTTCCGCACAGTTGTATATTGTTTCTCTGAGTTTTAAATCTCACAACATATTGATATCAACTCAACATTAGTTCTTTGGTATATTATGGTCTAGATATTTTCCCACGATGACCGAGATAAATTCCTTAGCTCCACGCTTCAGAGTACGGTGTCTACAAAAGAACTGATGTTTAACGTCAAATAAAAAGCGTTTAAATGTTTTGTAGAAAACTGTTCAAGTCACCAAATATGCTATAGGTGTGCGGCAGTTTTCTCGTTTTAACCCGTGCTTGTATCCAGTTGAGCAGGAGTACCGACGTTTCAATTCTTACAGAACTTTAGTGCACGGCACCCGATGTAGTGCACGGCACCCGATGTAGTGCACGGCACCCGATGTAGTGCACGGCACCCGATGTAGTGCACGGCACCCGATGTAGTGCACGGCACCCGATGTAGTGCACGGCACCCGATGTAGTGCACGGCATCTGATGTAGTCCACGGCACCCGATGTAGTGCACGGCACCCGATGTAATGCACGGCATCTGATGTAGTCCACGGCACCCGATGTACGGCACCCAATGTAGTGCACGGCACCCAATGTTCGAGATATACTACCGACAGTTCAAACGCGGCAGTTTCCCGTTTTGAGACGTAATTAAACCTGCTCAATAACAGTATTTCAGTAGACGTGCTAAGCAAGAGTATTTCAGCAATTTTCCTTTCAACATTATTTGTTATTTTGTTAGGCATCATAACTTCGTATCTCGTACGGTCCCGGTGAAATTAATAACTAATTAATTAGTGAGATAATCGCATAATTGGATAAATCTTTCGTTTCAGCAAGAAATAGTTTAGGAGCTCAAATAGCCGTGTTTGATGTTGAACATTGGAGACTTCTGTAGTTCTGTGATACTTACCGGCGCGGCGCGCGGGGATCATAACATTTTGTAAGACTTTGGGAGGATTGTGATTTTATAGCTCAAATTAATTTGCAAATCGAATAGATTTGTAAATTGTTTTAATTAATTGATAAACCATTATTTTTAAAACCGACCGTGTACTATTACAGAAGATCAAGTAGATCAATCATAGGATTTTAATGCACAGCTTTGTGACTAAATTCGTTACTCAATTTTTCCCGTTTCACTTTCCGAATTCCGTCCGTTAGAAATTCCCGGTAAAATGTACCTTCATATAATTTCTCATGTGCATAGAAGCTCAAATAAAGCTAAAATAGCCAAGTTTGTTTGGTGTACAGCAGACTTTGTAATGAAAAGCACGGCGGATAGGTCTAGGGTTCATTTTGACAGTACATTTCGTGTCCGACTGACACACTAACGACCATCTGCCACACACACACACACACAACTATTCATACTAGCTTATATACCTTACAGCTGTCACGAGTCCGGAGGGAATAGTCCGGAGCTTAATGTCATATTGTCATGTCCGGACTCCGGGGAGTTTAGTTACCATTAAAATTGAGGAGAGCTGTTTTTTGTTGCTGCTGAGAAAGATATACCTGATAAATATGGGGAGGGTTCAACACCATGGTGATGACTCAATGACTGTAGTCTCTGTGACCATGTTTATTTGACAGCACACACTAACGAACACCACCTTACAGGGAGAGTTACGATTCAAATTGCGGAGAGCTGTTGACGGGAAGGATTTGGTGTGTACTGAGTCACACGTGGTACCGGTCACGTGGGGTCAGGTAACAGGTGTATGAAACCAGTCACGTAGCATGTGGTAGCACGTGGTGTGGTGACCGTTAGGGGAGGGATATGAGAAACACAGGATCCAGGGCTTATAAAAACCCTCTTCTATAGGTCGAGAGCAGATGTTACGTGATACCGATATTGTTAGTTTTCGAAGTAACGTGATATCGATATTGTTAGTTTTCGAAGTCACGTGATATCGATATTGCTAGTTTTCAAGGTTTCAATTAATTGATTGTTAGGTTGAATAGTTATTTTTAGAATCATGGAATCTAGGAATGTGACAATTGGTCGCTGCCGGGATACAAATTCAAATTAGTGCTTTTGTAATAGCTGGGATAGAAAACAGAAGTTGCATATAAAGCATGGATAAAGCGTAACTTAATTGTTCAAAATATTTATCGTAAAGACTTGGACCACCCAAGGAATGTAGTGTTTGATAGTAAAAATGGCAAAGAATGCAGATAATAATATGATTATATTATTATCTTCTTTAAAAATGATGGGCTGCTCCTGAAACCGTAATGGCATCTGTCGACGTTCTTCAAAGGAAGCATCTGAGACAGATAATCAACACCTATTGGCCTACGGTTATCAGTAACGAGAATTTATATAAGAGATGTAATGTCAGACCCCTTACTGAAAGGATCAAGAAAGCAAGATGGAAGATGCTTGGGCACGTTCTCAGAAGCGGTGATGACACTCCCGCCTTCTTATCTTTCAGATTTGCATGTTTAGGATGTTTTGACTACAAAGGAAGGAGGGGCAGACCTCGTTCAAATTTATTTGATTTATTATTAAAAGACATTATGACAAAACAAATTATTGTGATTGTAAATAAAAGATTTAGTTTAAGTAATTTCAACGATTTAGTGTACAAAGCTCATGATAGACGTCTTTGGAGAAGTTATGGGTGAGTCGAGACTACTCGGCCACTCGATTTTATGATTTAATTTCTATTATCTTGTGTTTGCTGTATATAGTTGATTAATAATAAAAATGATATTAGATAACAGTTGTGTTTAACACTATCAGCAAAGTAACATTAGGTTTCTATTAGGTTTATATTAGGTTTATATTGGGTTTATATTAGGTTTATATTGGGTTTATATCGGGTTTATATTAGGTTTATATTAGGTTTATATTGGGTTTATATTAGGTTTATATTAGGTTTATATTAGGTTTATATCAGGTTTACATCATGTTAGTTTATACTTTTATAATAGCATTGTTTGAAATAATTATAGATTGCTGTGTTCGCTTTCAGAAACACTGTGTTTGTCAGCTACGTGACAACATAAATCCGGCCCAAGCGGCAGGTTTCTTTTGTTGCCAAGTATATGTTTATTTCTGGCTTCAGTGCTGCTTTTCAGCACTTAAATAAAATTAGGAGTGCCTGCAAAGTGTGATAGTTTGTAGCCAGACGATAGTTTGTAACCAGAAGTGTTAATTTTATGTGCAACGTAATGGTTGTGTATCTATAAATAGATTTGAAAAGCACAGAAATGAGAGGTTTATTTTAGGAGTTGTGGTTACTTTTCATATTGTAAGGATAATCCATTATTTACGATTTACAGAAACAAAAATGGGAATTATTTAGACTTTAGAATTCGTTAACTTCAGACGTTTTAATAATTAATATACACTTATTTCAGCATCAAATTTGGCACCATGCAATAATTCCATGATTTGCGAAAAGTGTTTCTTATTCAGGAGCCAAAATCTTTTACATCTTTACATCCTCCCAAATGATTAAATATTGCGTATAGTAATATTTCAACATAATTATGATGTGGTTTGTAAAGTTTCTTGTCTAATAACAAAATCAATGTCTGATACTCCAAAGACATGACAATTTCATTTCTACACTGAAAAATTATAATAATTTTAATGTCTACAAGATACAGCTACTGTTTAGAATAATATTTCGTGCAAACAGGAGAAATCCTAGCAAATCCTTAGAGTTGAAACTACAAACTATCAACATGTGGACTAAGCACTTTATCAGTAAATTAACGTTGTGACACAACAGGGTCAAAACGTGATATTAAAACGTGACAGTGACTGTGTGACTGTGACTCAGTAACTCAGTGACTCAGTGGCTGTGGGATACTGTTTCACCATCTCATCATTCAAACAAGGTGATATTTTCTACCATTGGTTCATATCCTTAGAGTGGAAGTACAAACTAATATTATATGTACATCGATCAGCAGAAACAGTCACAAATTTAGGAATAAATGAAGACTAAAGATTTTAAATAAATATTTCAGACTAAAGATTTTTTAATTTTCGTTGATGTTAAGGGTTTCTTAAAGAGACAGTTAGCTCGGGTGTGATACTCACATACTGTCAATCTGATTATCAGAACTGGACTCAAAAGTACGAAAGTTATATTTCTTATACAGTAAAACCCCGATTTATCGCAAGGTTTGCGAGAAGGAAACAGCCGTGGTAAATCGTGGCACGGTAAATGGGGCGGTAAATGGGGCCATAAAGGAAAAATAGTACGGTAAATCGTGGTCAAATCACGTGGTTTCTCTCTGCGCGTACTGGTTCCCAATTAGGGGCGCTCGATTACAAGTTTCACGCTTGTTGTTTCACGTTTGACATCAGGGACTCATTTACAAGCCGTATTTCAAAGGACCACATGCTATCAAACTAAAAATGTAGACATTTTTCCAAAATTTTGGGAAAAACGGAAGAGTCAAGGTAAATCGGGGTTTACGATAAATCGGGGTTCACGATAAATCGGGGTTTTACTAAACACGTTTTTATTCACATGATGAGAGCCTCAAATTATGTGCTTATGTGTTACATAACAGTGTTGAAGGTATTAGGTATCGTAGACTTACTTTAACTGTTTTTATGGAACGTTTCCGTAGCAAGGATTGAGAGGAATTGTCCTGGATACAAATTAACACCCTTCAGAAATTCGCCAAGAATTAGTGATCTAGCAGTTTGTGATTTGATGACAAGACAGGTTTGGCCTCGGACATAAAGACATGTTTTGGTTTCGAAATAAAATTTTAGTTTCGAAATAAATGCATGTTTTAGTTTAGCAATAAATGCATGTTTTAGTTTAGCAATAAAGACACGTTTTAGTTTAGTAATAAAGTTTGAGTTTAGTAATAAAATTTTAGTTTGGTGATAAAATTTTAGTTTTGATATAAAATACCATTAAAACGTCACCACACGGAAAGTCACCACGTGCTGTCCGTTCTGTTTTACTGCTGGCTGTACAAGCCGACAATCAAAAACATTTTGGTGGCTTCAAATATCCATATCAGCGTATGTAATGAGAAAGTAAGCATAAATTTAGGTCATCTAATTGCTGAGTCAGACATGCCGAAAATGCCGAAATATCAGCTCCCAAATTACTATTACGATAAGGTTCAGTCGAGTAATAAAATAGAGAGTATGCACATAAGTACAATAAAGTACATTGCACGTAATGTATATAATAGTCACAAGATGAGATGAGTTTTGAAAAGATAAAAATATGACAACTAAATAAGACAAGATCTCACACCATTGGACAATAAGTTAATTAATTAATTAGTTAACAATAAAACTCACCTTGAAGTTGTAAACTTCCACGTCTCCTTCTTCTTATTGTTCTTACACAACAGTAAACTATAAGTATAACAACTAATAGCACTATTATCCCTAGTAGCAGATATAACAGTAACATCTTCAAACTGAAATAGCATTTCATTAATCAATCATCAATTACTGAATGATCTATTATAATAATCAGATGAATACCTAAATAATCATACAAATTATGAAAGAAAGTTCATGAATTAATCAAGTCCCGATCAGTGCACAAGTTTTGTTGACTCATAATGGTCAGAAGCAAGGTTAAGGATGTTTTTGTGCATTTCCCAAGAGTCCATAAAATGAACAGGGGGGAGGGTGGAAGGGAGGGGAGGGTGGAAGGGAGGGGAGGGGGAGAGGGGAGTCTTTTGCGCAACGTCGCCTGGAACATATATATGTATTTCTACCTTCTCAATTTGGAATAAGAATGATTTTTATCTGTTGTGACTTAAATGATCGACATATATTATGCTTATTAATACTTTAATAATAGCATATTATCCCCCCCCCCCCCCCCCCCCCCCCCCCCCGTAGTTTGGCGAACAGTACAGATCATATTATTTTATTTTCACTGAGAAAGATATTAGATAATATCTCGTTGGATTCTACACGATCTTTTATTTAGATGTTTTCTTGGGTAAATTGTTATTGATCCCGTTTGATGCGACAAGGAAAAGGCTCTTATCAGGAAAGGAATTATTCAACGTTTCAATGTGATAACATCGTATCCAAGATCTGTTATTTAGTACTTGTATAATTAGCTCGATCAATCAGTCTAGTTACTCATCTGATTGGAGTCAGTCAGTCTTATTTACTATTAACTTATTTATTATCAGGTTATTTGTCATTACCTCAGGCGAATCAGTCAATCCCATAAGATTAGAGTCAGGTAAAATGTTACTGTAACTATACTGCCAATTATATCGAGTCATAGATAAACTGATCTTAATCTTCTGTTTTGCCATCTTGCTAACTATATCCATAAAAAGACCTTATCTATTATACAGTTTTTTAAACATCACCTCATTTATTATTATGTTATTTACCATTAACTCGGTTTAGTTATCATAAGTTTATTTATCATTAAATCTTATACTCTTATATAATACCATCTCACGATGTAAACACAGTGATATTATCTATCATTAACTATTTTATCATAAGCTTATTCATCAGTCAATCAGGTCTCAGACCGATCAATGATTCCCATCTGATTGGAATTTAGAAGTGTTAACATGGTCAAGTGACTGATCAATGATTCCTATCTGATTGGAATTTAAAGCCAGCCAGTCACTGTTAACAGGTTATGACTCATGTAACGTGACTGATGTCACGTGATTTATGTCTAAGTATCAATTAATACCAGCCACAGATAAACTTGACATTAAGACTGTACTTTTTACACTACCAGGAGCACCATTCACAAACAAACATGCACGTGCACAAAACAAGCAAGCACGTGCACAAAACAAGCCAGCACGTGCACAAACCCGCGTGCTCTGATTAGTTCCAACTAAATCACGTGACACTTATACTGACCTGTGACTAGTACTCAGGCAGCGTACAACAAATTAGCACTTGCCTAACCCAAGTGGGTCGAATTAAGTGAATTAATTGGGATACTGAGGTTGGTAGATACCACAAGTTAGGTAATGCTGTGAGCCAGAGTAATGCTGACTGTTGAAAAGCTAAAAGTGGGGACTGAATGCTGTGAGCCGGAGTAATGCTGACTGTTGAAAGTGGGGACTGAATGCTGTGAGCCGGAGTAATGCTGACTGTTGAAAAGCTAAAAGTGGGGACTGAATGCTGTGAGCCGGAGTAATGCTGACTGTTGAAAAGCTAAAAGTGGGGACTAAATGCTGTGAGCCGGAGTAATGCTGACTGTTGAAAAGCTAAAAGTGGGGACTGAATGCTGTGAGCCAGAGTAATGCTGACTGTTGAAAAGCTAAAAGTGGGGACTGAATGCTGTGAGTCAGAGTAATGCTGACTGTTGAAAAGCTAACAGTGGGGACTGAATGCTGTGAGCCAGAGTAATGCTGACTGTTGAAAAGCTAACAGTGGGGACTGAATGCTGTGAGCCAGAGTAATGCTGACTGTTGAAAAGCTAAAAGTGGGGACTGAATGCTGTGAGCCGGAGTAATGCTGACTGTTGAAAAGCTAACAGTGGGGACTGAATGCTGTGAGCCGGAGTAATGCTGACTGTTGAAAAGCTAACAGTGGGGACTGAACGCTGTGAGCCGGAGTAATGCTGACTGTTGAAAAGCTAAAAGTGGGGACTGAATGCTGTGAGCCAGAGTAATGCTGACTGTTGAAAAGCTAAAAGTGGGGACTGAATGCTGTGAGCCAGAGTAATGCTGACTGTTGAAAAGCTAAAAGTGGGGACTGAATGCTGTGAGCCGGAGTAATGCTGACTGTTGAAAAGCTAAAAGTGGGGACTGAATGCTGTGAGCCGGAGTAATGCTGACTGTTGAAAAGCTAAAAGTGGGGACTGAATGCTGTGAGCCGGAGTAATGCTGACTGTTGAAAAGCTAACAGTGGGGACTGAATGCTGTGAGCCGGAGTAATGCTGACTGTTGAAAAGCTAAAAGTGGGGACTGAATGCTGTGAGCCGGAGTAATGCTGACTGTTGAAAAGCTAAAAGTGGGGACTGAATGCTGTGAGCCGGAGTAATGCTGACTGTTGAAAAGCTAACAGTGGGGACTGAATGCTGTGAGCCGGAGTAATGCTGACTGTTGAAAAGCTAAAAGTGGGGACTGAATGCTGTGAGCCGGAGTAATGCTGACTGTTGAAAAGCTAACAGTGGGGACTGAATGCTGTGAGCCGGAGTAATGCTGACTGTTGAAAAGCTAAAAGTGGGGACTGAATACTGTGAGCCGGAGTAATGCTGACTGTTGAGTGTTGAAAAGCTAAAAGTGGGGACTGAATGCTGTGAGTCAGAGTAATGCTGACTGTTGAAAAGCTAAAAGTGGGGACTGAATGCTCTGAGCCAGAGTAATGCTGACTGTTGAAAAGCTAAAAGTGGGACTGAATGCTGTGAGCCAGAGTAATGCTGACTGTTGAAAAGCTAAAAGTGGGGACTGAATGCTGTGAGCCAGAGTAATGCTGACTGTTGAAAAGCTAACAGTGGGGACTGAATGCTGTGAGCCGGAGTAATGCTGACTGTTGAAAAGCTAAAAGTGGGGACTGAATGCTGTGAGCCGGAGTAATGCTGACTGTTGAAAAGATAAAAGTGGGGACTGAATGCTGTGAGCCGAAGTAATGCTGACTGTTGAAAAGCTAAAAGTGGGGACTGAATGCTGTGAGCCGGAGTAATGCTGACTGTTGAAAAGATAAAAGTGGGGACTGAATGCTGTGAGCCAGAGTAATGCTGACTGTTGAAAAGCTAAAAGTGGGGACTGAATGCTGTGAGTCAGAGTAATGCTGACTGTTGAAAAGCTAAAAGTGGGGACTGAATGCTATGAGCCAGAGTAATGCTGACTGTTGAAAAGCTAAAAGTGGGGACTGAATGCTGTGAGCCAGAGTAATGCTGACTGTTGAAAGGCTAAAAGTGGGGACTGAATGCTGTGAGCCGGAGTAATGCTGACTGTTGAAAAGCTAAAAGTGGGGACTGAATGCTGTGAGCCAGAGTAATGCTGACTGTTGAAAAGCTAAAAGTGGGGACTGAATGCTGTGAGTCAGAGTAATGCTGACTGTTGAAAAGCTAAAAGTGGGGACTGAATGCTGTGAGCCGGAGTAATGCTGACTGTTGAAAAGCTAAAAGTGGGGACTGAATGCTGTGAGCCAGAGTAATGCTGACTGTTGAAAAGCTAAAAGTGGGGACTGAATGCTGTGAGCCGGAGTAATGCTGACTGTTGAAAAGCTAAAAGTGGGGACTGAATGCTGTGAGCCGGAGTAATGCTGACTGTTGAAAAGCTAAAAGTGGGGACTGAATGCTGTGAGCCGGAGTAATGCTGACTGTTGAAAAGCTAAAAGTGGGGACTGAATGCTGTGAGCCGGAGTAATGCTGACTGTTGAAAAGCTAACAGTGGGGACTGAATGCTGTGAGCCGGAGTAATGCTGACTGTTGAAAAGCTAAAAGTGGGGACTGAATGCTGTGAGCCGGAGTAATGCTGACTGTTGAAAAGCTAAAAGTGGGGACTGAATGCTGTGAGCCGGAGTAATGCTGACTGTTGAAAAGCTAAAAGTGGGGACTGAATGCTGTGAGCCGGAGTAATGCTGACTGTTGAAAAGCTAAAAGTGGGGACTGAATACTGTGAGCCGGAGTAATGCTGACTGTTGAGCTGTTGAAAAGCTAAAAGTGGGGACTGAATGCTGTGAGTCAGAGTAATGCTGACTGTTGAAAAGCTAAAAGTGGGGACTGAATGCTCTGAGCCAGAGTAATGCTGACTGTTGAAAAGCTAAAAGTGGGGACTGAATGCTGTGAGCCGGAGTAATGCTGACTGTTGAAAAGCTAAAAGTGGGGACTGAATGCTGTGAGCCGGAGTAATGCTGACTGTTGAAAAGCTAACAGTGGGGACTGAATGCTGTGAGCCGGAGTAATGCTGACTGTTGAAAAGCTAAAAGTGGGGACTGAATGCTGTGAGCCGGAGTAATGCTGACTGTTGAAAAGCTAAAAGTGGGGACTGAATGCTGTGAGCCGGAGTAATGCTGACTGTTGAAAAGCTAAAAGTGGGGACTGAATGCTGTGAGTCAGAGTAATGCTGACTGTTGAAAAGCTAAAAGTGGGGACTGAATGCTGTGAGCCAGAGTAATGCTGACTGTTGAAAAGCTAAAAGTGGGGACTGAATGCTGTGAGCCAGAGTAATGCTGACTGTTGAAAAGCTAAAAGTGGGGACTGAATGCTGTGAGCCAGAGTAATGCTGACTGTTGAAAAGCTAAAAGTGGGGACTGAATGCTGTGAGCCGGAGTAATGCTGACTGTTGAAAAGCTAAAAGTGGGGACTGAATGCTGTGAGCCGGAGTAATGCTGACTGTTGAAAAGCTAAAAGTGGGGACTGAATGCTGTGAGCCGGAGTAATGCTGACTGTTGAAAAGCTAAAAGTGGGGACTGAATGCTGTGAGCCGGAGTAATGCTGACTGTTGAAAAGCTAAAAGTGGGGACTGAATGCTGTGAGCCGGAGTAATGCTGACTGTTGAAAAGCTAAAAGTGGGGACTGAATGCTGTGAGCCAGAGTAATGCTGACTGTTGAAAAGCTAAAAGTGGGGACTGAATGCTGTGAGCCAGAGTAATGCTGACTGTTGAAAAGCTAAAAGTGGGGACTGAATGCTGTGAGCCGGAGTAATGCTGACTGTTGAAAAGCTAAAAGTGGGGACTGAATGCTGTGAGCCGGAGTAATGCTGACTGTTGAAAAGCTAAAAGTGGGGACTGAATGCTGTGAGCCGGAGTAATGCTGACTGTTGAAAGGCTAAAAGTGGGGACTGAATGCTGTGAGCCGGAGTAATGCTGACTGTTGAAAAGCTAAAAGTGGGGACTGAATACTGTGAGCCGGAGTAATGCTGACTGTTGAAAAGCTAAAAGTGGGGACTGAATACTGTGAGCCGGAGTAATGCTGACTGTTGAAAAGCTAAAAGTGGGGACTGAATACTGTGAGCCGGAGTAATGCTGACTGTTGAGTGTTGAAAAGCTAAAAGTGGGGACTGAATGCTGTGAGTCAGAGTAATGCTGACTGTTGAAAAGCTAAAAGTGGGGACTGAATGCTCTGAGCCAGAGTAATGCTGACTGTTGAAAAGCTAAAAGTGGGGACTGAATGCTGTGAGCCGGAGTAATGCTGACTGTTGAAAAGCTAAAAGTGGGGACTGAATGCTGTGAGCCGGAGTAATGCTGACTGTTGAAAAGCTAAAAGTGGGGACTGAATGCTGTGAGCCGGAGTAATGCTGACTGTTGAAAAGCTAACAGTGGGGACTGAATGCTGTGAGCCGGAGTAATGCTGACTGTTGAAAAGCTAAAAGTGGGGACTGAATACTGTGAGCCGGAGTAATGCTGACTGTTGAGTGTTGAAAAGCTAAAAGTGGGGACTGAATGCTGTGAGTCAGAGTAATGCTGACTGTTGAAAAGCTAAAAGTGGGGACTGAATGCTCTGAGCCAGAGTAATGCTGACTGTTGAAAAGCTAAAAGTGGGACTGAATGCTGTGAGCCAGAGTAATGCTGACTGTTGAAAAGCTAAAAGTGGGGACTGAATGCTGTGAGCCAGAGTAATGCTGACTGTTGAAAAGCTAACAGTGGGGACTGAATGCTGTGAGCCGGAGTAATGCTGACTGTTGAAAAGCTAAAAGTGGGGACTGAATACTGTGAGCCGGAGTAATGCTGACTGTTGAAAAGCTAAAAGTGGGGACTGAATGCTATGAGCCAGAGTAATGCTGACTGTTGAAAAGCTAAAAGTGGGGACTGAATGCTGTGAGCCAGAGTAATGCTGACTGTTGAAAGGCTAAAAGTGGGGACTGAATGCTGTGAGCCGGAGTAATGCTGACTGTTGAAAAGCTAAAAGTGGGGACTGAATGCTGTGAGCCAGAGTAATGCTGACTGTTGAAAAGCTAAAAGTGGGGACTGAATGCTGTGAGTCAGAGTAATGCTGACTGTTGAAAAGCTAAAAGTGGGGACTGAATGCTGTGAGCCGGAGTAATGCTGACTGTTGAAAAGCTAAAAGTGGGGACTGAATGCTGTGAGCCGGAGTAATGCTGACTGTTGAAAAGCTAAAAGTGGGGACTGAATGCTGTGAGCCGGAGTAATGCTGACTGTTGAAAGGCTAAAAGTGGGGACTGAATGCTGTGAGCCGGAGTAATGCTGACTGTTGAAAAGCTAAAAGTGGGGACTGAATACTGTGAGCCGGAGTAATGCTGACTGTTGAAAAGCTAAAAGTGGGGACTGAATGCTGTGAGCCGGAGTAATGCTGACTGTTGAAAAGCTAAAAGTGGGGACTGAATGCTGTGAGCCGGAGTAATGCTGACTGTTGAAAAGCTAAAAGTGGGGACTGAATACTGTGAGCCGGAGTAATGCTGACTGTTGAAAAGCTAAAAGTGGGGACTGAATACTGTGAGCCGGAGTAATGCTGACTGTTGAAAAGCTAAAAGTGGGGACTGAATGCTGTGAGCCGGAGTAATGCTGACTGTTGAAAAGCTAAAAGTGGGGACTGAATGCTGTGAGCCGGAGTAATGCTGACTGTTGAAAAGCTAAAAGTGGGGACTGAATGCTGTGAGCCGGAGTAATGCTGACTGTTGAAAAGCTAAAAGTGGGGACTGAATGCTGTGAGCCGGAGTAATGCTGACTGTTGAAAAGCTAACAGTGGGGACTGAATGCTGTGAGCCGGAGTAATGCTGACTGTTGAAAAGCTAAAAGTGGGGACTGAATACTGTGAGCCGGAGTAATGCTGACTGTTGAAAAGCTAAAAGTGGGGACTGAATGCTGTGAGCCGGAGTAATGCTGACTGTTGAAAAGCTAAAAGTGGGGACTGAATACTGTGAGCCGGAGTAATGCTGACTGTTGAAAAGCTAAAAGTGGGGACTGAATACTGTGAGCCGGAGTAATGCTGACTGTTGAAAAGCTAAAAGTGGGGACTGAATGCTGTGAGCCGGAGTAATGCTGACTGTTGAAAAGATAAAAGTGGGGACTGAATGCTGTGAGTCAGAGTAATGCTGACTGTTGAAAAGCTAAAAGTGGGGACTGAATGCTGTGAGCCGGAGTAATGCTGACTGTTGAAAAGATAAAAGTGGGGACTAAATGCTGTGAGCCGGAGTAATGCTGACTGTTGAAAAGATAAAAGTGGGACTGAATGCTGTGAGCCAGAGTAATGCTGACTGTTGAAAAGCTAAAAGTGGGGACTGAATGCTGTGAGCCGGAGTAATGCTGACTGTTGAAAAGCTAAAAGTGGGGACTGAATACTGTGAGCCGGAGTAATGCTGACTGTTGAAAAGCTAAAAGTGGGGACTGAATGCTGTGAGCCGGAGTAATGCTGACTGTTGAAAAGCTAAAAGTGGGGAATGAATGCTGTGAGCCAGAGTAATGCTGACTGTTGAAAAGATAAAAGTGGGGACTGAATGCTGTGAGCCGGAGTAATGCTGACTGTTGAAAAGCTAAAAGTGGGGACTGAATGCTGTGAGCCGGAGTAATGCTGACTGTTGAAAAGCTAAAAGTGGGGACTGAATGCTGTGAGCCAGAGTAATGCTGACTGTTGAAAAGCTAAAAGTGGGGACTGAATACTGTGAGCCGGAGTAATGCTGACTGTTGAAAAGCTAAAAGTGGGGACTGAATGCTGTGAGCCGGAGTAATGCTGACTGTTGAAAAGCTAAAAGTGGGGACTAAATGCTGTGAGCCGGAGTAATGCTGACTGTTGAAAAGATAAAAGTGGGACTGAATGCTGTGAGCCAGAGTAATGCTGACTGTTGAAAAGCTAAAAGTGGGGACTGAATGCTGTGAGCCGGAGTAATGCTGACTGTTGAAAAGCTAAAAGTGGGGACTGAATGCTGTGAGCCGGAGTAATGCTGACTGTTGAAAAGCTAAAAGTGGGGACTGAATGCTGTGAGCCGGAGTAATGCTGACTGTTGAAAAGCTAAAAGTGGGGACTGAATGCTGTGAGCCGGAGTAATGCTGACTGTTGAAAAGCTAAAAGTGGGGACTGAATACTGTGAGCCGGAGTAATGCTGACTGTTGAAAAGCTAAAAGTGGGGACTGAATGCTGTGAGCCAGAGTAATGCTGACTGTTGAAAAGCTAAAAGTGGGGACTGAATGCTGTGAGCCGGAGTAATGCTGACTGTTGAAAAGCTAAAAGTGGGGACTGAATGCTGTGAGCCGAAGTAATGCTGACTGTTGAAAAGCTAAAAGTGGGGACTGAATGCTGTGAGCCAGAGTAATGCTGACTGTTGAAAAGCTAAAAGTGGGGACTGAATGCTGTGAGCCGGAGTAATGCTGACTGTTGAAAAGCTAAAAGTGGGGACTGAATGCTGTGAGCCAGAGTAAAGCTGACTGTTGAAAAGCTAAAAGTGGGGACTGAATGCTGTGAGCCGGAGTAATGCTGACTGTTGAAAAGCTAAAAGTGGGGACTGAATGCTGTGAGCCAGAGTAATGCTGACTGTTGAAAGGCTAAAAGTAAAAAGTGGGGACTGAATGCTGTGAGCCGGAGTAATGCTGACTGTTGAAAAGCTAAAAGTGGGGACTGAATGCTGTGAGCCGGAGTAATGCTGACTGTTGAAAAGCTAAAAGTGGGGACTGAATGCTGTGAGCCAGAGTAATGCTGACTGTTGAAAGGCTAAAAGTAAAAAGTGGGGACTGAATGCTGTGAGCCGGAGTAATGCTGACTGTTGAAAAGCTAAAAGTGGGGACTGAATGCTGTGAGCCGGAGTAATGCTGACTGTTGAAAAGCTAAAAGTGGGGACTAAATGCTGTGAGCCGCAGTAATGCTGACTGTTGAAAAGCTAAAAGTGGGGACTGAATGCTGTGAGCCAGAGTAATGCTGATTGTTGAAAAGCTAAAAGTGGGGACTGAATGCTGTGAGCCGGAGTAATGCTGACTGTTGAAAAGCTAAAAGTGGGGACTGAATGCTGTGAGCCGGAGTAATGCTGACTGTTGAAAGGCTAAAAGTGGGGACTGAATGCTGTGAGCCGGAGTAATGCTGACTGTTGAAAAGCTAAAAGTGGGGACTAAATGCTGTGAGCCGCAGTAATGCTGACTGTTGAAAAGCTAAAAGTGGGGACTGAATGCTGTGAGCCAGAGTAATGCTGATTGTTGAAAAGCTAAAAGTGGGGACTGAATGCTGTGAGCCGGAGTAATGCTGACTGTTGAAAGTGGGGACTGAATGAGTGGGGTGACCCTGGCAAGCCAGTGGTTCAAGTCCTTACTCCCACTCTCTGTATGTTTTGTGGTACGACTAAAATTCCCTTTACGTACGGATTTCATTGCAACTCTATCGGGAGACATACATGTCTCTTTCGTAACTCTGGCGATGTTAATGTTGTTAATGTTGTTAATGTTGTTAATGTTGTTAATGTTGTTAATGTTGTTAATGTTGTTAATGTTGTTAATGTTGTTAATGTTGTTAATGTTGTTAATGTTGTTAATGTTGTTAATGTTGTTAATGTTGTTAATGTTGTTAATGTTGTTAATGTTGTTAATGTTGTTAATGTTGTTAATGTTGTTAATGTTGTTAATGTTGTTAATGTTGTTAATGTTGTTAATGTTGTTAATGTTGTTAATGTTGTTAATGTTGTTAATGTTGTTAATGTTGTTAATGTTGTTAATGTTGTTAATGTTGTTAATGTTGTTAATGTTGTTAATGTTGTTAATGTTGTTAATGTTGTTAATGTTGTTAATGTTGTTAATGTTGTTAATGTTGTTAATGTTGTTAATGTTGTTAATGTTGTTAATGTTGTTAATGTTGTTAATGTTGTTAATGTTGTTAATGTTGTTAATGTTGTTAATGTTGTTAATGTTGTTAATGTTGTTAATGTTGTTAATGTTGTTAATGTTGTTAATGTTGTTAATGTTGTTAATGTTGTTAATGTTGTTAATGTTGTTAATGTTGTTAATGTTGTTAATGTTGTTAATGTTGTTAATGTTGTTAATGTTGTTTATGTTGTTAATGTTGTTAATGTTGTTAATGTTGTTAATGTTGTTAATGTTGTTAATGTTGTTAATGTTGTTAATGTTGTTAATGTTGTTAATGTTGTTAATGTTGTTAATGTTGTTAATGTTGTTAATGTTGTTAATGTTGTTAATGTTGTTAATGTTGTTAATGTTGTTAATGTTGTTAATGTTGTTAATGTTGTTAATGGGAAGGAAGCTTTACAGTAAGTGCTATTGCTACTGCTCACAGATTCTGTTAACAGAGACTTTGATAGAATCAGTTATAAACTGAGTATCAGTAAACTTGTGACTTTGTGAAGATCAGCATGTATTTTAGTGCTACTTAACTTAGTTCTCCTAAACTGTTGATTAAAATAATAATCTATTAAATAATTAGTTGGATAGGAAAACACTGAGTTTTCGTCAGACTTCTCAACTAGTCCGATCGACAAATCATCTAATTCAGCCGCTGGTAAAGAAACAAAATTTATTTGGGTATATAGGGGGGGGGGCAGGGGGCGACCTACACCCCTGGAATATAATACCCAACAGTTGCAGTTCTTGTCTGACTTAATTAGTAGATATAGAGGATCTACTTTAGTGACACCAGGAAGTGTTTACTCAGGGGATTCAACAGATGGGCGAGGATTACACAGATTTTTTCACAGTCAAGCTCTCTTTAAATCTGTTAGGCGTGTGTTTCAACTAGAATATCAGGTCAAGCCAGGGAGAGCTGACGGATCAACATTTAGGGGCGAGAAGTTCTGCAAGTTTCTAAATTTTACCTCCCAACTAAGCAACTAGTCAGCTAGGCGCGATTGATTTCTTACCTTGTTCGAAACCTACAAATATCAGATGGAATCTGTCTGTGTTCCAGTTGTTCAGCCCTTGACGACCATGATATAATATACGACGGTAATGAAGCTTTGTTTAGTTTTTTAGTGTACACACGGGAGAAGAAACCCCAAAAAGGACCAAATATTTTAGAACTCCTTGGGCGAAGTTTGAGGCAGCTTTTTGGAATTACGTCACCGCCCAATTCTGCGAACACAATTATGCGGTGTATTGTTATATCAGATATAATTATGTGTAATTATGTGTATAATTATGTGGATTACTTCTGTGTTGGACGTGAAACAGTTACCACTTTGTTTATGTCCCGACAAGCAATGTGGGTGCAAAGAAAATGACAGGTACAATTATTATACATACAATAACATGTCAGTTATCACGTGATCAATGTGAAATAACACGTGATATGATGTCACGTGATATGATGTCATGTTGATGATGTTATACTTCAAGCTATGATACCGGATAAAGCTGACTTTCTCCGGCAACAGCATTACTATATTCTAGTTCTGCTGACTTAAATCTTAATTTATTTGCATCTTCCTCTAGAGCATATTGAGATGTCTGATGAAAAGAATTGTCAGTATTCTCAGAAATAAAAAGTTGCGCGAATTTCCATTTTAATCTTTTGATATTTTGCTGGTATAACCAGGCCCCCATTTACAGGAACGCTTGGCTCATTGTCCAGGAAATGCACTTAAAGTAAGACACTTGTAGTAAATAGAGGTTCGGGGTAATTTAAGGACTTAGACCGTACACTTAATCACAGTCCACACGTCACGCTAAATGGGGGACAGTTCGCCTGTAGTTCGTGTACAATCAACTGAGTTTCACACGGTACATTTCAAACTTCAATAGTTGTAGTGTACATTATCACACAATGATTGGGTAGTGGGTACATTCCATACCTCCATACCAAGAGTAATCCTCGCGAGAAGTTGTGATCTCGCAGGATCTCGCTAAATTCTTCTACAATGTTCAATAAGGTGCTACGTAGCACAAAATACCACATAGTAGTAGTAGTAGTAATAAAGTAATAAGGTGCTCTCTCCCATTACACTAGAGTTTAAAATAAAGTGCTACGAAATGTGGTATCTACAAAAGTGCTAAAATGGTTCTGACATGCATGACTTACTAACACCTGCCCTCAATATGTTATCTTATTATCATCACGATGTTAAAATCATTATGGTGCACCTTATGTAATCATTACAGCTCATATACTAGTACTACACCATTACCTTATTAACATAATGTTAAAATCGTGATGAAATACATGGCTGATAACCGCTTTTATACGCGCACATGTTATCCATCTCTTTACATGACGATGATAGTTCTACTGAATGATCGTTATATTTATAAAGGAGTGGGTAGGAAGATTGTTTAAACCTAATAACGGTCTAGTATACAACACTAGATCTCCCCACCAAATATCGGTAGTATTTACTCAGGGCCATCATGTCTAGTTACTATCGTTTACTATGGTTACTGGTTACTAAGGCTACCTATGTAAGGAATGTTAAGGAATGGTAATTGGAGAGAAGCTGAGAAAAGAGTACAGCTGAAAATAGAACGGTCTTGAAAACAACCACAGATCACTTGCTAATTAGTTTACAAGATATCAATTAGTTTTGTTTAACCGGTAATTACGGAAGATCTGCTGTATTGTATACTAGATACTCTATTTTAAAGTACCCTTGTATTTTTGACAGTTCTACTGATCTATGAGCTGTACGGTGACGGTATGGAACAGTCTTGAAGACAACCAGAGATCAATTACATATGTCAAACTGCAAATTAGACGAGATCTGCAGTGTTGTGTATTAGACCGTCTCTTTTAGAGACTGATCAGTATTATAGAAGTAGCACTACAGTAGTAGTACAACAGTTTTTTGTTAAAGACTGACCTGTTGTATTATTGGTGAAGAAACGAGGACGAATACAGTACCACATTGTACCACAGTACCACTGTGTACCACTGTGTACCACAGTACCACTGTGCTTAATGACAATCGTCTTGAAAATGAAACAAATTAAACAGGGTGGCTCTGCGAGATGCCCGCTTGTTTTGATATCTGGGCCCTGGCAAGCGCATGGGATAAATATCAATATATTACTCGGTAAACACATTTCCAAGGAAAACCGTAATTGGAGAAAGCTTAGAGTTACTAAATTATAACCGTCTTTTCAGTAGCAGACTTGGTATTTGTATTTTAAATAACGAAGATTTTTGACGTGGAAAAGTTGAAATATCTGAATCTTTTGACTTGGTTTTTAAAAAGAAGGAAAACGGTAACAGTAGAAAATATTAGTAACCAAATAATGCTCTCTCCTCATTTTTATCTCTAAGCTCAAAGTCTCGCAGCTGTATGCAGTAGACTAGGTATGTGGATGTAAATAACAATTCTAGATACCAGATGTTTGATAATGAAAAGTTGAAAGGATGAAATTTGTTGCTGGCTATCTGTCAGTATTTGAGGCACCAGCAAACATCTACATCAAAGAGGTATCTCCTGTCAGGTGAGGTCGTATTTTAGGTGATATCTAACCAGGTCAATAAGCATATAATATATATAATATATCATATATAATATAATATATATATGATATGCGTATTTACGGCATAAAACATTAATTGAACAAGTACTTTTTCTGGTTATTTACGCCACTACTCGGGAAATACAATGAGGTTGTGGTGTAACTAAAACAGCTATTGTAACTATAGTACCTAACTAAAACTCTAAAACAGCTATAATTGGTGATAAAAACAGACTATTGAAGGAATTTCTCAATCAGGACCGCCACACATTCCAGCTAATTCGTGAAACAGGCTAATTATAAATTAGTAATTTCTTGTAAAATTAGTAACTTCTCGTTGATGGGAATCTCTTGTTTCAGTGTAACTATAGAACTCGGTGCGTGTCACTATCTTGTAACGTGTGTGACCAGTTATCAGTAAAAAGTAGCTGCTTTGTTTGTAGCTATATTTGTAGATAACAGGTAATAACAGGTAATAACCGGTAATAACAGGTAATACCGCCTCAGTAATCTCATTACCCGCTACCAATCACAGGTAGATTACTAAAACCTGTCTAACAGCGTGGCTCTATAAATTCAATTATCTCCAATCAGTTAGTATGAGGTTTACATTAAACTAGTCCAGGTTGCTAATTCTCACTGGTCCAGGCAAGGGACTAATTACTACTTGACATATTACTTCACAGTCAGACCGTACTGTTTCTTGAGTTTAATTAATCACGTGGGCTTAATTAATCACGTGAGTTTAATTAATCACGTGGGCTTAATTAATCACGTGGGCTTATAAAGTGCGGAAAATGTGGTTTACTGTGAGTATTATAAATAATCTGGTTTTGATAATATTGTATTGAAGTATAAATTATTGTTCTCTTTACAGGAGTTCCTATTGTCATATCATATTAAAGTATTAACTAACATTAAAACCCAATTTACTATACCTCTATCTTCTCTTTCTCTACCCCATCATTTTGGAAAAATGTAGAAATTTTAAGTTTAATCTCACCAGATCCACTGAAATACGGCTAATGAATCCATGATCTCAAGTGAGCTTCCAGGCTCGTTACTTCCCTAATTACTTGAGTGCTTGTAAACCATAAACCCTAATTTGGAACCAGTATAACTGTGCGGCGAGAAACTCAATAGTCAAAACCCAGATTTACTGTACTATATCCCCAAACTGTACGGTTTTACTAACTGTATACTGTCAGTATACTGTCAGTAATACTGACAGTATTTCGACTGAATGGTTTACGTGCTCACTATTCTATTATGATGGTTATAATTATACAACGTCAGTGAGGCCCCCTACAACTTGTTGTACAAAGTTAAACATAAAGACTTAATTATTTAATTAGCAAAGTCGTTTGTTTAACTAAAATCACCATGGTGACAGGAATATTGTGAAGTGTATTGATAAAATGGTGGCACTGAGTAGTCTGTCCTGCCAATAAAGTAGAATTATCAAAAAGGGATACATCATGGCACTCTTATCAATTAAAAACCAATTAACTAATTAAATAATCAGTATTAATTGATAAGTCTACTGAATTCATGAGAAATATGAGAAATTACTACCTTCGACTCCAGACTGCATATATATCCTCAATAAACTTGCATGGGAAGCAGCGAGAAAATAGGAATACGTAGTCGAAAAGTCAGCAACTTTAGCCTACTGTACAAGTATTTAGCTCGTTCTTGGAAATTACTAGATTATATTTGGTAGGTACGAGCATGTTTTCAGACTATAATAATTTGTTTCTTTTAGAGTATGGATAAGCAAGTGGATTGAGATTTTCTTGAAGTAAACAATGTATTCCTCTCTGATAAATACCATTTTATTTCCAGAGAAACTCAAAGGAGAATAAAATTCGAATTTCAAATTCCCTTTTTTCAAAGCTTTACACTCTAGAATTTCACTGAACGTGTAAAAGTGTCAACTTGGATCGTTCCTCCAGTACGAGCTTTCTCAAAACAACCTTTTAGCCAATTTGTACACCCAGTCACCCACTGATCCTATGATAAAAGCTGCTAAAGCAAGAATTTGAACATCCTAAAACTTGAAAGCTTCTCCGCTACTATTATACCAAATAAGCACTGTTCCCAGTGCATAGCTGTCACTGTTCAAATCTCCTGGCACTGGTTTTCATTGGGTGGATTTCATCACGTGACGTATCATAAAGTACTGAGATAGTGGGTTATGAGTCACGTGATCCATTGGTCACGTGATGAGAGTGAGATGATTTAGATGGTTATCTCTTTATTGTAGCAGCTTTAAAACCCTGGCTCGAGCAACGGCTTGATAAAGCATTTGTTGTCATAACCACAAATCCATAAATGGATCAGTTTATTATAAACGGGTAATCAACTAAAAAACCGATTGAATTTGGGAATCTGAAATTATCCACCGTAAAGATTTATCTTAAACTCGGTATCTTGCAACAGTAAAGATAAACTCGGTCAGATAGTTGTTACACCTGTGAAATGTGATGTGTAAACCATACTGTTAAAAGTACCTTTCGTAAGTAAAACACGCTAGAAACTAATAAAGCATTACAGTTTGTATGTAGCACATGTAAAACTCGCTAGATGCTAATAAAGCATTACAGTTTGTGTGTAGCACATGTAAAACTCGCTAGATACTAATAAAGCATTACAGTTTGTGTGTGTAGCACATGCTCCGTTTTTAAAGAAGTTCTGCTAAACAGCTTGCAATAAGCAATTCATTTATTGCATACATTTTACTTGCATACATATCCAACATATCACTAAGATATTAAATACCAAGACTGCAACAAAATTGAGAAGTTTATCGAAAATTTGAAGTATTGAATCAAAAGAGTGAGTTACTCAATTGTAGTTCCTCAAAAGATTGTACCATTACATTTCTACAATCTTGCATACAATTATATCTTGTTTCATCCCCCAATTAAAGTTAGTTGCTTTCAATTAACCCAAATCAAAATATTGCAAATACAGGGGATGCTCAATGAAGGGTCAAACCACTAAATAACCGTACCCAAATCAAAATATCGCAAATACAGGGGATGCTCAATTAAAGGTCGAACCACTCAGCTATATAACCGTACCTTAAAGTAACATTTAGAATGGGAATTTTTATTCCACCAGGACAATAATTATCTGTACATTCAACTGGTTCAGTGACTCTGAAAACAAGTGAGAGGGTGTGTTAAAAGTAAGGGGAAAGGTGTAAAGGAGGGTGTAAAGATGTCAAGGGGTGTATAATCTTATAATGAACATAAAGACGTGGGCAGATCATGGAGGATTGGTGTGGTAAAATTGGTGAGGAAGGGTTATGAGGTACAGACGAAAATTCATTGTATTGAGGTTTAGATCTGAATAATTCTGAGGAGGCGAATCATATTTGTTCTAACACGTGACAGTGATTAACCGATCAGCTTCCAACATTGACCAATCAAAATCTAGAAACTCTGTCATGTGTGAAAACAAATAATATTTAGTTGCCCGCCCACCAGCATCAATATCTATAAGAAAGTAAACATTACTCACGGTATTATTCCCTTATCAAGGTCTGGTAAACAACACTTATTTGGTTCTTCTAGTGTGGCGCAACATTCCTTGTTAACCTCACAGCTGAAAAAACATATTCTTATGCCACCAACATTATGGAGACCGTTTTTTCATTCAAAGCGATTAATGAAAAGTGATTAATAAATGATGAATGATTAATGAAATAATTCATCAAACTAGAGTAGACCAAGCTGTTTGACAAAAATGACTTACTAGTAAGTTTCCACATCTCCTTCAATGTTCCTGATGGTCGATTCACAGGCTTTATATTCCTCATCATATGACAGAACAATAGTGATCCATGATGCTGCAAGGATCAGATAGCTCATTTTATATCTTCAGATTACATCTTGTAGTAGTGAGCCATCCTGAGGAAGGTTATTAATATCATAAAATGAATTTAACATAGCACAGAACTCAGAAGGACCGAAGTACATAAATAATCAATGAATCAAAAAATGTTCAGTGAAACAAAAACTTTTAATTAACATTCCTTTAATGAAAAGTGGTCCATTTTAGTGAGACAGGGTCAGTTTCTCTATGATCTTAAAAATTTTTACATTACAGTAGGCAATACTGAGTGGCAGGAATAAGGGACCAAAACGCTTGGGACTAAAAATGGCCTATTTTCAAACCACTTCAGACATGCCAATGATATCATTTATGCTTGATTTGTCTGAAACTTTCCCTATTGCACTTCTAGTGTTCTATAAAAATCGCTTAGCTGAAATCTTTATCAGGTATCAAGAATGCATAGAACTCGAAGCAAAACAATAAAAAATGTTCCTAATGTATATTATATTAAAATGGGACTGCTGCAAATTATATTCTAAAGTTTTAATGACTACAGCTTTTGCAACCTTCAGTAATATATCAATCAATCAAATAGTTGATAAATTAAATGTCATTGCAATAACAATCAATTTATTTATGTAATACAGAACTATGATAGACTAAATTATTCTGATTTATAGAAGAAATAAAGAGATTCCCTCATAATTATAGATACATAGATACCCATCGATGCCATCTAAAGTTGACGAATAAATGGGCAAAATGGACATCACTATCATAACTTTTCGGTGAGAATCAAAAGATTGAAAAATAAATATTTCTGGAACCATACTCTAAGGAGCTGCAATTATGGCTGTACTTACCACTTTGACGACGGCAAAAACTATGGTGATGTTTACTTTCATGATAACTCAATGCTCCAGTTTGAACTGTTTCTATGCCCATGCTCATTCGACCAAAAGCGTCTGCTAAATTGTGCTCCTCTGATATTATCTAATATGTATGTTTTTTATGACGAACCAACTCTGCAACCTGGTAGTGTGGCTGGCATGAACTCAAAATAATTGAGCCTGCCAAAATAGTTGAGCCTGCCTTGCTTTTGCATAACTCTTCATCGTCCACACTCCAAAAAATCGACTGGAGGACTCTATATAAATATTCGATTGGCAGAAAGAAGCACTAATAATATAAGCAATTTTGATACCATGCTACACAACCTGAAATTTTAACAAAATTTGTTATTTTTGACTAATAATTTCACCAATCTGGTATTGCTTTACTTAACTAGATTTTTGGTTTGCTTCCCGATTAAGTACAATTAACAAACACTTGCACATTGGCTGCGTGGCCCAGGCTTACACTGAAATTTAACATCATCACAGCTTATAGAACCACTTCTTTGAAATGGAATATTATCAATATTATATACTATATTGTATTGATTGTGGGTATAAAATAAAATCTTTGTTGCTATGTTTTTATTAAAAACCTCTGTCCAACCAATAATAAAAACTGTCAGAACAACTTAATAACGACTATTTTACATTACCGCAAAATTTCACCAGAGAAAGTCTTCTGAATCAGTTAAACAACATTTGCCGCAGTGAGCAGCACTTTGGCCCTCCTGTGACTATTAGTATACAATGTATCGTGCTACAATAAAACTGGGCCGCGCCGCGCGCATCAATAACGCTTCTCGCAACCACATTTGCGATCACTTTGTTAAATTAGCTTACCTGGGAACCTCAGGCTATTATGTTCATAAACAATAAAGATTAGGCGGAATGACAGGCTGAGCGCGGGCGCGGCCCAGTAAAAATTAGCATACCTAGCTTGCTAGTCTATTGTTTACTTTTTTCATGTATTCAATTCTTCTTTTACGCTTCTGGCTTCGCACTTTTCTCTTGTTCACGAACCTTAAAAAGAGTACTGCACACATGGCACACGGCGCGGACTGGCGTGCGAAATAAAAAATCAGAAAGAGCAAAATGCAGTATTGGGCCACACCAAGCTGCAAAAGATTTACGTCGTCAATCAAGGATCAGTTTGGTTTTATAACAGCATATGAACATAAATTGCATTTTATTTGATAGTACTTGTGAAATTTATTTAAAAATGTGCTGCTCTTAAACTCAGGTTATGCATATTTAATATTGTAAAACATAAATTTTAGGTGTTAAGTTAACTTAAAATAACTTAAATTGTCAATTTCCCAAAAAAAGCTCGCTTTAGACGTGTATCATTTTTCAAAATTAGTGGCTGTCAAACCAATATGCTCATTTGCGCGCTTTAAAAAATTGACTGGACACTACAATGCAGTACAAAGTAAGTCGCGCAGGGCATGACTGGTTTACAAAATTTTTGAATACTTTTACAAATATGAAATTATCCTAGCTCAATATATTTAAATCATATCGAAGCATTTTTTTAAACGTTTTATTGAATTTTGCATCGATCTAAAGTAATTTTTAGTGATTTAAAATCAATTGTTACATATTCAATGAAACAAGAAATTCAATGAAACAAGATATTTAATTTTAGCACATTTTACAGAATAAGAGATGTAAAATAATTCATAAAATATAATGCCCATTTGGTGTATGACTTTTTGTTCTTGACTGCTAGTTTGGTTAATTTGGAAGGACAGGTAACTCACTACACGGGACAAGGAATGTATGTGCCTGAAAGCTTTTGCACACACCGAAACGCTAGTTCAGTTAAGTTTTTAGAGACAAGGCTCATATTAAGACTAAAAGACTATTACGGTCAAATTTGTTAACAATAGCAAGTGCAATATAAATACAAGTTTAAATTAAAACAGAGATTATTGTCAGATCGATCTCCCACACTTACAGCTGTGACGTTCGACTGAAGTTATACTTAGTGGATTCTACCAAATGTCATAATCCTTTGACACATGGATCCTTTTTATCACAGCTTTATTCACAGTTACCTGTTCAATGTTTATTGTTTCAAGACATTAAGCAATAAAATCTTAACATTGAACATTGTTACTAATATAATTTGGTCTCCAGTCTCAACAGTAGCAGGGGATATACCTGCATCTAGGGTCAATCAAGGGTCAAGTTTAAATACCAGATTTGTTTCAGCTTATTCAAAGCTTAAAAACCTCCTGTACCTTAAAAGGTCATGAAGTGCTTGTTTGGTGGGGGTCTAAACTGCTTTTTGTTGTGATGTGAATTTGTGGATTTTATTTTTAGTTGACCACTTTTATATTACAAAGGGTTATATTTTTTTGTACCCCAGTTTTTAAAATTTGTACCATTTTTATTGCTTTTAATCTATTGTATTGGTCTATTCATTTTTCGAGGGTGTCTACAGTGGCGTAACGTTGCCTGTTGGCGCCCCCTGCCGAAAAGGCGCCCCCCTGTTGGCGCCCCTCTCCTTTTGGTGCCCCTCCCTAAAATTGAACAAATTAGGCGATTTAAGAGGATACGCCGGTAAAATCTCTATAAAAGTGTGTATCTAGAGCAAAACGCGCAGTTTTGCTAGTACTTTAGTTAAGTTTTCGAAATTGTCCCACATTCAAATGACGATTTGGCGCCCCCCTAAGACGGCGCCCCCCTGCACAGCGGGGTCAGCAGGGCCCTTCGTTACGCCACTGGGTGTCTATCCTTATAGCAAAGTAAAATAAAGTAAAGTAAAAATTATGACATAACATCATCACTAATGTTTACAAAGTATCATCACACTACATGGAAAAATAAATATTTCTCCATCAAATTTAAAGGTAATAATTTATCAAATATTAATCATGAATAAAAACAACATTACAAAATTTAATTTATTCATACTTCCCAGTGGAGTAAAGATTTATAAAACGTTTCTTTGCTACATAAGGATGGAACCCCAGATAATCATTGTGTTTTTCCTTATTACTGATATAAGTTAAGTTAAGTTAAACAAGGATCTGAAACTACTAGGTTCCGTATAGACTCAACTCTGCACCCGTGTCAATATGTTCATTATATGCAAGCCTCTTGATTTATAACTGGTACCTTCAATTCTTGTTAAAACTTCTTTCGAAACATTCCAAAAATGAAAGTCATTTACAATACATTTAGAAATCATATTCTTTTTTCGACAATTACCATTGCTGAAATTATCTGTATTCTGTTTGAAACATTTTATTAGTGCTTATTCAAAGCTGAAGAGAATTAGGTGACTGTATTTTGTTCTAATGTTGATATTAATATTACTGTAGTAAGTTCTAGTTGTTACTCCTTTTGTTTTAACGTTTTTATGGTACTCTCCTTAAATTATTTTAATGCAGTCACTCAGATGATTTTTAAATCAGGACACTTAAATAAAGACACATACTCTGCCCACAATAAGGGGCCATAATTTTTAAATTATGTAACAGTATAGATTTATTATTATTATTATTATTCAAAGCTGCTCTAGTTTATAATAAGCGTTTGATCTTAACTTCTTTCTGTACTATCCAATTCCATGTTATTGGAGTAACTTGTTCCTTTTGATTCAGAACTGCACTCTGTGTGTCTCACTCATTAACTTCTGGATTCACAAGATCTAGCAACTAGACATACAGTAAAGTAAATGCAAAGCTTACAATCACCTCGTTTTCCAGCATGTGCATGATGAACAATAATGTCAGTTGTTTGTTTTCAAAAATATCTATTGTTGTTATGAAGAGGAGGCCAAGATTCTTATTATGCAAGAATGTTCTTGTGATTGAAGTTATCGTTAGCCTCATTGAGAATATACAGTGTGGCACAGAAGTCATAAAATGAGATCTTTTTGAGCTAGGAACCATACCAATGGTGTAACGTTGAGAAAAGACAATTTTTCATGTCAAATCACTAATCAGGCTAATGTGCAATAATGAGCTTCATTAGTCTGCAACCAATCAAGCAATGCAACAGACTGTTGATCATAATATAATGACGAGATCGTTGATTTAGGCACAAGATTACAAATACTCCAGATTTCTGAATAGTCATGTGATTTTATAATAGTTTCGTGGGTTCCACTGGTTTGCTGGAGAAGCTGATTGGCCAATCATGATAAGGTCAAATGGGTCCCACTAACAAATTAGTGGGACAATAATAGTCCAACTTGGATTATTTTACATTCTATTATAACTTGCTGTACTGAGAATATTATTTATTTCCTGCTGTGATTAGCAATTTGTATGTTGATTAATCAATAAAATCAACAATTTTAGTTTGATATGCCTCTTCCTGGGTCTTTCAAGAAAGTATTCAAAAAGAAAAACGTCTCTGATCCAAGCATTCTTAAATACAAAGACCAAGATTATAATGTTGTAAGTACAAAATAATTAGCTCATTTTTTTAGCCATCAGCTGAAAAAATAAAATGGGAAGAGTCTCGGATCCCAGCATTCTTAAATACAAAGACCAAGATTATAATGTTGTAAGTACAAAATAATCAGTTTCTTTTCTTTATCCATCAACTTGAAAAGATGAAATGTTAATTTTTAGTAAAATTAATTTTTCATGGTACTGTATGGCTGAAGTGTAACGCTTGATTTATATTATATAATAATTAATTGAATTTTCAAATAAAAAAATAAATATTTAATGAATATTATTACTATTTCCCGCTTCTACGGTCCTACACACTATCTGTTATTACGGTTCTACTAACCTGCAGATAAGAGATCAATGTTTGGCTAAAGGAGAACTCTGGACTGATCCTGAGTTTGGACCTAATGATATTGCGCTATGGGAGGGAGAACCAAAGATACAGGGCATTGAATGGAAACGACCCAGGGTACGATTGTTATTAAGTCAACAAATTATTATTTAGAATCACATGAGGGCACAATGATGCTTCAATTGCAAACAAAAATATAATATATGTGACCTAAGTTCCAATGTGATATTTAGCATAATAATCAATACTCCCTTTCCAGGACATCAACCCCGAGGCCAGGATGTTTGTTGACGGTGTAAGTGCAAAGGATGTAGATCAAGGTCGTCTTGGTAACTGCTGGTTCGTTGCATCTGTGGCTTGCATTGCTCAGGATCCTCTACTTCTCAACAAGGTAATTACATTTCTGATCTATCTTTGTGTTCTTGTTAGTTTGATGAAGTAGTTAGATTGATGGAGCCATCATATTGTGATGGGGGCCAGAGTAAGAGTCCAGAGCACTTGTAACATGGATAGTGGATACTACTGGTTTCCCCAATCATATAGTGGAGTCAATTCTGTTTACCTGTGCCTGCTAAACCAGTCTGAGCATTTCCCCAGCCTAAACATTCTTTGTTGCCATTGCTGGCATATAATTCTACATATTGTTTGATGAAAGTTTCAAATTATGACATGTAGACCACTTGACTGGGAATTCAATAGTTCAAATTTGACTGCCGTAGACTCCGAAAAAGAGTGCGAAGTACTTAAGAAAGAATTCTATGAGGCCAAGTAGTGCTCAAGCCTATCATTGCCATGCGAACCATTGTTTTATAGATGAGGTTCATGAATATCTTGGAATCAAAGGTTGGATCTGTTCTTTGAGGTAGCAAAGACCTGCAAGGTCATCTCCTTTACCAATATGTGCTTTGAGTGGAGACTCTCACTGCGTCCGCAAAAATCAAATATTGTGTGCTTTTATCATAATGTGAGGAAAGCACTGACATCCTCCTGGTTTAAGATAAACTAAAGACTTCCAGATCCTTTTCTGGGTTGGATCATGAATGCAGCAAGGTACTCCGTACTTTCCATCGGAACTTTCATAGCAGTGGGGTCCATAAAGCATCTTGAAGTGTTAATCTTGTGATGAAAGACTTCAAACTTCTCTTGATGAAGGTCCGTATTGTTTCGGTTGACCAAAAAGTGATAGTGTTCAGGTTTTCCTATTGGAGGTAAGAATTGTAAGGAGGTGAGTTTTTGTGCGTTTGTGTGTGCGCGGGGCGTGAGTGTAGGCATATTTTGAGTACATGAGATTCAACTACTCATAAAGTGAAATATTATTATGTAAATTTTGCTGACCCATTATTGTGAATTTTCACATTATCATAGCTATAGCATATATCCTGATCCATTTAAGTAATTTTGTATGCATCTTTGTGCATTTGTGAATGCACAAAACGCAAGTGTAGGCATTTTTGAGTCAACAAGATCCAATTACCCATAAAGTGAACTATCGCTGTATATTTTGCTGATCCTTTATTGTTAATTTTAATCATAGCCTAAGATTCAAATCCATCATAAAAACTAGAACTGGATGATGTTTCTTTAAACTATATCGTGATTAGCCTCACATTATTTAATATTCATGTATTCAATGTTGATATTTCTTTACTCAAAATGCCATTTTTAACGCATATGATGTCTGATATTCTTCATAATGACATTGTACTCTGCACTACAAAAATATTAATGTGCTGCACTAATCAATGATAAAGACTAATGTAAATTAGAGTGTCCGGATAACCTCTCGAGTCTCGACTACTGAATAATATTTAATGATACAAAATATTCAGCGAATGGTATAATTACTAAATACCTATGGGACGCTGCTGAATATTAATTAATCCTTAATATTTAGCTAATAGTGTAATCCGGAATGTTGCTAAATTCCTAACATTTGCTAAATTCCTAACATTTGCACTCTACTTAATATGTATAACGTTAGTGTACACTACAAGAATGGTGATGGTAAAGTAATAATATAGCAGGGCCAATGGGTGAGAAGCTGGTTAATTGAAACATCCTAGATAGGTGATAAACAGTTTTACTATTTACTCCGTTGTTTCTCGGAATTGTAAACTTTAGAAAAGAAATAAATGTTTGAAATTTCGAACATGTATAATATAAACCGTGAGGAATTTATGGCTTGTCCTTGATGAATATATAAATTGCATTCATTTGAACAAGATTTGACATAAATTCAAAGTTTCATGAAATTAGTATTCAAGTTGAAGACCGCACCATGACACAATTTCTCGATGAAGTGACCATATTGTGGTTGCTAAATTGCGAATTTTCATTTTGAAGATGCTAAATCGCCATTTCATTCTAAATGCGTCTGGAGATGAAGTCTCTTTTGCTAGGTCCTAATGTGAAGGAAAGTAAGGCTCTGTAGATCTACCATGTGTTTTGTAGCTTGCATGACATGAAACCACACGCGCACACCATCAAGACAGTAAGGTTGAGAACATGAGAAAATCAATCGTATTTTCAAAGTTTTTACATGAATCACTTGAACTAAATTCATCAAATTAGTATTCAAGTATTCAAACCGCATAGCATGACATAATTTGGTTAATTTATATGACGTTTCCTGTCCTACATGCGAAACTACTGTAAAAATATATTTTGCTTTCTGTAGATTGTGTAAAAAACCACTAAACGGTCCCGCAAAATTCTATTAAAAAGAAAAACGGGTACCTCGGATGAAAAAGTCCAAATTTGTAAACATATTTATTTCGATTTAGTTAGGCTGCTGAGAAACAACAGTGTTACACGGTGATTATTAATGAGCTTTTCGCTAACACTGCGCCGGCAGTAAACACTTCGAGTGAGGGGCACACCCATCGTTAACAGTCTTTGTTCTGAAGAAATCTGATATTGCTGAAATCTCTGTGTGCAATACACCATCTGGCCATCTCACAAGACCGTGTATCATAGTTGTAAAACATTGCAAGCAGGGTCACATTATGATATTGATAACGAGCATAGTATGGAAGACTGACAGTGACTGTCAGTGACTGACTGACAGGCAGTGACTGACAGTGACTGGTAGTGACTGACTGACTGGCAGTGACTGACAGTGACTAGCAGTGACTGACAGTGACTAGCAGTGACTGACTGACTGGCAGTGACTGACTGACTGGCAGTGACTGACTGGCTGGCAGTGACTGACTGACTGGCATTGACTGACAGTGACTGGCAGTGACTGACTGACTGGCAGTGACTAACAGTGACTAGCAGTGACTAGCAGTGACTGACTGACTGGCAGTGACTGACTGGCATTGACTGACAGTGACTGACTGACTGACAGTGACTGACTGACTGGCAGTGACTGACAGTGACTGACTGACTGGCAGTGATAAAACAATTGCTATTAGTCAGCTACCCGCTGCTGTGTTTGTGTTTCACCTGTTTACTAAACAGGACATTGGCATGCTAACTGCAGGTTATACACATTATTTTGTTGCTTATACACATATTGTAATAAAGCTGTTGCTTATGTTACTCGCACAAGATGGTTAATATGTATAAAGACAAGTCGTCTGTGATCTGACAAAACATTGAACTTTCTGGTGACTATCTGCCTCTTTTACTAAATGGCTGTTCTACTACCTGTCTGAGATGGTACGTCATGTTAAAACTAATAGAAAGAATTATTTATATTATGATAAATTTTAAATTTACAGCCAGTCAATACATAGAAACTAAACGTTGGACGTACAATATGACGTGATAGTGTAGAAACTAAACGTTAGACGTACATAACGTGAGAGTGACATTTCGACGGGGCATAAACAGAAATCGAGTAAAATTATGAGTAATTTATAACTATCATAATTTATGTAAAATAATGAGTAATCACAATTTATCACATTAGTGTTATTTCTCATCAAACAGATCACTACATGATACATTTCCAGGAACTTATTTTTTGTGGGGCTTTATTCTAACCTTTCACCAGGTTTTCTAACTCTGTATTTTTGACAAGGTTTCATCTTGTTTATTGTCCTTTAACATTGTGTTTAATGTCCGTTATTTAAATGTGTAATGTTCGTTATAAATTAGGCGTAAAACAATAATTCAATTGCAATTTACATAACAACTTGAAGCCGTACTACCATCTTTTAAAGTCTAAAGACGGTGCGTTAAGTTTAATGACATTGTCATTTGTCATATAGGTGTAAAATCTGTTTAGGTTCATTGGTCATTGAGCGGTTGTGGAAACCTACCAACCGTTACCATATTTGGTCATCAACATCACCATATTTGGTCATTAACAACTCAAAGTCATTGCTCCTGACACATTATATGTTTAAATATTATTATTCTAAGTTAAATTACTCCGGTGACTATATCAACTATTTGATCGAATTGAAGATCAGTAGTCAGAGCTCCCTGCTCCGTGCGCAGCGACATAATGACAAATATACGATTATGTTTATTTAAATCACTCTATTAAGTAGCGCGTACTGAAAAGTGAGATCTTGAGTAGTGAATACAGTCTAACATTGCTTAGTGTTAGAAATGGATATAGTTTAGAGTATTAAGGATAAGTATTTGTCGGCTAGTATAGTCCCTTGGCACAGAGTAGCTTAGGGTTATCAAAAAGGAGATAAGCACCTCAGGCCATCCCAACTTGTGGGAAAGACCTGCCCTTGTATCTTGTTGTTGTATTAAGGATAAATGATAATGAACTAAGTCTACAGAAGTCTAAGAATTTAAGCGCATAGGGATATTTCTAGCGAGCAGGTAACACGTGACAAGTTACACTACTTTACTAGCGAGCAGGTGACACTTGACATTGAGCTGGTAAGTGGTAACACATGACATTGAAAGTTACATTACTTACCGTTCTCATTACCTTAGACGTTAGGATGGACCTTTCTCAGGTAACATTTCAACAAATATCAACATATTTCAACACGTCTTACTATTTCAACATCACTAAAGAAGTATATCTGTACAGCTCAGCAAGAAAATGCAGTACAAAATGCAGTACAGCCGATGAATAGAATCGACTTTTCAAAGTTTGTTGAATGAAAGTCAGGTCCTTTTGAATCTTCAATTCAGACAATATATCCATACTAGTGTAACACACGTACACACACATTTATTGGGATTATTAGTATAGATTATACAGTTTCTAAACTCCCTAACTAGCTAGATGGTATTAAGAGGACATGAATCATGAATGAGTTCAAGTCTAGACTCTGTTATTCATTATTTTTCATTACAATAATTCTGTCTAGAGTCATTAAGACATTAATCACACCGTAATTGAAACAGTATCGACACAAACTAAATATCACATACTTTAGATCATTAGTTACTAGTTTATAAACTTCCTGGAGGTGCCTCCTCAGTCTTCAAGTTGTATTAATTACGTTACACGGTTCCAAGCTAGCTAGATTGAGACTTTTTTGAAATCTAACTTAATGAGAGGGTTATTAGCCTTATCCTGGGGAATTACACACAAATATTTGTACTCTTTATATGTGAGAAATATAGAGGAGTTAGTCAATCAACTGAACAGTAAACATGAACAATGAACTGTGAATAACTATACTAACTAAACTTAAAAGTAAAACTACCAGTAGTTGTTCAAAATTGGTTATAATAATTAATTATATAATCACCTAATTGAACATGAACAATTTTAATATTTTATCGAGTAATAATTAAGATTAATAATTGCAGTCACTCCATGAATAGTGCCACGTATATTCTATGTATAGCCATTAGCCACCTGTTGGCTTTTACACGGTACCTGTTACACGGTACCTGTTACACGGTACCTGTTACACGGTACCTGTTACACGGTACCTGTTACACGGTACCTGTTACACGGTACCTGTTACACGGTACCTGTTACACGGTACCTGTTACACGGTACCTGTTACACGGTACCTGTTACACGGTACCTGTTACACGGTACCTGTTGCACGGTACCCCGTTACACGGTACCTGTTACACGGCACCTGTTACACGGCACCTGTTACACGGTACCTGTTACACGGTACCTGTTACACGGTACCTGTTACACGGTACCTGTTACACGGTACCTGTTACACGGTACCTGTTACACGGTACCTGTTACACGGTACCTTTTACACGGTACCTTTTACATGGTACCTTTTACACGGTACCTGTTACACGGCACCTGTTACACGGCACCTTTAACACGGTACCTGTTACACGGCACCTGTTACACGGCACCTGTTACACGGTACCTGTTACACGGTACCTGTTACACGGTACCTGTTACACGGCATAATGCATATGTATACAATATAAAATATATAATAGTGTGTGTCATGTAAAGCTGCAGCTAGAAACTGTTAAAACCCGCAGGAGCTCTGTAGCTGTAACCAGCTGTAAACTCTTTATAAAAGTGCACCTGTATATTTATTAAAAGTGCACTCTGAGGATATTAGTTATTTAAGGCGTCAACCTCACTGAAAGGTAAGTTTAGTAATATGTCCTACAGTACAGTTTACAGCTTCTTTTAGAGCAAGGAAGTGCTCAACTGCAGGGGAGGTACGGTAGGGGGGCTTCAATCTTCATAATATGTCCTACAGTAAAGTGCAGTCATGTATTATACTTCATATAAATATTATAATTATATGTTATCATATGTTAGTATCAGTAAAGACGTGTAGTTATATATCATTATAATAGTATATACTGCATTAGATCATAACATGTTATAATTAATATTATATTATAATAATCACACCTTGTAGCTCCATGTATAGTGCAACATATCGTTAAAACTAGTTCTAACACTGTATTTTTAAAATAAAGAAAACTCTAAAGTTTTAACCGTATAATTCAGTCAATGTGCTCGTTATATTATTCTACAATGTGCTCGTTACACATCTCCACAGCTTTATTATGCACTATACTGGTTACACAGCTAGTGCTATTTGCACTTTACTGGTTTCTTCCGCTGCTGGCTTGCTGGCTTTAATGATAGAAATTAGCCCGATGACAGGTGTACCAAGCTCTAAAATTGTGTGTTCTGGAAAATTCTTTTACTTCCAATTACTGCGGAACATTTTGGACAGAGACGTCAAAATATTGAATTCAAAAATGAAACCCTTTAACGGTTCCAACAAGGGCATAATAAAACCTATAGGCGCCCGACCTACCAGCCTTGTCTGTTCTATGACCCTAACTTCTGCTACTAGAGTACTAGAGTACTAAACTTATTGATATAGTATTTTCACCTTAAGGGGCATACACCAAAACTGCCAACCCAAATGACCTAGCATAGAATTTTTGTGGTATGTTAAGGGTGCGCTAGATGGTTACTGAACTTCCTATGAGGTCATTTGGGTTGGCAGTTTTGGTGTATACCCCTTAAGTTGGCCCCTGGGAACAGAATTGATTATTGACAGAGGGTGTAATTTTCAGGGGCAAACTGAAACTTAACTAGCATTATTAGTATCTGACTTTAACCTCTTGCAAACTGAAACTTAAAGCATTATTAGTATCTGACTTTAACCTCTTGATGCCGCGTGTTTGCAACTCTAGTTGTCCAGATGTTTGTGTATAACTCTGTTATTAAGTGTTAAGTGTGATTAAGTGTTGTTCACTGTTAAGATATGTGATGGAGTGTGTACTGTGTGCAGTGCAATGTAAAGCTTGTTAAACAACGTACGATAAACACATAAACATGACAAGCAATGTACAGCTAAGTTATAGCTCTGTGTGGACAGAACAACACTGTATAACAACATTGAACAACACAGAACAACACTTAACAACACAGAACAACACTGTATAACAACACTGAACACCGCCATTCTGTCGTAGCTCATCAAATATTGAATTACGTAAATAAAGGTATTTATTATATAATATTATATATAAATATACTTATATATAATATATATTATTTTTGTAGTAGTTGTACACTATACAGCAATACTTACCCCCCAGTTCCTAATAATTTGGCATAATATCCGCTATGGAACTGGGGGGTAAGGTAATGGGACTACTGCGGACCCTCTACCGGCCGCAGTCATCGAAGTCTGTAAGAAGATGACGATCAAACCTCATTATATATATATTATTTATTTGAATAAAGCTGTACTGATAGTAAGTTACATAATATTATTAAATACGTGATATTATTGTCATAGTCAACTGGCCTCTTAAAATTAGGATCCAATTAAATTGCTCAATAAAACGAGAAGATGTTGTCACCAGTAAATATCACCATTTATCAGAATTCAGATGATATCTAGCAGGGGCCAACACATTCGCTACTGAAACATATTTACCTCCTACATTCCTATATTCCTACATTCCTATATTCCTACAACTACAACTCTTTAACTGATGCAATTAGAGTGGTCTGCAGTGATAACTGATAGTCAGTAGGCACTGTGTGTAATCTAGATAAAATTAACTTAAGGAACACGCCAATTACTGTTCCTTAAGTTAATTTAAGGAACAATATAAAAGTATCAAGCCTGCCCTGCCTAGATCGATCCAAATTCGGTCTGAAACGAGTTTAAAGTTTGTATGATTATAATTATAATTGTATTAAGATACTTGATACTTATATTATGATAATAGTTACTCCAATGATCACCATGATACTATAATTCCGTTATTGTCAGTGTTAAGTGCGTGTGTTGTGATGATTATAGTAACAGTTAACACTGTTAACGTTCTAGTGATAGCAGGGACTCCGTACATCTTCAATAGTGTCGTGTGTCCTCTTTGTCAGTGGAACTGAAAGTGATGAATTAGAACACTTTTAAACGCTGCCATAACGTCTTTTAGCCTAACAAGGCTAACATTTGATAGTGTAATACACATAACATAGTGTAATACACATAACATAGTGTAATACGTATAACCACGCCTTACTTGAGACAAGATTTTAAATTCAACTTTTTAAATTACAGTGCGCTGTGCATAATAACAGGAATAACGTATCCAATATTATCAAAAATAACACTGATAACATTTCCATTTTGCCACAATCACACTGTATAAAACTTATTATTTATTAATAATTTATCAATCAATTAATTATTCATTACCCCAGGTTATACCAGATGGTCAGGATTACGGTGACCAGGACAGTGGCGTGTTTCTGTTCAAGTTCTGGAGGTTCGGTGAATGGATAGAGGTAAGAAATTATACATTCTTTGTTAGTAATTTATCAGTTTATTTTATTTATCGATTTAATCATGGTTTTAAATTTTAACGACTGGCTACCCCCTTATAAAATCTGAAACTGTAAACTTAGCTCGGTTCCCTCTCCCAGGTTATAGTTGACGACTGGCTGCCCACTATTGATGGCACTCTCATTTACATGCACAGCAAGGAGAATAACGAATTCTGGAGTGCTTTGCTCGAGAAAGCTTACGCTAAGTAAGTATGACCTTTAACATGGGCTTTTTTAACGGGCTTCCTTTTACTTACATAAAGTGAAACCTTATTTATATTATTAAATTAATGTATTATTAATATTATTTATTTATATTATTATTTCATTGCTGTCTTATCAAATCATTGCTGTCTTATCAAATTCATGTACGTTTGTTAATTGCTCTTGTTATCAGCATCGCACAGCCTTGCTTAAATCGAGTACAACGTGTACATCGCTACTTGTACATAATGAGCTATACATTGGAATCCCTGCATCGATTGGAGAAGGACATTCGGGGAACTTTCGATTCGTTGACTGGAGCAGCTAAGTGTAAAAACATCACTGAAGTTACGAAGCATGTTCTTATGAAAGGGAACAATGTCAGCAAAGACTCACTTGCTGGATTTGTCATGGAATTTGTTAAGATTGTAAACTGCAGCACAGACATTCTTAAATCTGCGTCATCAAATATTGACACTTTGAAATCTGATCAGATTGTAAATCAGAAACTTATGTTGGAGCTTAAGGACGAAATTATTCAGAAGAAGGACAATCATGTTCAGAAAGTTCAGGAGGTCGTCAAAACAGAAGTTAAATCGTTTAGCGACATAGTGAAGCAGAACAGTCCACAGATCCCAGGCAAAACTTTGCAAGCGGCTGTGAAATCAGCAGTTGACAATGATAATCGCAGTCGCTGTGTGATGGTATACGGACTCAGGGAGGATCCTAAAACCAATCTTGATACAGTTGTGGGAGGTATGCTTAGTGAAATTGCTGGAGCAGAAAAACCCTTCGTGAGGGAATGTTACCGTCTGGGAACTGCGAAGCCTGGCCAACATCGTCCAGTCAGAGTTTGCTTCAGCCGATCAGACTCAGTTTCTGTTGTGCTCAGTAATGCTAAGAACTTGAAGCAGTCGTCACAGTTCAATAAAACATTTCTGAGTCCTGATCGATCTCCTGAGGAGAGGCTGATACGGAGAAAACTTGTTGAATCTTTAAAAGCAAAGATGGAGAAAGAGCCAGAAAAGTATCACTTCATACGAGGAGGAGAGATCTGCACCACTGAAAGAAAAGTGACCCCGCAACACAGCACGGAAAAGAAGACGATTCCACAACACTCAGGATTCTCGATTCCGCAACATTCAGGATTCTCCACTTCGAGTAATCGTGCTGCTGGCCTCAACAAATCTTTTACGCAGGGACCATGGATTCCAGGAACACTGTCCATTAGTACTCCGATGAAAAAGCGATGAATGTCGATTTGCCGTGATTCTAGCTTTGTGTGTTATTGTGTGATTTCAATGCACGGCAATGAAGGGACTCAGGTACCACGATCTGGCAGACAAACATGTCTGAACAGACATAGCGAGTCAGATCTGGTTCAGGAAATTTTATCGTTAAAGAGATATTCATATTTCATATGAATCAATACTCAGGTTTCTAATTTTGGACTCGCCCGGGGTTTGATTATGATACTTTGAGGAATGATGTTTTTGCTGACATTTGATTTATAAGTTGATTTCAAATCCCCTATGGGTACCAGAAATACTGGTTTCACAACAACAATATTATAGTGTGAATACGGGTGGTACCTACAAGTGTACCCACATACTTACAATCAAGTTTAATTTGCCTCTAATGACCACAAATTTTATAAACACATTGTGGTCTAATCTCGTTTCGTACACCCGTGTCCTGTACACAGTAATAATATGTCTTACTGTTCACTTTCTGTTTCTAGTATTACTTAATTTGTTGGTTAAGGAAGAGGAAGAAGTGGCATTGCACAGTACACACTTTGCGTTAGAATAGCACAACTTTAACTAATGCCACTGGAGGGCGTGTTTAAACTTTTAAAGTAAAGACATAACAGCTTGCTTCAACAATACTCCAAACATGTGAACTTTTAAAAACGTAATAATCGGAAACTTTAATAATATTGGTTCATGTCTAAAAAATGGTGGGAGGACTTATAACACGGTTGCGTTTGCCACAGATTGTTATAAATAGATGTTATAAATCAAGAGGCTTGCATACCACGGTGAATATGGTGGAATATGGTGGAAATGGTGAACTAAATTTGTAAACTCGATTCACTATAAAAATTATTCACCTGGATCAGAATCCCATTCCCCTCCTTCCTAATAGTAGGCAACATCAATCTCAAGAACTACCAATACCTTATAAAAATGCGTGTAATTCAGTAACTGTGGTATTTATTAAACTTCCTATTTCCACTTAAAAGCTTCCTGCAGATCTTTCCAGAATTCCGTCCTTATATCTGAAAAATAAGATGCCTGGTAACCATTAGAAATTGGAACAGTGTTTTATTTAAAGTCTAGTGTGTATTTAGTTAATTCAGTTACTTATCCAGCATGTAAAATAAAACACGCCCTGATCAAGAGTCAATCAAATTACCATGACAACAAGCCTGTTGTACACACTTTAAATTACCCTGACATCTGAGGAAGGTAGAACTCTTGAATCTTGATTTGAGAAGCAGGAGCGACCACTCTTATTACACAGAGCTGTATTCTGTTTGTTAGCTTAATTATGTTCCTATCTGGAAATCTTTATAACAATATGGTGCCTGGTGAAAATATGGTTTTAAGTTGAAAACGCTCAAATGACCTGATGTATAAGTGTACAGACCACATTGATGATGGCCCTGGGTCCTGAGTTCTACGGAATTTGAGAAGCAAGGCCAATAAACTACTCCTTCATAAACCAATCACACAGAGATTGTTCCTTATTACCGTGCTTGTCAGGTTGCTGGAACTATTCAACTTGTAGCTTTTTAGAAGCCGGCACTATTAAGAAGTCCGCTGTATATAATACGAGTCAATGTCCTTTATTCTGTACCTTAATATTCTTTAATTTTTCTTTACTTAAAAGGTGTCAATTTTGGACATGTTATGAAGGCTAATAAGGATATTTAAACTAAAATTCTTGTTTGGTATGTGGGTTATTTTAAAAGGTAATCGTCCAATTAAGAATAATTCGTAGATAAATTTGGTGGCCTGGAAATGTTTGTATTTTAATGCAACTTAAGAAGTTGCTTATAAAAATTTTTGTAAATCAAATTTGTATCGTTGAAATCTTCAAGCACGATATAAAACATATTTACATTATTTACCAAGCACAGTTACATTCGCCCCAGATAAATATCTACAACAGCTTCTGCTCTTCTCGGTGTAAGCAGTGGGTAGCTTCCAATTTAAAAGGAAAACCCAACACCCCCCTGTAAAAAAAGCTATATAGTAAAAATATCTGCCCCGGGAGCAATTCCCCATTATTTTTTAAAATTTTTCCCCTTAAACCGTTTTCAATTTGGGTTTTAAATTTTTTTTAGGTGCTTTTTTTTAAAAGGGTTGAAAGTTTATCTTTTTTTTTTTGGGAAAAGAAATTTTTTATAAAATTGTGATAAAAATGTTTTAAAGAAAAAAACAAAAAGGTTTTTAAATTTACATTTTTTTTAAAAAATTTAGTAAAATAAAAAAACATTTTTTAAAAAAAAAGGGGAACTCAACCTTTTTCCAAATGTCCCCCCTTTTTTTAAATTTTTAAGGACACGTTAAATTTGGGGTTTTGGGGAAATTTTTGGAAAATTAAAAGTACCCTATTAAAAAGGCACAGTGAAAATTTTTTTTAAATTTTTGGCCCCCCCACACTATAAAAAATTATTTAAAACCCCTTTTTAAAAAGGGTTTTTTAGGAAAAAAATCGCCCCCTCATCCCTGGCTAACTTTGTCACAAAAGGGAAAATTTTTTTTTAAATCGGGGGGTTTAAAAATTAATCCCCCTTTAAAATAGGGCCCGGAAAAAGGGAAAAAAGGGTTTTACTTTTGTCACACTAAAAAAAACCAGGGGAAAAGGGAAAAGAAAAATATGGCCCCCCTTGCTCCCCCTTTTTTTTGACCTTTTTTTTGAGTGCCCCCCATTTTATTGGATGGGTACATAAGCCCCCTTTTTAACCTCCCATTTTTTGGGGGGACGATTTTTTTTTTCCCGTTAAAAAGGGGGAAATTTAGGTTTTACCCCCCTGCCCACAAAAATTAAAAAAAAAATTTATTTTTTGTGAATTTTTTTGGGCCCCCCCTGAAAAAAATTTGCTGAGTAATGAAAAATTTTTTTTTTGGGAGGGGCCGGGAAGGGGCCCCGGGAAAAAATTTTTTATTATATAAATAAAAAGTTGGAAAAGGGAATTTAAAAACCCAAAAAGGGCAACAAACCAACCCTTTATTTTTTGTCACACAACCCTTTGAAAAAATTCCCCTAAACATGTGGGGGGAAATTGAAAAAAAAGGGATAAATATCCCAGTTAAAAACCCCTTATTTTTAAAATTCTTAACTAGGGATAAAACCCCAACACCCCCTATTTCCCTTTGAAAACCCAGCCCCACAAAAATCATTATCATTTTTGGTAAAAAATGTTAACGGTTTTTCCCCTTTAAAAACAAACCGTTTAAAAAAATGGCCCCCAAAAATGGGGTTTAATTTCGCCCCCCACAAAAAATTTTTTTTAAATTGGGGGGGCCCCCTAGGGGGTTTAGACCCTTTTCCCCCCCCTTTCTGAAAACCAAAATTTTTCCCGGGGTTTCAAAATTCCCAGTGTCACCCCGCCCCCCCGGGGGTACCCTAAGGTTTCCCCAATCGGATCTATCCCATCCCCCTCGGTCGACTCACCCCAAATGATGGGAAAAAAAATTTTTTGTTTTGGAAGGGGTTAAATAAAAGGGGGGGTTTCCCCCTGGCCAAAAAAAAATCAAGAATCTTAGGAAAAACCCCCCTTCCCAAAAAACATCTAAAAGGGTAGTTTTAAAAAAAAAAAAATAAGGGGGGGGCCCCCCCCCGAAAATTTTCGATGCCCCCCGGGGTGGGGAAAAACCTCCCAAAAATTTTAAAAAAAATTTATAAAAAATTAAATTAAATTATCCCCTTCGGGTTTGCCCCCTTTGGGGCCCGGGGCAAAAAAACTATTTTAAACCCAAAATTTTTTTTTTGATGAAAAATTTAAACATAGTTATTCAAAAATAAAAAAGTATATTTTTCCTTTAAAAAAGGGGGGCCAAAAATTTTTTAATTTTTTTGGTCACATCCATTTTTATTTTTTTAAAAATTTTGGGGAAAATTCGCCCATAAAAATTTAAAAAATTTTTTTTTTTCGAAAGTTTGGATCATTAAAAAACTTTAAAAAAACCTGTAAAAAATCCAAATCCCAAATTTTTTAAAAAAAACACACTTTTTCTTGTTAACTTTTTTGGCCCGGGGGGTTTTGGGGCCCGGGGGAAAATTTAATTTTCCCCAACTTTTTTCGATGTCTTTGACAAAAAAAAATTTCAAAATTTAAAAAAAATTTGGGTTTTTTCTTATTTTTTCTGGAAAAATTTTCCCTTTTCCAATCTTTTTCAAAAAGGAATTTTTTTTAAAAAATTTCCAAAATGGGTTTTATAAAAATCTTAAAAAAAAGGGGCCCAAGACATTTTTTTACTTTTTTTTAAACCATCGGGTTTTTTAATAAGAATTTTTGGGTTTTAAATCCCCCCAATCAAAAATTAACAAAAATTTTTTGAAATTTTTTAAAAAATTGTTTTTTATATGGGAAAAATAAAGCACCCCCTTATCCCCAAATTTTTTACACACTACCCCTTAAAAATTTTTGGGGGGCATAAAAAAAAATTTAAATTTTTTTTCCCCCCCCCCCTTTTTTAGTGATTTTTTGGGAAAAAATTTAACCAAAAATTTGGGGTTTAAAAATTTAAAAAGCTATGGGGGCCCCTTGGACAAAATTCCCTTAATAAAAGGTATAGAATAAAAGATCTTAAAAAATGGGGGCCAAAAAACCTTTTTTAAAACTTTGCCCACTAATTTAAATTTTTAAAAAAATTTTAATTAAAAGGGGGCCCCTATTTAAATTCTAAAATTTAAATTGTTTTTTTTTCAATTTTTAAACCCGATTTTCTTTTAAAAATTTTTTTGGGGAAAAATTAAAACCATAAACCCTGTTCAAAAATTGGGCAAAAACAACATTGCCCCAATCATAAAAAAAAAATTTTCCCCCGTTTTTTCAAAACCAAAAACCCAGAAAAAAAATTTAAAATTCCCCCCAAAATTTTTAAAATTTTCATATTTTGGGGGACAAAAAATTTAAAAACCCTTTCTTTTCCCCAAAAACCCAATTTCCCCTGAAAAATTTAGCCCCCAAATTAAAAACCCAAAAATATTTTTTAAAGGGGTTTATGCTTGGGAAAAGAGAAAAACCAAAAAAATAATGAGTTAAAAAAGGGTTTTTTTTTTAAAGGAAAAAACCCCCCACATTTAAAAATAGAGGAAAAGGGGAAAATCATAAAGGGGTGAAAAAATTTTAACCCAAAAAATTCCCTTTGGGAAACCGTTGGGGAAATCCTCCCCCAAAACCCCAATTTTTTGTATCAAAAAATTTTTTAAAAATTTGACCAAAATTTATTTAATTTTTCCCCAAGCCCAAAGGGAAAATGAAAATTTGGGCCCAAACTCCCGGGTTAAACTTGGGTTCCCCAAAAAATTTTTTGGGGGCCCTTTTGGGAAAAAATTAAATATTCCCCTTAAACAACAAAAAGTTTTCCCCTTTCCCTGAGCGGGGGAAATTATGGGAGTAGGGTTTTCCGGGGGCCAAATTTTCCCAAAAACTTCTAACGGTGGGTTTAAAATTAAAATTTCAAAATTTTAACCCCACTATCGCCCAAAAAAACGCAAATTATTTTTTTTTTTTACCAATTCCCAAATTTAAAATAAACCCGGGCCCCCTTTAAAGGGCCCAAAAGGAAAACCCCGGGTTGGGTTTTTTTTCCCAAGGGATTTCTTTTTAAAGAAAAGTTGCAGTGGAAGTTTTTTTTTTTGTCCCCCAAAAAATTTGTTTTTTTTAATTAAAAAAAAAAGGGGCCCAAAACTTTTCCCCAATTGAGGATTTTTTGGAAGGGGGCGCTAAAAAGTTACCCTTTTTTTTTTTTTCCCCTTCTTTAAATTTTTAAAAACCTCAATAACCCCAGGGTTGGGCCCTTGGCAGGTTAAAAAAGGCTTTAGGGAAAGGCAAAGGGGGAGTGGCTTTGATCGACTTTACTGGAGGCTTTAAAAAAGGGTTAATTTTAATTAAACTTTGAAAATAAAAAAAAACCCAAATTTTTTTAAAAAACAAAATTTAAAAATTTTAATTTTTTTAACCTTTTTTTTTCCAAGTACTTTTTGGGGGGCCCAAAATAAATTTTTTTTGGATAATTAAAATAAAATCCCGGGTTCCTTTTTTTTGGGGGGAAACCCTTGGAAATTTCCAGGAATTATTTTCCCCCTTCCTTAAAATTAGTTTAACCTTAACCAAAATAAAAAAAAAAATTTTAAAAACTGAAATAAAAAGTAACCGGAAAAAGTTTTATTTTTTTTTTCCCTCTTTAAAATAAAAACCCGGGAAAAAATAAAAAAAATATTTTGAACTGAACCCCAAGGAAAAATACGGAAATGTTCTCCTTTTTTGGGACAGAACAAATTTTTTTCCTTTTTGTTTCCGGGTTTTTTTGTTTATCCCAAAAACCACAGAAAAAAATACCCCCGCATTAAAAACCCCGCTTTTTAATACTGCACTAACCGCAATTTTTCCCCGCATAACTTTCAAATTGGGAACCCCCCTTTCACCCAACTCCTTTGCAAAAAGGGTGAAAAAAATTCCCCCTGTTTAAAATGGGGGGGTTTTTCAAAAAATAAAGTTCTAAAAGAGTAATGGGGCCCACGTACGGGGGAAAAAGTTTTGCTTTTAAAATCAACAAAAACCCAAAAATAGCCCCACGTAAAAAAATTTTTTTTACAGGGGGTTTTCCCCCCCGGGCCCCCCGGCCCCTTTCCCCCGGGCCCCCGGGGGGAAAAACTTTGAAATTAAACCGGAGGAACCCCCCCGGCCCCCCGGCCCAAAAAAATATTTACCCCCCGGCCCCCCCCCCGGCCAAAAAACCCCCTTTACAAAAAATTTCCCCAAAAAAATTTCCCTAAGAAATTTAAAACCCCAATTAAAGGGTTCCGTAAAATCGAAATTTTTAAAATTTTTAAAACCCAAACTTAAAACCCAACCCAATTTTAAAAATTAAAACCCCATCAAAAACCCCATTTATAAAATTTATGCTTAAATTTTTTCCCTGCCCCAAACCGGGCCCGGGCCCCCCCGGCCCCCCACAATAAAAAATTTGGGCCAAAAAACCCAAAGGGCCCCGGCCCCCCGGCCCCATGTTGGGGACCCCCCGGGCCCCCCCCTTTTTTTAATATCCCCCCCCCGGCCCAAAACCCACTGACGTTTTTAACAAAACAGTAAAAAAGCCCCCAGCCCCCAACCAAAATCAGGAAAAGGGTTCCCCAGTGAATTCCCATTTTTTAAAAATTAAAGGGTTCTTTTTTAAAAAAAGAGAAAAAAAGCCCCCTCCCCAACGGGAAGTTTTAGGGGGGGGTTCCCCGGAAGGAGCCCCCCCCGGCCCCCCCATTTAAAAAAGATAAGATTTTTTAAAACCCCCTTAAACCCTTTTTGGTTTACTTTTTAAAAAAAGTTTTTAAATTTGGGTTCCTTGCATAAAAAGTTCATATTATAAAAAAAGTTTATTAAGATTTTTCCCAAATTTCCCCCCCTAAAATTAAAGGGGTTTTGGGAAAAAAACCAAAAAAAAATTAAAATCATCCCGTCCGGGCCCCTTTAAAATTTTTAAATTTATTATACGTTTTTTATACAGTGACAACCGTTTTTTTCCCTTAGGGGCAAATTTTAAATTATTTATAAACATGGTAACTTTATTATTTATAGATTCCAAAGCAAAAAATTAAATTTATGAGAAAATTAAGGAAAAAAAAGGGTTTTCCAGAAATTCCCAAGTCGAAAAATTTAATTGCCCCCCGAGGGGAGAGCTCTTTTTTTTTTCCTGTAATTGTATAAGTTTTTTTTAAAAAAATTTAATAACAATTTCCCCCTTATTTCTCCTTAGATCTAAAATTTTTAATTTGGGGCTCCACCCCATAGAGGGTCAAAAAAAATTAAAATTTTTTTGGGTTTAAAAAAGCGTTAAAAAATTTTTGATAAAAAAAAAAAAATGTTAAAAAAAAAAAAATCCCCGCTAGGAAAATTTAAGGGGGTTTATTTTTTAAACCCCTGTTTTATTTTTTTAAAAAAGGGTCTAAAGGGCCCCCCCAAACCAGAAAAAAAAAAAATTCCCCCCAACCAATTTTACCCCTTTCTCAAAATTTTACTGGGCAGAGGGTAACGAAAAGGCCCCATTTACTCCCCCCTAAAATAAGTTTAATTTTTTACTGTACCCACCTTTTTAAAATTTTTAAACACGGGTTTGGGTGTTTAATCAGGCCCCAAACCCCCTTAATTACGAAACTCCCTACCCTTTTCCCAAACGTTTTCCCAAAATTTTCAAAAAATAGTAACTTTTTGTAAAACCCCCTGGAAAAACCTGTTTTTGGATGTTGAGGTTTTTTTGTGTGTATGCCCCCAAAAAACCCCGGGAAAAAAACTTTTTGTATTTTTAAAATAGTCCCCCCCAAAACCCCCCGGAAAAATTTTAATTGGGGAAAGGTTTTTTTGATTTTTTAATAGCCCCCAAAAAACCCCAGGGAAACCAATTTTTTAAAAAATATTTTGAAAAAAGTCCCCCCCCAAAAACCCCCGGGAAAACACCCCTTTAAAAAATTTTTTGGAAACGGGAAACACTCCCTTCCACAAAAAATAAAAAAGAGTAATTTTAAAAATAACGGTATTTTTCCCTTTAAACCCCAGCCCCCCCCTTACCACCCTCTTTAAAATAAGAAAGGGTTTTTTTCCATTATTTGAAAAAGTTGGGAAGGGCCCCTTTGTAATTGGGGTTAAAGAGTGCCCAATGGGTTTCCCCAGGGGCCAAAAAATTTCCCCGTGAGTTTAATAAAAATAGTGGGGGGGGTGGGGAAACCCCGGAAAATTTTGGGGTTACCCACAAAAATTTCGGGGAAGGAGATTTTTGACGGAACTTTTTTTGAAAATTGATTTTTTTTGAATTTTGGGGTTAAAAACTATCCCCCAAAATGAGTTTTCGTTTTAAAAAAAACCAAAGGGAAATTTTTTAAATCTTTTGCTTCGGGCCCGGGGGAAAGGAGCCCCCTTACCCCACTTTTTTAATAAAAAGGGGGGTTTAAAATTAAAAAAAAAAAGGGGGTTCCCCTTAAACCGGTTTCCCCGGGGGGTTAAAAACCGCCCCTTTAAAACAAAGTTTTGGTTTAAAAAAACAAGGTTTGTTTTTTTTTATAATATTAACCCCCAAAAATTTTTTAAGGGGGGCATTAAAAAGGGGGGTTGATTTAAAGGAAAGGAAAAAGGGGGGGTCTTTGATTTTTAAATTTTTTGAAGGCCCAAAACCAAAAAAATAAAAAATTCCCCCCAATTCCCTCAAAAAATATTTTTTTTTTGGTTTTTTTTTTGAAAAAACGTTTCCGGGAAAAGGGCCAAAAAAAAATTCTTTCCCTAAAAAAATTAAAATTTTGAGTTTTTTTGGGAAACCACTTTGCACTAAATTAATTTTTGAAAAAATGAAGAATATATTTAATTTTTGGGGTGGGGGAAAATTTTATGAAAAAGGGAAGAAATCCAGGGAGGTTTGTTTTCTAAATTTTTCCCAAAAAAAAACTAAAAAAATTTTCCCCCTCGACAAAAAGAAATTGCATTTTAAATGACCCGGGGGGAAATTCCCCCTGCAAAAAATTTTTGGGCGGGGAAATTTTAAACTTTTGAAAACTTTTTTAAACTTCTTTTTAACTTTAAAAATTTCCTTGCACCTTTGGAAAAAAAAAAGAAAAATCCCTGTCCCCCAAAAACTACTAGCGGGGTTTTTTGGGTTAAACAATGTTAATTTAAAAAAAACGGTATTGCTTTTCGGCCCCCCCCTTTGTAAAAAAAACCAAAAAAAAAAGACCCCCCCCAACCTTTTTATCAAATTTTTAAAATAATTTTCAGGTTTGGGTTTTTTTTTTCCCGGGCCCTTTTTTGAAAATAAACCTTTTTTACCGAAACCCCAAGCTCACAATTTTCCCCTCCCTACTTTTTTTTATTTAACAGTTTTTTTTTAACAACCCCCAAAATCAAACCTTATCATTACGGGGAAAAATTTAAATTTTTCCTTTTTTTTGGTTTTTTGGAAAAAAACCATAAAAAAAGCGTGTTTTTGGGAAAAATGGTTAAAAAATAGCCCCCACGGGAGCTCGTCAAGCCCCTTTAATCGAAAACCTGGGGGAACCCCAGCCCCGGGAAAAATTTTTTACCTAGGGGCTTCCTTTCATTTTTGCCCCCTACTTTTTTTATCTTTTTGGTCCATCCCCCCCCCTTGGGGCCCCAACGGGAGGGGTTCCCCCCTTCCCCCCAAAATTTTAACTTTCCCCTTTTTCCTCATCTCCCCCCAAAAGATAACTTTTTTTCCTTCAGGTTCCCCCACCCCCCTGGGGGGGCCCGGGGAAAGAGCCCCCCTCTCTTTTCCCTTGGGCCCCCATCTAGGCCCCCCCAGTTCCCCCTTTTTTTTAAATTTTGTTTTTTTAATTTCCCACGGGGGACCATTTACTAAAAAACTAGAAAAAAAAATGTTTTTTGGGGAACCCCCCTTTTTCCCCGGGGGGTATAAAATTTGCCAGGGTACTTTAAAATATAGTGTAATTAATGAGTTTTTTGGGTTTTTTAATGGGGTTAAAATAAAAGGGTGTGGCCCCAAAATAACTTTTTAAAAAAAGGGGGTTTTTAAAACCTTACCTACCCCTAGAATTACGAAAAAAAAAAAAGTGGGAGAAAAAAAATAAAACTTTCTCAAAAAAGGGGAAAATTTTTTACACTTTTCCTTTAAAAAACCAAAAATTCCCTCCCCAAATTTTTTAAGTTTAGTTTTTAAATTATCGTTTTCCCTTAAAAATTTAAATTTTTTTTTTTTTCATTTAAAAGCGGTTTAAAAATCTAAAAAGGGGGGGGGAGCAAAAATAAAAAACCGACCCTTTTTTTTAAAGAAAAAAAAATTTCCTTCAAGCCCCATGATAAAAACCCTTTAAAACCCGGTATCCCAAAGAAAAAAGCGCTTAAAAATCGAGGTTTTTAGCAAATTTGGGTTTTTTAATTTTTAATTTAAATTTTAAAAGTTTTTTTTAAATTTTTAGTCCCCCCCCGGGGGATTAAAAAAAAAAATACCATTAAACCCCATTTTCCCTTTTTTTTTCAGGGGTGAAGAGAAACCCAGGAAAAGGAAGCAAAGGGTTGGGAAAAAAGGGGTTTCCTGATTGTTGGTCACCCCCTTAACGGGGGGGGGCCCCCCTCGGGCCCCTTACGAGGGGGAGCTAGAAAGGGAGACAAAATTTTGGTAGTTTTTAAACGGGGGTAAAAAAAAGGTTTATTTTTAAATTTGAAAGTTTAAAAATTGGTAGATTAATTTAAAAAAAAAGATTACTTTTTGTAGTTTAAAGGGTTTTGATTAGGGGGGAAAAAATTGGATGCCCCATTTCGAGATTTGGGCCCCCCCCGTAATTTAAAAAAACCCTACACAACAAAAAACTGTAAAAAAATTTTGGATTTTTTTCCAAAAAATTTTTTTTTTTAAATTTTGAAAAAATTTTTAAAAGGAAAACTATATTTTTCCCGTTTTCCAATAAAATCAATGTCCCCCCGAAAAGGGCCCCCCTAAAAAAAATTTCAAGGAAAAAAGGGGTTTAGCAAAAGGGGGGTTTTTTTTTTTTTATTTTTTTTTTATAGGGTTTAGTTTGGCGAATTTGCCCCCCCCGTACGTTTTCCTCGCGAAAAAGGGAAAAGGGGCCCCCGCGTTTTTTTTTAAACCCATAATTTTTTTTTAAAATTTTCTTTATCAAAAAATTTTTATTTGGTTTTTTGTTGCCCTGGGGCCCCCAACAAATCTCTAAAAGTCTTTTTTTTAAAAAACCCCCCCCTTTCCCATTCCCTACAAAATTTTCATAAACATTTAAACAGCTCCCAAAAAAAGGCCCACAGCCCCGGGCCCCCGGGGGACACGGTTTTTTAAAAAAGTTTTTACAAAAATTCCCCCTTTCAATTCCCATTTTTTTTTGAGAAAAAAACCAAAAAAACCGGGTACCAAAAAGTTTTTTTTGAAAATTGGGCCCCCGCTTTTTGGAAAATGAAAAAACCATATTTTCCCCCTTTTGGAAAACCCTTGGGAAAAGGGGGATAAAAAATTTTTGGGGAAAATTTGCCCTTCCCTGGTGGGTTTCCCCGGCCCCAAAAGGTTTGGGGCCCCAAAAATTTTCCCTTTCAGGGGTTTTTCCCGGAAAGCTAAAAGGGTTTTTTGGCCTTTTTTTCCCCCTTTAAAAAACTAGCTACCTTTAAAAACCGGCCCCCAGTGAAACCTTTTGGCTGTGCCCCCCCCGGGATAATAAAAATTTTGGAAGTAAATTGGCAAAGGAAACAAATTTTGCGGGGGGGAAAAAAATTACAAAATTTGTTTTTTTTGGAATTGGTTCAAACCAAAATTTTGTTGCCCCAAAAAGGAAACCTTCCGTCTCGGAGCCCCGTTAACAGAACCTTTCGTTTTGTTTTTATCACTGCCCCCCCCGTTTTCTGGAGTTAAAAAATAAAAAAAAAAACCCGGGGTTTGGAAAAAAATTTTATTTTCGCCCCAAAAAATTTTAAAAAAAATTTTGGGGTTTTTAAAAATTTTCCCAATAGAAAAATTTTTTTTTACTTTTCCCGGGGCCCCCGTTAACGGGATTTTAGAGAGGGGGAGAAAGAGAGGGAAAAGAGAAAAAAGGGAAAAGAGAGGGAGGGGGGGGAGGGAGGGGGAAAGGTGGGGGAAAAAGAAAAAGGTTTTAAAAGGTAAAAAAGGTATTTTTGGTAGGTGGGGAAAGGGGGGAGGGGGGGGGGGAGGGGGGGGGAAGGGAAAGGGAGGGAGGGGGGGAGGGGGGGGAAGGGGGGGGAAAAAGGGGGGGGAAAGGGGGGGAAAGGGGAGGGGGGGGGAAAGGGAGGGAGGGAGGGGGGGGGGGGGGTGGGGGGAGGGAGGGGGGGGGAGGGGGGGAGGAGGAGGGAGGAAAATTTTTCGAAAAAATAAAAAAATGTTGCCTTAGGGTTTATCGGGGAAAAATGATGTTGAAAAGTTTAAAAATGGGGGGTTTAAAAAAAGGTCCCCAAATTTAAACCCTTAAAATTTTCGGGAAAAAAAAATTCCCCCTTTGCAATATTTTGAGGGAGTTTGGGGAAAAAGAAAAAAGGGAAATTTCGAAGTTATGACCCAAAATTTAAAAAAAATAATTTTAAATTGAGCTTTTTCCCCGTAAAATTTAAAAAATCAAAATTTAAAAAAGATAATATTATATGAAAAATTTGGGAAGATAAAATTCAAATTTTTGGGGGGACCCCCCCAGAAAAGTTTTACAAAGAAAAATTAAACACCCAAGCTCCCCCAAAAAAACATAACCCTTTTTTGGGTTCTAAACATTTGGTTTTTTTTGGTTTAAAAAAAAAAAAATTTCAGGGGCCCCAAAAAACGGGTTTTTTTTTTGGAAATTGGGGGCCCTTCCAAACCCCCTTTCCCACCCGGTCACTCTCCATAAATCGTTTTTTTAGAAACTTTTTGGGATAAAAATCCAAATGGACATTAAAAATAAATTTTAAAAAATTATTGACTTTGGGTTTTCGGGGATCTTTTTTTTAAAAACATCAAAAATGAAAAACCTTCAGTTTTTTTTTTAAAATTTTTCACGCCCCAAAAATTTAGGGGAATTAAAAAAAAGGATAAAACCCCTTTTTTGAAAAATAAAAAAAAAACATGAAAGGAAACTGTATGAGCCCCCTTTTGGGGAATTTCCCGGTTATAAAATTATTTTGGTGTTTGTAAAAAAAATTTTTTGTTTTCATTTTTGGGGGGCCCGGTAGGGGGTTTTTGGCTCGTTTTAAAAAAGTAAGGACCCCCTTTGGGGAAAAAAAAGGAAAAATGGAAAAGGAAAAACTGGAGGGAACGATTTTAAATTTTTTTTTCCCTGTTTTTAAATTGGGGGGACAAGGGGTAATTTTTTTCCCTGAAATTTTTTTTAAGGGGAACAGAAAATTTGGGTTTTTTAAGGGGGACCTTTCGGGGGGAAAACCCGGGGATTTTTTTTTTCTTTGGGAAACGGAGAAAAAAATTTGTAAAAATTTTTTTGGACTATTTAGTTTTTGGGGGGAATCCCTGTTTGATGTTTTTCAAAAAAGGAAAACCCCCACCCAAACCCCTTTTTAAAACCTTTTTTAAAATTTCCTTTTTTTAAAAATTTGGGCCCCCGGGAAACTTAAAAAATTTAAGAAGGAAGAAATGTTATGGATTTGGGGAATTTGGAAGGCCCCGGGGAGTGTAGGGGTTTTGGGCCCCCGCATTAGAAAATTTTTTTGGGGACGGGGGGCGGTTCCGGGGGTTTGGGTTTCAAAAAAAAATTAATTTAAAATGGGAAAATTAGAAAAAAATTAAAAAACCCCCAAATTAAAGTTTTAAGGCTGATTTTGGATTTTGGAAAAAAACCAAAAAATTTTTCCCCGGGGACCCAAAAAGGGAAACCCTATTTAACCCTTTCCCCACAAAATTATAAATATGATTTTAAATTTTGGGGGGGAAATTTGCCCCCCTTTAAATTTAAAAAATTTTTTACAAAAAATATTTTTAAATGTTTTAAGCTGAAACCAAATTTTTTTGGTTTGGTTTGGTTTTTTTTTTTGTTTTTTTTTTTAAAAGAACCCGTCCCCAAAATTTTCCTTTTGGAAAAAGACCAAACTAAATTTCTAAATTTGTGAAAAAAAGGGGGTGGAAAAACCCGGCCAAAGGTTTAACCCCCCTTTTTTTGGATAAAAAGAAATTTTTTAAACCCACTCCCCAAAAAATTTAAACCACCCCACAACCCCTAAAGCGCCCCAAAGGGGGGCCCCCAACCCCCCCACAGAAGCCCCCCAAGGGGGAAAAAAAAAACCCGGGCCCCTAAAAAAGGGAAAATAAAACGGGGTGAATTCGGGAAAATGGGGGTTTTTGGGACGATTCCCAAAGGCCCTTTTTTCACTAAACACCCCCAGTGGGGGGGCCAAAAAGTTTTTTTAAAACCCTCGGGAAAAATTTTCCCCGGTTTTTTGGGGTTTTGGATTTTTGGAAGGAAAGAGAAAGGGGGAGGGTGGCCAAAAGGGGCCCCTTAGGGGGACCGGTTTGGGATGTTTTTAAAATTTAAAAAAGGAAAATTTTTATTTAAAATTTCAAAACAACAAAAAATTTTATGTGAAAACAGCCCGCTTCCCGCATTTTTTTTTTTTTCCCAGAAAAAAAAATGGGCCCCCTCTACTGTCCGGCTGGGTTTTTAAACACAAAAACGGGGGACGGGGCACTAAACCCCTTAAACCCCCCTAAACAAAAAAAGAAAAAAACCCTGTTTTTTTCCCCCCTCGCAGGATACCCCCCCCAAATCGAAGCCCACCCCCAAACCAGTTTTTTTGAGATCCTAAAAAAGCAGACGACAAAAAACTGAAAAACCAAGTGAAAAAAGGGTTTTTTGGGGCCCCCCAAAAAGAATTTTTTTTCCTTTTGAAAAACCCCCACCCCCCAATAATCCCCCCATTTATTTTTTCCTTTCCACCCAAAGGAGTTTTCCACTGGGGTTTCAAAAACCCGGGCCCCATTAGAAAAAACCCCTAAAAATTTTTTTTTTGGTTGAAAAAAAAAATTTTAAAAAACCCTTTTGGGAAATTTCCCTTTTTCTGTTTTTAGTTTAGGGAAAATTTTAAAAATTTTTTTGGTTTTGCTTTTATAAAAAAACCGATTGGGCCTTTTAAAATTTAAATTTGTCCGGGGGCCCCTTCCCTTTTTGGGGGATGGAAACGGGCCTTTTTCCCAAATTTAAAAAAACCGGCAAATTAAAAAAGCCCCCCCGCAATTAAAACCCAAAAAACCCGTGGGGCAAAAGGTCCCCCCCTCCTTTATTCTCCCTCCCCCTCCCCCCCTTTTAAATCCCCCTTTCTCCTCCCCCTTTCCCCCTTTCTCCCCCCCTCCCCCTCCTCTTATCCCCCCCTCCCCCCTCCCCCCCTATTATTCCCTCCCCTCCTCCTCTTAAACTCCCCCCCTTTTCCCCCCTTTATTTTTCCCCCCCTCCTCCCCCCTCTTATTCTCCCCCCCCTTTCCTCCCCCTTAAATCCCCAACCTCCCCCTCCCCCCCAAATTTATCCCCCCCCTCTCCCCCCCCCTTATTATCCCCCTTCTCCCCCCCTCTTATCTCCCTCTCCCCCCTCCCTTATCCCCCCTTTTTTCCCCCAATTAAACCCCCCCTCCCTCCTCCTCCTCTTTTTTCTCCCCTCCCCCCTCCTTTTATCCCCCCCTCCCTTTCCCCCCCTTTTTAAACCCCCCTCCCCCCCCTTCCCCCCTTAAATCCCCCCCTTCCCCCTCCTCCTTTTAAAATCTCCCTCCCCCCCTCCCCCCCCTCTTATCCACCCCTTATCCCCTCCCCCCCAGGTGGCTAAAATTAACAACAAGTACGGATAAAACAAAGGTTTTCCCCCCCAAACACATCCCCCAAGTAACCAAAATACCCAACACCCGCCCGGGAAAAAAAAAGTTGGGCCCCTTGGTTTTTTTAAAAGCGGGGGGTTTTTAAAATTTTTTGCTGCCCACAGTTTCTTTTTTGGCCCTTTTAGGGGCTTTTTAAAAAAGGGGGTTTTTAGGGTTTTTTTGAAATATTTGGTTTCCCCCCTTTTTAAAAATAGGGGAAAAAAAACACAAAAACTTTTTCCGTTTTTTTGGGTTACGGGTGTTTTTTTCCCCGGGGGAAAAGGGAAAAAATGAAAAAAGGCTGATTTTAAAATGCGGCCCCTATTTTTTTTCCCAAAAATCCTTGGATAAAAAAACCTTTAAACCGGGGGTTTTAAAATTTCCCCTAAAAACAGGGGAAAAATTAGTAAAATTGAAAAAATTGTTGGTTTTAAACCATAAAAAATTAAATGGTCCGTGCCCCTTTTTGGAAATTTTTTCCCCTTGCACAGGGGTTTTCAAGGGGAACTGGAACTAAAAAGGTTGGGAAAATTTTCGTGTTTTTTGAAACCAACCCCAACCCTTTAAACCCCCCAACAACGAAGGACACTTTTTTCTCCCTCCCTTTCATGGGGGACGAACCCAAACCCCCCCCAATTTAAAGAAATCCGTTTTTCAGGGAAAAACCTTAAATTTGCCAAAGGGAAACCAAAAGGGCTCAAAGAAAAAAGTTTTTTTTACACACCCCCCGGGGTTTTAAACCTTTCCCTTTGTTTAAAAAAAAATTAACGTTTTTAAAAATGGGGTTTTGGATTTTCTTTGAAAATTAAAAGGAAAAAAAAGGGAAAAAACTTTACCTCGTTTTAGTAAAATGTTCCCGAAAATGTAAAAAACCCCCCGTGTTAAGCGGAAAATTTTGAGGGGGTTTTTTTTCTTTAAAGAAAAACACCCCCTTTTCTTCCCTTCCCAAGGTTTTTTTAGATCAAGTGAGCCCCCTTTTTTGGGGAAAGAGCCCAATTTAAAAAAAATTGTCCCCCCAAAAGGGTTATTAAAAAAATTTAAAGGGCAAAAAATTGTGAAAAATTAAAACCCTTTAAAAAATGTTTAAATTTATTTATGGGGAACCTGGGGGGAAATTTTTTTTCCCTTTTTTTTAAAATTCACCCGGGGGTTTTTGCGTCCATTTGGGGGGGGTTTTAAATTAGGGTTCCCCCAATTTTTTTGGGGAAATTTTTTTTCGGATTGGGAAAGGAAAAAAAATTCCCCGGTTAACAAAATTCCTTAAAAATTTGTTTTATTGGGGAAATTTTTAAATTGGTTTTAAAAAATTTAATTTGGTTAATTAATTTTTTAATTTGGGAAAAATTAATTTTTTAAATTGGGGAAAAAATAATTTAAATTGGTTTAAAAAAGGGTTTAATTGGTTTAATAAATTTTAAATTGGGAAATAAAAAAATTTAAATTGGATAATAATTTTTAAATTTGGTTTAATAATTTAAAAATTTAAGATAATAATTTAATTGGATAATGGGGGTTTAATTGTAATAATGGGGGAACAATTGGAAAAAATTTAAATTTAGATAATTTTTTAAAATTTAAATAAAAAAATTTTTTAAATTTGGGAAATACAAAAATTTTAATTTGGAAAAAAAATTTTAATTTGGGATAATAATTTTTTAATTTTGGGATAATAACTTAATTTTTTAAAATTTGGTTTTGTTAATAGGTTTAAAATAGGATAAAGGTTTTCCCCCCTTGGGCCACGATAAATTTTTGTTTTACGTCCCCAAGGTTGTTGGAAAAAAGGAGCCGACCCAGCGGGTGCCCCCCTAGGTAAGTTTGACGGGGGAAAAAGGGGGGTTAAAGGTGGGCGGACTAAACCCCTTCCCCCGGGCCCGCCCAAAAAATCGGATTTTTAACCTTTTGGCTTTGGTAAAAAATTTCCTTGGTTGGGGGGAATCAAAATTTTTTTTTTATTTCAAAAATTGCAGTCGGGATGAATAAAAAAAAAAAAATTTTATGAAAATTTTTTAAATAAACCGCCCCCCCCCGGCCCGGGTTTGTAAAATTTATAATTTTTTAATTTTAAATTTGGGCCCTTTCATTTTAAAAAAACCCCTTTCTGGGGTAAAAAATTTTAAATTTTATTATTGAAAAGAATTTTTGTTTTTTGGTTTTTTGAGAACAGAAGGGCCCCAAAAACCCCCCTTAAAGGAAAGGGAAAAAACCCCCGTTTTTTCAACTCCCAAAAGTGCCTTCCATATTAAAGGAAACCTGAAAAAACCCCCTTACTTTTTAAGTCGCCCGGGGAAAATTAATTTTGTTAATTATTAATTTTTTTTGTTTTTTAACCCCTTTTTTTTTTTAATTTTTTAATAGGGGGGGGCCCAAAAAACCCGTTTATTTGACGTAAAAATTTTTAAAAAAAAACTACAAGAAAAAAAATTGGGTTTTAATCCCGGGGGGGTGGTTTAAAAAATTAAAGGTTTTCACCCCCCCTTCCCGTGAAATAACTTTCCTTTTTATTTTTTTTTCGGGAAAATTCCCTTTTTTTTAATTTAAAATTGCCCCCCATTTTTTATTTTTTTTCCGATAAGGGGTTTTCCCAAAAAAAAAAGTAAAACCCCTTAAAAAAATTTAAAAAAAGAAAAAGGGCCCCCCAGGGGCCAAGGGTTTCCCCCCCAAAATTTTCCCCAACCTCAAAACGAAAAAAAATCTTGATGCAATATCCTTTTTTGAAAAAAACTTGGAAAAATAAACGTTACATTTTAAACGACTTTTAAAGTTTTTTAACCCAAATTTTAATTTAAATCTTCCCCCAAAAAGGGGAAAAAAATTTTGACCCCAAATTTTAAAAAAATAAATTTTAAATTAAAAAACCCTTAAAAAATTTTCGGGGTACGGAAATCCCCCCCGGGGGAAAAGGGAAGGATGTGTTTTTTGGCCCGTCCCCAAAACCCTTCCCCCTTTAAAAAAGGAAGGGGGGGAAAAAAAATGTACCCCCCCCCAACGGGGGTTTAATTTTAAAAATTTATTTTTAAATAAAAAATAAGGGGGGAAATGAAAAATTTTTAAAAATTTTAAAAAAGAAAAGGTTAATTTTCCCCAATAATTTTAAAAAATCATATTTTTATTTACAAAAAAGTTGATTTAAAAATTTAGTAACCCAAAAATCATATCTAGCCCAAAAAAGTAATTTTAATTCTTATTTTAAACCCCCAAAAATAAAAACTTAATTTTTAATTTTTTAAAAAGTAATATTTTTGTTTTTTAAAAACCGAAGTGGGAAAAAAGTCCCAAGGAATTTGGGAAAATTTTAAAATTTTCCCGTTTTTTATTTAAAAAAAAAAAGCTGGTTTTTCCCCAAGGGGCCCAACAAAAAAAAAAGGAAAAATTGGACCCCGTTTTTTAATTGCCGGGAAATTGGGGAAACATTTTTAAAAAAAAGGGGCCCCCACGCCCCTACGGGTTTAACCAAATTTTTTTTCCAGAAAATTTACTCAAATCCAAACAATACCCCAAGCAAAAAAATTTTAAACCCAAATTTCCCCCCCAAAAAATTTTCCCTAAAAAAAAATTTTTTTTTTTCTAAATAAACCCTCCCCCCTCCCGCCCCCGCAAAAAACAAATAAAAAGGGTAAATGCCCCCGGGTCCCCCCCCGAAAAACCTTAAAAAAGTTAATCACTGAAGGTTTTAACAAATAAATTGGGTTTCCCTTTAAAATTTGGAAAATACGGCCAAAAAAAATTAAAAATTTCCCCAAATATTCCCAAAAAGCCCCCTATTTTTTAGCCCCGCATCGAAAAAACCGAAGAAATTCAATTAAATTTCCCCCCAAATCCCAAATCGCAAAAAAGGTTTTTTTTTCCCAAATCAAAAATGAAAAGAAAACAATAAAGGGAAGGGCGCAAAAGGGAGGGAGGGTTTGGGGAAAAAAAATTGAGGGGGTCCCACAAAGTTAAATTTCTCATCCCCCCGAAATCAGTGGCCTGGGCCCCCGTGGGGCCCAAAAATAAAAACAGAAACCCCCTTAAACTGTTTTTTTGGCTGCAAAATTGGCGCAAAAATCCAACGCCCAAAAATTTTAAATTTTTAAAAAATTTTTTTGTTTTCTATCACTTTTATACCAATCCAAATCAATGCTATTATAATATGTAAATTTTTAAAGAGAATCTGTTTGTTGTATGTAGTGAAATTAATTTTTAAACTCAATCTCAAACCCATTTGTAAACGTGATTTGTGAAGAAAAAAAATTCTTTTGTACTTTTACTACATTTTTTATAATCTGCTGCGTGCCATTAAATAACGAATCCAAAATGTATTTTCCATTATTTGCAGTTTGTTGCGATTTTATCACATTTGTCCTCAGTTTTTTTCTATTTAGTTTTGATATATTTTCTAGTAGTTATGTTTTCAGGAGTGCCCATTGGGGTCTTTATTTTTAACTTATTATGATTGTAATCAATAAATTAGTTCATTAGAGACAACCCCCTTACGAGGGGCTTTCAATCAATCAAGCTAGCAAAGTAAGGTGATTTTTATTAGGTATGTTGTAAATGTAAGTTTCATATCTATAAAGTCCCTGACCCACTCCCATTTCTAGGTACAGGTGATAAATCAAAGGCTGGTACGGGTCAACAAGTTCCTGGAACTGTTAAAGTGATCATCCGGTATAGAACAACTAAGTGAGTGTGATTTCCCCGGACTTTCGCTGCGCGCCACGTGATCACGTGATTTTACACCATGTGACGTCATCATGACGCTATCATGACGTCATGTTAACTGTGACGTCACGTGAGTTGTAACGCCACGTGTGATGTGAGTTGTGTTCGCGCGTGCTTGGCTTTAAAAGTTATTGATCTGTTTACGACCCTTATAACAACTGTTAAGATTTTGTACATAGCCGGTATCCTTTACGACTAATCATTATTATATTTTCAATTCAAGTTAAGCTATATGTTACAAGCGAGCAAATCTAATTTTGACGTGGTTAAGAAGGTTTGAGGCCCTTTCTGGTAGGAATCAATTTCTTTGTTTAAATCTACAATTAACCTGCCTATTGCTCTGATTATATTTATGATATGGTCTAGATTTTAGTGATAACCCCTCAAAGTATAATGATTATATTTTCTTTTAACTTTTAGTTACAATTTACACTGCGAAGAGCTAATATTGCTGTACGATAACATTTCACCGAAGCTTTGGAGAACAGCCTCCCTTTTGCTAGTATAATAGTAGAGGGTGCGCAAATTTATTGAACAAATTTACAATTTAGTTATAACTAACTTCTTATTATTTACACGGTATATGATTAAATAGTATTTTAAATCAAACGCGTTGTTTTCTATCGGATTTATATCGAATATTGTTGTTTTATGGATATGTATGTAAACTAATTAACTATCAGTATTATATTATAATTATGGTTATTTTGGTACAAGTTGTGAATTTAAATAGATTAAAGTATCGGGCTAGCTTCTAACATGCTCCTATTCCTAATTATAATCGTAACTTTTTTCACCGTTATTTTATCGATATTATATTATTCAACTCATCCGCATTTGAATAGTTCATAATATTTAGTGTTTAAAACGTGGAACTTGATTCAAAAACGAGTTTCAGGAGTATTCATTTTTTGAGAAACTTGTTTTGGTTGAGTAAATTGATACGTATTTTGAACATTTTCAAACTTGAAGTAACAAATACGATTATTAATAAAATGAGGAGTTTATTTATTTCATAACTCTGTTTCTCTTCAGCACTTAAATTCATGAGTACAAAAATAAATGACTGGTGTTATTTGCAGGCACACAAAAAGTCAGTACTACACAAAAAATCGGACCTACAGACGATAAAATGGAGGCTTACTACCGACAAACAGTCACAAAGACGAACAAACAGTCACAAAGACGAACAAACACACACAGACACACAGTACACACACACTAGTCACTACACAGACAGACAGCGTACCTGTGAAATTACCCAAAAAAGTGTTTATCTTCATTAACTCTCAGACTGCTTATCTTACCAATCTTCATTAACGCTCAGACTGCTTACCTGTTTATTATTTTAATATGTTATGTACTTTATCGGAACTTATTTGGACGGACATAACTTTGGGAGGATTTCATTAAAGAGAACCCTAATATAACACTCCCGACTTGACAATACAAGAATGAATGATTGATGATCGAAACTGCAAAATACGACTCAGAAAATATATAATGCAATTAAAAGGGTTAAAGCATAAAGGGTTGAGAAAAAACAACCAGTTTATTTTCACAATCGGTGCAGCCCAGCCGGGCCGGGTTCAAATTCTCAAATAATAATTTAACCTGTCTCTATCGGGAAACGTATTTTACTCATTTGAAAGTTTGAACTAAAATCTTGACACACGCTGCAGACGAATGTTACTCGTCTAAATTTCTTTGAAGTCTAGTAGTAGTAGCGCACTTGCCCGATGGCGCGGCAAGTGCTACGTCGCTACGAAGTAGCGCACGCCGGGCCAGACCATTAACAATGGTCAACACACGCTGCAACCCCTAGCTTTTGATCGCCGCGTGCGTGCACGAGAGGTATACAATTACAACGTGTAGCAACTAAAATCTTACTGTCCGTGAACTTGAAGAGAAGGTCCATATTTCATATTTGCGAAGAGGTTCATGGTCTTGGCTTCGGGACTGAGCTTACAGATGTCAGATGAGAAGCACGTAATGTTCGTACTTTAAGTTTAACCTGTTTTAAAAATAAAAGCACCCTCACGAAAATCGGGGAGAGGTGGTGGGTTACATAAACAAACGCGTGTGCAATTTTGATAAAATTGAACGTCTTAATTTAGATCTGGATCGTGAAGACATGAGTGACGAGTTCCAACATGTCAAAATTCATATAACTGCAAAGGTTTTAACAAAACCAAGGTTATAGCACATTTCTACAGATCACATTCCTACAGATCACCGTCGCAAGAGATAGTAGAGGCTCTTACGGGCATTGTCTGCTCGATACGTTAGGGACCCCAGATACACCTTACTAGACGTATTTTTTACCGTAGAATCGATTGAAAGTGGTTTCAAGATGATTGGACTGATTGTTCTGGGGTAAAATCGCAAAAAACCGATTTTTGGGCCAAAAATAGGCCAAAAAACCATGTTTTTTGATATTTTGAGCAAGTTAATTTTGTTGGCATGTCGGCAAAACTTGCATAAAGATAGCTAAAAGACAGCCGCACAAGATTGTATAAAAATAAAACAAATCCCTCTATTTGTTCTGAGGTAAAAATCCAAAAAAGTGGTAAAAATTTTGACTTTTTTGCTTTAAGTTTGAATAATTTTTTGCAGTTGTATTAAATCAACCCAAAAATAGTCACATCGTGTTTGCCTAAATTTTTCCTTTCCGAGAAGTACCCACTTCATATACTTAATCGAAGTTTGAATATTGTCACTCCGCAAGCGTTTTTGCCAAATTTTCGACGCGCACTACGCGCAAAAGCATTTAGTTGTTATCAATTGGCACCCGCGCGTTCATCATAAATTTCAAACAGCTATAACTCAGCGAGATTATGTCCGTTCTAGCTCATATTTTCACACTAAATAGAAAATAATGTGATCTTATTGCTGACAAAATATGGATATAATTACTTTATTTGCCTTAGAGTAATAGACTGTCAAAGTTTAAAACGCGCATTGGTATAGCACGTGACTAATAAGGCCAAATTTATACTTCTTAACATATTATCGATCCTTAGACATCATACTATTGTGTCCAATTAGCGGTTAGGTCTCTAAACTCGTAGCAGAAAACACGTCTTTTTGCCCGTAAGAGCCTCTACTAAGATACCATTACTGCAGTAAATTCATTAGCTAGGCTTACTTGATTACGTAATACGTACTCAATAGACTAGATAGACACTCACGCAAACACGCTATGTTTTATAAAGGCGATGCAAATATTGATCAAGCCAGAACCTCATTGACACACTGTACTGGCAAAATATATGGTTTTGTTCAAACGGTTTCCAAACCAACGGCAACACGACCAACGAGCAGTGACCAGCCTATACTACTAGTTAGCAGCAGTGAGCAGTAGTTAGCAGCAGTTTCTTTGCTGTTGCACTATATTCCTCGATCCTGTGCACAGCTTGCCACCCTTATAATTGTTGTCATACGTTGTATGACCCGCAGCGCACGAGTGCGCGGCTCCCCCTGTATCGTAGAAACTTTACTAGTACTATTATAGTGAAGCGACAGTGGGGGTCACCACGTGATACAATATTACCTGGGGACCTCAGGCTATCATGTTCATAAACATAGAGATTAGGCGGAATGACAGGCTGAGCGCGGCCCAGTAAAATACAATATAATTGACCATGTGTATACAAATGATATTGAAAACACATTAAGTAGTACTAGTACTACTTATAGTACTATTAATATTAGCTTCCTCCCTGCGACCACGGGCTTTCTGAGCTGTATAATGTAGAATGCATGGGTACTGGGTTTCTGCTGTCATACTTTTCCACCCGGAAAACTCAAACATACATTTTCTTATTTAGATATCTAAGTTAGATTGCAGTATCATCTGAGCTATTTAATTATAATTGGTCATAGCCCATCAACTGTAAGATTAAATTAAATTAGTTTTCTATAGTCATATAACCAACTCTTTCCCTTACGACATTATTTTACCCCCTTTCGTCGGTTCTGATGATACTATCCTGGTTGTATGAAGAGTTTAGTTATCCTTTTGTAGTGATGCTATGCATATGGTCATTTAGCATATTCGCTTCTACAATACCTGTATTTATACACTCTGGTTCATTGAAATCGAAAATAAATTCCGTTCCTGAGGTGCAGGGGGTCCTTTCCGAAATTAAACTTAAGTTCTTACTTAGTTTAAGTCATCGCCAAGTAAAATCATGTTTGTCCTTACCGAAACACTACTTAAGTAAAGTGCAGCGTTTCCGAAACTTTTACTTAAAGTGTTTACGAAACGCGTCAAAGTTACAAATTTACACGTGCAAGTAACAAATGCGCGCCTAAAATGCGCGCAAAAACTCTGATGACGTAATTCGTCATGCAATTGCTTGTTGGTGCGATCACGTGCTTGTTGGTGTGCCATGGATTTTGTTATCATGAATATAACCATTCATGTTGAGTTGAATTTGATATCGCAATTTGAATTTGATAATCAATAAATGTTAATTTTATGAGGTCTAATATTCACTATTGAAATTCGAATCTGCACTGTGATTAAATCTGAATCTCCCTAATTTGTTTCCTCGTAGTGTTACCATGAGTGTGGCCGGCAAACAAAGAGCACGCTCGTTTACTTCTGAAGAGAAGACTTTACTGTTGCAACTTGCTAATGCTGAGAAAGCTTATTTGAAAGGTCGCTTGAATTAGTTGCGATATCATTGCTGCATGCGTTGTATTTCATAATTACTGCCGTAATAGGAGAATTCGTGATCCAGAAATTTTGCCACACATTCTTCAAGATATGAGAGAAGAGCAAGCTGAACAATCCCGGCGGGCTGCCCCTCCAAGGCAGCCGAACGAGGCGGAAGAAATCAGAAAAGGAATTAATGTACGGAATAATATTGTTAATGATTACTTTTCTTGATAAATGATAACTTTAAAATCCTTTTTAGAACCTAAACTGTGTATGATTCGCCTCTCCAAACAAATCTAAAGAAAATCCTTTTATGAACACTGAATTATTGTTCAAATTGTTCAATTCAATCAACTTGCAATGAAATTTGGGATATTAAGTAAAAACTTACAATTCTAAGGTTGGTCTGAACCAAACTTAAAAAAATTAGCAAAAAATGAAAAATTGGAAGCAACTTAAGCAAAAATAGCTCTTAAGTTGAAACTAAGCAAAAATCGAAGTAAAAACTTAATTCAAAAATTTTGCTTGAAAATTTGCTAACTTTGTTACTTAAGTTGGTTTTCGGAACGGATTTTAGCAAAAAAGGGAAAACTAAGCAATATTTACTACTAAGTTTCATTTCGGAAAGGACCCCCAGGTCACCTCGCTGCTCCCTTTATTGAGAGCTCCAGAGTCCGAGCATGTCACTTCCACCACGGTTCCTGGGACTACTGGGAACCTTGTTGTTGTTCTGATCGCAGTTGTCCACTCAGCCTTCAGTCCCGTACAGCTCACTGTCGATGACGATATAATGTCATATTAATTAAATCAAGTTAAACTGATTAATTGGGTTGTGTGATACAATTATAATGGTTATTTTGTCGGTTTCTTATGTTCTTTTCCGCGATTTAATTTTCCTGTCCCAACCCGAACCCTTTCAAGCAACCTCTAACATAACTATACTATCGTTTGCTCGGGGGTCCAAGTCTCAAATACTGTATACAGTTTACCATTCTGTAGCATAGTTTATTCAAATTTAAAACATAACAATAATATAAAATGTAAAGTTATCTTACCACAGGCAGTTTTGTTAGTGTTTGGTTTCCATCCAGCGTTACATGTCTCACAGCTTGTCATAGCATCATTCCAATATGTTCCTTCCCCACACGGCTCTGGAATTAAAACGTTACACTTACAACTGGCAAATCGTTTTGGGAGATATATATATAATAGGAAAATCGTTATTATATAAGTACACTTCAGATGTGTTACAATTACATTTATAAATCTATAACTCCACTTTTGACCTATTTGACGGCCACTTATTATTTTCATAATTGCACCGGTTTTTTCCAGGGAGTGCGATTACAAAACTAATTGCACTGCTTTGAGAGCAACCGAAAATATATTCGGTGCGATTACAAAACTAATCACACTGATTTTCTGAAAGATACTGTGATATATTAATAGCTTTCAGAGGTGATTTAACGGGTGATACTTGGGTGGTCTGAAAATCCACAGCAGGCAAGCAAAACATTCAAACAATCATCACAACTGCAGATAATAGGGACGGGCCGATTCTTGGTCCATCCCATCCTAGCGGCCAATAGCAATCAATGACTTATGTCACTTGTATTGATTCAGATCCGACCAATCACATAACAGGAGCAATGAGCATCGGACGGTTATCCTATGTTTCCTTTTCTTATCTGTATTGAACTCTCTGTTGAGGTCGTTATCAGACATTTTTGTGGAGCTTCTAGATTGTGCAAATCAACCGAGAGAGAGTCGGCGGAATATATGACGTTACTTTGTTTCTCGGAGGAGGTTTCGGGTTCAAGTGGAGGATTGAAGTGCGCTGTTCTTTGAATTGCTCAGTGCTCTCAAAACAGTGCGATAAGTTTATAATCTCATTGTTTTTAGAGCAACTAACAGCACAGTCCGTGCGATTATAAACTAATCGCACCGATTATATATAACACCAGAAGCGCGGTGGAGTTATACGCGAATCTATAACTGCATGTATAATACGATTACACCAGTTATTGCACTCGGCTGCGCTTCATGAAATAATTGCAATAATCGAACTCGGCTTCGCCGATCGTGCGATTATTGTATCAATTTACACTCGGCTGCGCTTCGAGCAATTAATAGTGTAATCGCATTATACGCAGTTAGATTAGCGTATAAAACAATATGTGAAAAATTAAATATCCACACAACCACAGTTTTTTGATAGAATTAGAATGATTACCACTCTGACTTACGGTTTTTGTCTTTTCGTACCACAAATTTGCCTTTTTGATTCTAAGTCCTATCTGGCGCCTTATCCTTATCCCGTCTCAACCTTTATCCTATCTATGCCCATCTATATAGATATAATCATCTCAGCTCGGTTATTGTTAACAATCCTTACCACATTTTGTTCTCCCTGAGTTTCGTTCCTGGCCAAGTTCACAAGTTGTACACAAGGCTGCTCCTTCTGAACTGATCGTGTTATCAGGACACTCTTCACATGTGTTCATTTCAAAGTTCTTGTAGCTTCCAGCTGGACATGGCTCTGAAGAATTAGGAAATCTTTAAGCAGCAATTCGTTTGAACTTCCTTATTAAGAAGTTATTGCGAGTACCAATATCTAAGATGAGAAGTACGGACTCGTTTAGGGGGAAAAGTACGTTCTTGTACGTGACTTTCAAAAGTCCGACTCATACGACGTACGATTCAGATTGAGATAGAAATAGAATTTTTTTTTTATTATTATCATTGGGGCCGTTGTAAAATGTAATTGTTTACCAATGTTAGAGAAAATATACCGTTCGCGAACAAATTAAACACACAATTTTTAGGTCAGGCAAGCATTTAAAAGTAAAACAAAAATTCTACAAAATTACTAGACAATTTACTTATTTAAACAGCTTGTTTCTCTTAAAGTTAAACTTTAGGTTAATGGACGATTGGATTTGGAATATAGAAACACAAGTTTTTGAAAACGCTCAATATTAGTCCGTAACATGCGATTTAGAACTCTTCCATCGATTTCTAGAAGGAGAACTTTTCAGTAGAATTGAAAAGTACGTACGATACGAGTAAATTGAAAAGTCCGACTCATTCGTACTTCTCATTTTAGACCAATATCCTCGGTTTTCATTCTATAGCACAGTAAATTCAAATTTAAACCATACCAATAATATTAAATAAAAGCTTTAAAGTTATCTTACCACAGGCTGTTTTGTCAGAGTTTGGTGTCAATCCAGCGTCACATGTCTCACAGCTTGTCATAGCATCATTCCGATATGTTCCTTCTCCACACGGCTCTGGAATTATAACGTTACAACTGGCAAATCGTAATGGAAGATAAGAAAATCGTTATTATATAAGAACTTAATAGGGACTACGGGTGGAAGATGAATAATTGATATTCCAACAGCATCTTGTTCCCTGCATTGTGCTGATTCCGGGAAGCATTTTGTTTACGCTCTCATCATTCTGTAGGATGAGATATCGTTCATTTAAAATTGGGTAATTATAGGCCTGTCAAGGATTTCAGCCTAATTAAGAGCTGATCAATTGCAGCTAGTTGTGCCATATAAGGGATAACTGAGGTCACGTGACATTCAGTCCTATCACGTGACCACTAATCCTATCACGTGACCTTGATTCGTAAAGCCTCGGGCACGTGATCACATTCGTAACGTGTCGTATGCCGACTAGGAGATTTTGTGACGTCACCAGAGCTGAAGCTACTTGATCAGGCCTTATATGGAATAATATCGTGTATCGGGTGTAATTGGACCCAATTAGAGCAGCTGAGCGCTCAATTATAGCAGCATCTGGTACCACCTTCTGAAACCCAGCAGACAGCTGGCCCAGAGAATCGAAATTAGAAGGATTTTTTATTGATGGAAATCGAAGCGGAAACCTTGTAACCCTATGTTTTCGATGACGCCGAACAAGATTAAACAGGTTATAATTGTCCTACTCTCGTGTAAATTGCTCTAAACGTGATTGAAATTGTAATGATGCTATCAATTGTAATACAGTTTTTACATTAAGCTGAACGGCTGGCATTCCTGGGCCGCACTCATCCCAGATTGTCATTCCGCCGCAGCTTCAATTTTTCTGAATATTACAGCCTGGGGTCCCCTGGTAACGACTGGAACCACTATATCTGCCTAATCTCAGTTATTGTCAATAACGAAGCCTGTGATCCGCACATCAGTCATTGAATGGGCTTGAATTGAACGTCGTGTTATTACTATAAAAAATATCATAGTATCGGGTAAATTTTTTCAAAATGCACTTGAATGTCATCAATTTGATTAAGTTATCATAAGTTGAATAGCTGGCGCATTTACAGTGCTACGTTTTCAATTATTCTACGAACACTTGGAATTAAAATCTATTTATATATATTGCATTGTTTAATACTTATAATCAAGATTGCTAAGTTCAGTGTGTGGACGAAGTATAGCGATGGAATCACTAACATATTTATGACTGTTTGATATTTCTTTGCTGCAGTCTGCATATCATCCAGAGAAAGCTAATTTTAAAGAAGTAGTCTCGAAATTTTCGGGAATAAACTCAATATTGTGAAACATCATACAAAATATTATATAACGAGTGTTCTCTTTTAATAAATCATTTCATTAGTTTTTTGAACTTCCTCTTTTTTTCCTGGATTTTGTTGCCTCTCCTCAGAGACAACAATGTGGTGTCCTGCTTTCATGTCTTTGTTAGCACACTTCAGCTTTGATTCTGTCATCAGTGCCACCGCTCTTTCGACTGCTTGCTGGTGGCAGGGATATTTCGTCACCAAAGGTGATTCTATGAACCTGTCGAATTGATCAGGATCAGAGGGATGCACCCTTACTACCGATGGAATAGTGACTGCAGCCCACTTCAGCTCTTCTGAAATATAACTTGTTATCATAAACTTTCCTTTTTAAATTCGATACCATCCGTATTGTTTTCACTTTGACCTTATAGCTTTGAATACAAACGTATGTCAATAACTTTATTAATACAATAATATAATATTAATAGTTACGTCATAGTAAGTACAATTTGAAATGAACTTACTGCACGCAGTTTTGTAACAGAGACCAAATAAATGGTACGGTTTGAAAGACTTAGTCTTTCTCACCGGATCTTTATCCTCGATGTCAGTGTTGTAAATGACAAGGTCAAGGTACGATTTTGCATTTCTGTTAATCTCTGGCTTGCAAAATATCCGCGGTTTTCCATTCGGGCGTATTGTCCGGTTCATGCCCTTCTGCTCTAGCTCTATAAGCTGCCTGCAGAGAGCCACGCCTTTTTCCCGAACAGCTCTATCTGCGTCACCTTGAGGAGTTCATGAAACATTGGTCATTGGTTTGGTTTCAAACATCTGTAGATTAATTTATGAAAGATCGATCGGCTTATATATTTCTCTTATTTTCCCCCAGCAGAAAATATATGTTTGAAACCGGACTGATGCATCGTGAACAACCTGTGCTGTAGGGTAAATACCTAAAAAACACTAGCACTCACTTGACAATATTGCAAGGCTGAAAGAAGTCCGTTTGCCTGTACATTTCGATGGTACTGTAATGACTTAATATCAAAATTGAAACCTCGGCCAGCATTAAATCGACATGAGTCGCATGGTTTTCCTTGTGGCTCAAAAGAAAACGAAGGATGTCCTTGTTTGACGGAGGACTGTGACATGGAAGGCTGTCACACGTTCCATCAATAAAATCGGACAACTTCATTGCAATATTGAGAAAACTATTTGAGAAATGATCACTATTCATATAGCGGTGTTACATTGATTTTAGTTACGTTGCAATTTTACTCGACTCTTATCAGTTCACTTCTTATCAGCGCGATCGCAGTAAGTTTTACTGTGTGCAACAGTTACATAACTGTAACTGTATAATACACATAACATTAACTCTGTAATGCACTTCAAACTGCAGTATAAAGAGTACGCACTTCGCACAAATGACAAGAAGGTAATCTAGTAATACGATTTTTGGTATTAATATCTTTAATATTAATAACACGGCTTGTTCGATTCAAGCCCGTTCAATGTGGTCAATACCTGATGTGCGGATCACAGGCTTCGTTATTTACAATAGCTGAGATTAGGCAGATATAGCGGTTCCAGTCGTTACCTGGGGACCCCAGGCTGTAATATCCAGATAAATTGAAGCTGCGGCGGAATGACAATCTGGGATGAGTGCGGCCCAGGAATGCCAGCCGTTACGCCGCTCAGCTTAATGTAAAAACTGTATTACAATTGATAGCATCATTACAATTTCAATCACGTTTTAGAGCAATTTACACGAGAGTAGGACAATTATAACCTGTTTAATCTTGTTCGGCGTCATCGAAAACATAGGGTTACAAGGTTTCCGCTTCGATTTCCATCAATAAAAAATCCTTCTAATTTCGATTCTCTGGGCCAGCTGTCTGCTGGGTTTCAGAAGGTGGTACCAGATGCTGCTATAATTGAGCGCTCAGCTGCTCTAATTGGGTCCAATTACACCCGATACACGATATTATTCCATATAAGGCCTGATCAAGTAGCTTCAGCTCTGGTGACGTCACAAAATCTCCTAGTCGGCATACGACACGTTACGAATGTGATCACGTGCCCGAGGCTTTACGAATCAAGGTCACGTGATAGGATTAGCGGTCACGTGATAGGACTGAATGTCACGTGACCTCAGTTATCCCTTATATGGCACAACTAGCTGCAATTGATCAGCTCTTAATTAGGCTGAAATCCTTGACAGGCCTATAATTACCCAATTTTAAATGAACGATATCTCATCCTACAGAATGATGAGAGCGTAAACAAAATGCTTCCCGGAATCAGCACAATGCAGGGAACAAGATGCTGTTGGAATATCAATTATTCATCTTCCACCCGTAGTCCCTAGAACTTAAGTACACTTCAGATGTGTTACAATTAAATTAGATTTAAAACAATATGTACCTAAAAATTAGATTCCACACAACCACGGTTTTTTGATAGAATTTTTACCACCCTGACTTACGGTTTTTGTCTTTTCGTACCACAAATTTGCCTTTTTGATTCTAAGTCCTATCTGGCGCCTTATCCTTATCCCTTCTCAACCTTTATCCTATCTATGCGCATCTATATATAGATATAATCATCTCAGCTCGGTTCTTGTTAACAATCCTTACCACATTTTGTTTTCCCTGAGTTTGGTTCCTGGCCAAGTTCACAAGTTGTACACAAGGCTGCTCCTTCTGAACTGATCGTGTTATCAGGACATTCTTCACATGTGTTCATTTCAATGTTCTTGTAGCTACCAGCTGGACATGGCTCTGAAGAATTAGGAAATCTTTAAGCAGCAATTCGTTTGAACTTCCTTATTAAGAAGTTATTGCGAGTACCAATATCCTCGGTTTTCATTCTATAGCACCTTTAATTCAAATTTTAAACATAACAATAATATTAAATATAAGCTTTAAAGTTATCTTACCACAGGCTGTTTTGTCAGAGTTTGGTGTCAATCCAGCGTCACATGTCTCACAGCTTGTCATAGCATCATTCCGATATGTTCCTTCTCCACACGGCTCTGGAATTATAATAACGTTACAACTGGAAAATCGTAGTGGAAGATAAGAAAATCGTTATTATATAAGAACTTAAGTACACTTCAGATGTGTTACAATAACATTAGATTTAAAACAATATGTAAAAAATTAATCATCCACACAACCACAGTTTTTTGATAGAATTATTACCACCCAGACTTTTACGGTTCTTGTCTTTTCGTACCACAAATTTGCCTTCTTTATTCTAAGCCCTATCTGGCGCCTTATCCTTGTCCCGTCTGAAGCCTTATTATATCTTTGCCCATCTATATATAGATATAATCATCTCGGCTCGGTTCTTGTTAACAATCCTTACCACATTTAGTTCTCCCTGAGTTTCGTTCCTGGCCAAGTTCACAAGTTGTACACAAGGCTGCTCCTTCTGAACTGATCGTGTTATCAGGACATTCTTCACATGTGTTCATCTCAATGTTCTTGTAGCTTCCAGCTGGACATGGCTCTGAAGAATTAGGAAATCTTTAAGCAGCAATTCGTTTGAACTACCTTATTAAGAAGTTATTGCGAGTACCAATATCCTCGGTTTTCATTCTATAGCACAGTTAAATTTAAATTTAAAACATACCAATAATATTAAATAAAAGCTTTAAAGTTATCTTACCACAGGCTGTTTTGTCAGAGTTTGGTGTCAATCCAGCGTCACATGTCTCACAGCTGGTCATAGCATCATTCCGATATGTTCCTTCTCCACACGGTTCTGGAATTATAACGTTACAACTGGAAAATCGTAGTGGAAGATAAGAAAATCTTTACTATATAAGATGAGGAATTAAGTACACTTCAGATGTGTTGCAATAACATTAGATTTAAAACAATATGTAAAAAATTAAATATCCACACAACCACGGTGTTTCGAGGAAATTATTGCCACCCAGACTTTTGTGGTTCATGTCTTTTCGTACCACGAATTTTCCTTCTTAATTCTAAGCCCAATACTAATTCAAATTGTTATCAGTCATCAGGGTTAACGCTAAAAATTCGCCTAATCAACAAACTATGAAGGCACAATGCACATTGCATAATGCACATACTGTGTAAACTCTGCAAAATAAATATTGAACCAAAACAGTTTTGAGTTTGTTTGGTAAAATACCTTACTGCTTATGTTCAAGAGATTTTGTAAAAACATCAGTTTTCAATTGATAATTGTTTTAACCTTTAGTAGCTGAAAATGGCTTGTCTCCATGATGTCTACTACAAAATATGCAATATTTCTAAATTATAGTTAGCTATTTTGCAATCCGCTATCGCCAATATGATTATAACTCTGCCTTCAGTGAAAGAATGTGATTCTATCTCATTCGGAGAACAGTAATTGATAAAATTATGACCACTATATTAAGTTATAAGTAACAATATGCTAACTATCCTATATCCCATATCCTATATATGTGTTATATTATGTTAAATAACACACTCGTGATTACGTGTTTTTTTTTTGCTCATGCAGGCACAAAAACACGTAATCACGAGCTTACGAGAGAAACAGCAAGTTAGTTTATTTATAAATTAAAGTTTAAATTGTTACTTTGTTAAACCAGTGCTTGTTGTTATTAGTCACCTGGTTGTTGTCTGTAGTAATCAGATGCTCTGTCGGCGGAATCAAACCTTATCTTTGTCACGTCTCTGTTCCAGATAGTGCTCCAAACGTTATTACTGCACGTTGATTCAGAGAGCAGTATGTTGAGAACCTCCACCTCGTTACAGTGTATCACTAGTCTAGGGTGGTGTCTAAGGTTGAAATCACCTGCAGTTCTGGTTAGAGTGATACGCCACACCTTGTCAGTAGCAGAGGGGGGATTAACAGGGAAGTTAGTGTTGGAGTTGCTGCACCAGTCGAGCCAGTATTGTAGAGTAGATCTGAAGAAGATGTAGACTGCTCCTGCATAATCTCCACCAGCAGAGAAGAAGACCACTCTCACCGTTTCGTCACTCCCCAGCACGCTATCAGTTCTAACTTCGAAAGGTGTCGACTCAAGATCCCACTCTATAAACACCATAGGTACGACTGGTAGCCAACCTGGTAATTTTATTTTTAACTCATAACTACTGTGCAACGATTAATGATTATAGGTGAAAATTCTGTTTTCCTCCACTAGCGAGCTCAACAAATGAAACAAGCAGTTAATCACACAAAAATATTTTCGATGGTCTACATCTTCATCAGTTCTCAAATTATTTGTTACATAGTAGTGTTGAAAGTTTTAATACTTTCAACACTATAAAAAACTATATAACAAATAATACTATATAACAAATAATTTGAGAACTGATGAAGATGTAGACCATCGAAAATATTTTTGTGTGATTAACTGCTTGTTTCATTTGTTGATCTCGCTAGTGGAGGAAAAACAGAATTTTCACCTATCAACATTACGTCATGCGACTCCTAAACAACGCCCCACTTACTCATCTTAACGATTAATGAATATCATGAAGAAGAGGTGTTCTACCAAAATTGTAAAGGAATTGTAAGAATGTCGCCGATAGTTTATTCTCAAAATTTAAGGGCCCGACCATACTATCATACTATGACTGTTGTCACCATGACTGTTGTCATAGTGCAGTCAGAACTCAGATGTAATCCCAACAGGCACGACAGTCATGACCAGAGGCACGTAGTGTGTTTAGAGGGCGTGCCAAGGATACGTGACAACTCCCGAGGCATGTCAGGCACGTCTTTCAAAAAGCTGTACCTAGCTAAAAATCCGTGCCTGACGTGACTGCAGGCACGGTCTGTTTAGTACTCGTGCCAACTGTCATGGATAACGCGACGTCACGATTACCTTATAAGGTCAATATTTTACGTGATATGGACATTGGCAGTACAAAGTGCAAAGATAGTACAGACAGTCTCACTAAACTATATAAAAGATAAATATAAAGAATAAGGAAAAGGAACGGGAATGAAGCCAATACCAGAAGTGAAACCCAGCCAAAGAATAATTGATCCTTAGGTAGACCTGGTGAAATAAAGTAACTGAACTGTAAGTATAAGAAAAGACGGAAGGAATAAAGGAGAGAGGAAATAATGTTATGTGAACGTCATCAGCAGATGACTTGGCACACCGGTTTCGGGGGTTTAACACCTGTACCGGTTTAATGTGCCAAGACCCCCTAGCAATCACTCGTCAGTGATCACCTATCCACGTTAAATGTGATGTCAAGGATGTCGCTGACATCAAGTATACTGTATTTGTACAGAATACTAGGTCGGTCTTTCAGAAGCTTTCTGAATTTACTCTTCAGGAGTCTGTCATTATAACATCTTGAAAGAAGTGTCCTATAAAGGGTGTTGGTAGAACACAGCAAAGAATTAAGGTCAGAGATAATGGAAGAGTAACGAAGGACCTGACCGTAAAAAGCATTATAACCAACAGAATTGTAGAGGAATTGTAAGAATGTCGCCGATAGTTTATTCTCAAAATTTAAGGGCCCTACCATACTATCATACTATGACTGTTGTCACCATGACTGTTGTCATAGTGCAGTCAGAACTCAGATGTAATCCCAACAGGCACGACATTCATGACCAGAGGCACGTAGTGTGTTTAGAGGGCGTGCCAAGGATACGTGACAACTCCCGAGGCATGTCAGGCACGTCTTTCAAAAAGCCGTACCTAGCTAAAAATCCGTGCCTGACGTGACTGCAGGCACGGTCTGTTTAGTACTCGTGCCAACTGTCATGGATAACGCGACGTCACGATTACCTTATAAGGTCAATATTTTACGTGATATGGACATTGGCAGTACAAAGTGCAAAGATAGTACAGACAGTCTCACTAAACTATATAAAAAATAAATATAAAGAATAAGGAAAAGGAACGGGAATGAAGCCAATACCAGAGGTGAAACCCAGCCAAAGAATAATTGATCCTTAGGTAGACCTGGTGAAATAAAGTAACTGAACTGTAAGTATAAGAAAAGACGGAAGGAATAAAGGAGAGAGGAAATAATGTTATGTGAACATCATCAGCAGATGACTTGGCACACCGGTTTCGGGGGTTTAACACCTGTACCGGTTTAATGTGCCAAGACCCCCTAGCAATCACTCGTCAGTGATCACCTATCCACGTTAAATGTGATGTCAAGGATGTCGCTGACATCAAGTATACTGTATTTGTACAGAATACTAGGTCGGTCTTTCAGAAGCTTTCTGAATTTACTCTTCAGGAGTCTGTCATTATAACATCTTGAAAGAAGTGTCCTATAAAGGGTGTTGGTAGAACACAGCAAAGAATTAAGGTCAGAGATAATGGAAGAGTAACGAAGGACCTGACCGTAAAAAGCATTATAACCAACAGAAGAGGAAATATTTCTGTTAGGAAAGGTGTACATGACCACAGGAAAGTTGAAGTCATCAAGTTTGTTGTAAAGCTTGGTGGCGACGTGTCCGGAGTTATTCATCGAGATGTTGATGTCGAGATAGTTTACGGACTTATTGTCGTCACCACTCCTCTCCATAAGCAGGTCAGGTGGATAAATGGACCTGATTAGGTTGGAGAAATGCAAATAGTTCATGGTGTTGAGGTCGTCGACATATCTGCAGTTTCTTGAGAGGAGCTTAGCGAGACCGAACTTCTTTTCTTTGATTAGGCGTGTCATGTAGTTGAATTCACACTTCCCTAGCGAAAGATCAGCGAACTGGCTACTAGAATTCCCTCCCATGGGAATGCCTTTCGTTTGCCTTAAAATCTGATCCCCAAAACAAACAAAAGTGTTAAACAGAAATAAATGTAATAGCTGTTTTGAGTTTATCAGCAGAAAAACATAAGTATCCGTTATATTCCTTTTTAGAGAAAAAATTGTTGTTATTATAGAGAGAAACACAAATAAATTTATTCGTATTACTAAAGAGGAGCTCTATTAGCTCGAAAAGCAGTGACTGTACAACCTGAAGGTCTAGATTGGTATACAGTCGTATACCTGCATATTAAAAATCTCTAGTCTAGGCAGCCTTTGTTGTAGATAGAGTTGCAGTATTTGGAAAAGTATCCGTCTGAAAAAATCGATCTACTGACACAAGAGGCTTCCAAAGGATTTATGACGTTTTTAGGTTCAATTTTTAGGTTTCATTCGGCTGACCAACTTTTCCAAACTTTTCCACTTGTCCTAAGGCCACTTTTTGCCACTTTTGCCACGTTCTACCTCTTTTCTTATTTGTCAAATATCTTCAGCTGTGAACATCGTAGAAGGTTAAGAATTAATCGAGGGTGTTTATCTTATCGACGAGAAAAACTTTCGTCGGAAAAATGTTCATGTCAGACAATCAGATAATTGGATAATTACTAATTAGCTAATTAGTAATTACCAAAAATCATAAAAATGTTTATTGGCTCAAAATGATCGGTTTTTCTTGAAAGGTAGTTTTTAGAAAAACTTTTCGAAAACTTAAAAATATCTTTTTTCGCCAAAAGTTTTTTCGAAGCTCTAATGAAAGCATTGTGTTTGCTGTCGTCTGTGTGATAACATACTCCACTGAAAGATGTGATATCAAATATTTTTTGATACCGTATTGAGAATTGAGATAGTATGCTCCTTAGATTCTGTGTAAGTGTGTTAAGTCGGTTTCTAAAGTAAACACACCTAGGGAGGTAGTGGACGGTTTAGTTTGCGGAGGTAGTGGACGGTTTAGTTTGCGGAGGTAGTGGACACTGGACGGGTTAGTTTGCGGAGGTAGTGGACGGTTTAGTTTGCGGAGGTAGTGGACGGTTTAGTTTGCAGAGGTAGTGGACGGTTTAGTTTGCGGAGGTAGTGGACGGTTTAGTTTGCGGAGGTAGTGGACACTGGACGGGTTAGTTTGCGGCAGGCACGTAGCCAGGGGGGGGCAGGGGGGGGGGGGCTGCAGCCCCCCCCCCCCCCCTCCCCCCCCGGAAAAAATTGAACCCAGAAAAAACAAGCCCCCTAGTCCCCATTACATGGTCGCCTGGTAACTGGGCTGCGTTTATGACTGCAGTCTGTACTGTTTAAACGGCAGGCAATTGACTTCAGCATTTCGTAAATTATTCCCAAATCCCACTATAATACATGTACTTATTCCATTCAATGTGGCAAGTACTGAGTTCGGTAGGGACTGGTATAGCATTTGCTTAGTGCTTAATTTCCAGCGAAAAATTAAAGAGCAGTAGTACCACTGGGAAATGTCAAAATCTTAAGACGATGAGGCCTGAGTAAATCGTAAATTCTGATTGGAGAATGCAGATTACTGTTGTGAAGTTACAAAATTTACGTGAGTACTTGATTCTTTTCAGTCCCAGTTTATTGCTGTCCCTTGGACCCCGCTGCGCCCCCACGATATGCTAACTAGTAAGTGTTGAATACGATATTCTAACTAGTTACTGTTGAATACGATATTCTAATTAGTAACTGTTGAATACGATATTCTAACTAGTAACTACTGTGTACGTACCATCATCATCAGTAGCAGCAGCTCCAGCGAAGAAGAGGGCTGTGAGGAAGATAACCATCTTGATCCCAGTCTGGGTAACTATGGTAACACGTCTGGGACTTGTTACCTCGGTAACTATCACGACTTGATAGTGGACTACTCCGGAGGTGGTTATCTAACTTTGGATAGCTTTAAAATTGTAAGCAGTGTCACAAACGAAGGAGAACCGTTGGCGTGTATAAGTATTGTGGCTACAAAGAGAGCATGCTCCCTCTTTCTAACCTTGTATTACGTGGTTGTCATGTGGAGGAAAAGGGACTAATGGCTCAACAAGCCCAGGTTTTATGTTATTGTTACTGAGAGTCAGTGAGAGCTGCTCTTTAATACGTCTGTATAAATCAAGAGGCTTGCATATAATGAACATATTGTATGGCATTATCATGATTATGCTCGATGATCTCAACCCGTGGGCCGTGCTAACCTGTGCTATTCAGCAGCTCATGCTAGAGAGTTGTACTATAGACTACTAAAGGTAGACCTGTAAAGGTAGATTTAGCAGTTCACCAGGCGCGCAGACTAATGAATCGCAAACATGGTTCTAGCTTTTTAAACAGTAGCTGAGATGAGAATCCCGGCTCTTTGGTTTACAAGGCCAGATAGTGTGGATAATGTTAGGGTAACCAGGGTTTCTTTCTCTAGCTGGTAGATTATGCATTGTTTTGAAAAAAATACCATGTTTTCGGACTACCAAAAGTTAATAGGTCACCGTCATTATTTTCCAAGCGTGCTACTGCTAAATCAAATTTTACAATCGATCTTCGAGATTGTTCTAAAAGAACCCCTGACATGGTTGAAATCTACTTGGTTCAATGTATTTTCGAAAGCTGATTCTGAATCACTTAACGGCCCGGGTGATACTCGTAAAATATTTGTTCCACGACCGTCGACGAGTCCAATTAACTCGGCGCGCGTTTTGGTAGGTTATACTTATAAACCTACAAGTACAAAGTACAACGAATTACCCCACACGACATAAAGTTAAATAAATACTCCCCTAGCGAGATATCGGCGAAAATCTGTCTCGATCATGTGATAATGATATGACTAGGTAGTGCGCTGGATTATGATAAATGATTCTATTCACCTATAAGCTAGCCATAATATATATTACTGGATGGGGCCTAACTTTGAAAGTAAAAGAGTTAGAGACTTCCGGTTTTTTGTAACATGTTCGTCTTGTAAAAGTTATTAGTAAGTCACGTGATAATTTTTGGGCGAGCGAATTAGTAAGAGCCCTAGTTGACATGCAGTAACTAACGGATTACGACATATATAAAACCAAGTACCTACCTCGCTCACCAAAAATCCACGTTTTTCTGCAAAAAAGTCCATTAGTAATTTTTCACTATTGCCTTTTTACAAATAAAAAGGGTAAACGGAAAAAATACGTTTAGAAAGGAGCAGTGTTTCTGAAGTCCCTAGCGTATCGAGCAGAAAATGCCCGTAAGAGCTTCTACTAACGTGCAAATTAGGTAAAAAGCAAAAGATTGCAAAGTAACCCCAAAATTACTGGAAGTCCAAATCTTGAAGAAAATTTAAATTTAAAAATCATATTCAATATTGTCCCATTTGCAAATTTTGAAGATGAAATTTCCAGAACCGAAATTTTACAGTTTTTACTGAATTTCTCACCTGCAAACAATTTAATTAGTCAGTCAACTATAATTGGAATATGACACGATTGAGGTGCTGGAAGTTTTATTTCAGTTGGAAGAAGCTCACTGCATGCAGAAAGCTTAACAAAACGAAATTAAATTTCGTATTTTCCAATTTCTGTCCCATTTTCAAATATGAAAATTTCTGAACGCAATTTTGACAGATTGGATGGAGATTTTTCCAAGAAACCAATTATTCAGTTAATAGATGATGGTATGAAACCAAATTGAGGTACTGGAAGTAAAAATTGCGGTTCATAAGATAAATTACAAAAAATTCAATTGATTGCAGATTCAGTATTGTCATCAAAATAAGCTATATTTTAAGAGGTAACATGAAAACCACAAAATAACAGTAAGCACTAAAATAAGTAACACTACCGGTAAGTAATGAAGTGAAACTAAACAGAACAACTCTGTTTCACTTTCAGCTGAACAATAAAACTAGCCAATTTCTCTGTAACCTGCAAAACTGCTTAAAATGTTTACACAGTTTAGTTAAGCCCAAGAAGTCTTCAATCTTTGACCATAAAAACACATCAACTGCGGTAATTTAAACAAATTGTTCCACAGTATAACATCAAACGTTCCTCAGAACTCCTACTACAAACACTTACATTTACTGACAATCAAATCATCAAACTTTTTAAGCACAGTCACGTGATCACCACTCAACATTAGAGTAGCAGGCTTGTAAGTGGAAGGTACACAGCAGGGCCTGGCTACCGAGTCCGGGAATTTCTTGTACCAGGCCCCTCTAAAGAGAGCACTGGTTGAGTGGTCGATGGCATGGGACATAGGGTAGGGACACTGCCCCGCACACTGATTTATCTTTAGCTCTAGCGGGTGGATTATCTTACTGCCCCAGCCTAGTTTAGTGAAGTTTAAATACAGATCCATGAGGACACACCTATGTTGGAAGCCCCTGCTAGCTCGCACTCCCTGGTCTCCCTCCCCCGGGAGAGCGGCCTGTCTTCCCTCTTGGTTACTCCTCATGTACTCTCTAAAGGGCTTAGATGAGTTATTCACTGTGTACACCACCAGAGTTGGCTCCTTGCTCCTGGAGATGCTGAAGATAGGGGTTCTGCCCCCGTATTTGTCCAGGTAACCATGACTGAGCTGGGTGGTGATGGAGCAGCGCACCACGAAGTGGTAGAAGTGTCGGTAGGGGGTGAGGTTATTTAGGGTGCGTTCTATGGAGCTTACTTTGATCTTTATCCACTGTCCAGTGTCTGACTTCTTCAGCTGAGGTACATGTGTTGGTTAGAATCGTCTTTTTGGACTTTATTTGGGCGGAAATTGCGAGAACGGATATAATTGAATTATGGACGCAACAATTTCTTTGGAAACACATGGTAAGATTCATTTTCAATCTGGACGTTTCATTCAAACTATAAGAAAACAAATTCTCAGCAAATTGTAACATTTCCATGCCTGTTTAGTATGTCTCCAAACCCTTCCTTTCACCAGTAAAACATCTGAGCGGTCGTATATTCTCGTTTTACAGGTCGTTTTCAATGTTACGGCTGTAACGGAGCCCTCTTTTGTTAAAGGTATACTCTCACTTATATCGCCCACAAATACTCTCAGATTTGAAGCTGAAATGTGTGAGTGTTTAATCAACTGGAGTTTCACTTTTTCGATAGGATTCTTAGCTAGCACGTCGATACGACGAAAATTGTGGTTTAATCTTAATCTCTTCGCAATCTCTTTAGCATCATCAATAATAATTGCATTCATCTTAAATCCCTTCTCGTGATCTTCTAACCAACTGCAATTATAAGTTTTGTACTATATATTCCTTATTTTTAATTCTCTCACCTAAGATTCTATCCTCTCTGTTAAAAGCTGATATATTAAAATCCAATTTCGCTTTTTGTGGTAAATAGAAACCTTCCAATTCTGTCACACCTGAAGATGTAAAGTGTTTTTAGTATATAAATATAAGTTCTTTTCAGTAATTGAATAGATTTTTTTACTAAGTGAATAGTTTTTTTTAGAAATTAAATAAGTTTTCTCTACTAATTCAATGTGTGTTATTGTAGAAGTCAGATGCATTTTCTTTTAAATAATCAAACTTGCATTATTTACTAATCAAATAAGTGTTATTTTTTGTTTCAGTAAGTAAATGAATTTCCCCGAGTAACTATGGTCCTTGTTCAGGTAATTACATGAACTACAATAGAAGTCTCCAATGGTTCCCACAACCAATAAACCGCACCTAACCTTATAAGGCTTCTTAATTAAAATCTGCTGAGAGTTCAGTTTTAAGGCTTCTCCAGCAATAGGAGCTGCATCCCTCTGTAACCATGGTTATTGTAACCATGGTTATTGTAACCATGGTTATTGTAACCATGGTTATTCATATTGTAACCATGGTTATTCATATTTTCTTGAATTACTTTACACTTAAGTAATGATTTATAAACTTGCTTGACACCAACACATGAACTTTCAAATGTAACGAGTTGATTGATTTGGATGTGGGACAGCAAATTGGTGGTATAAAATAATAAGAGTCATGCTCGACTATAAATACAAATCCTTACGCTCCCGTAGAGCGATCGATTGTTGATAAGATATCTCTTGGATTGCAAGGGCGAAACTTTTTAATTCGGAAATTACATCTCCATTGCCCTGGTTATTGTGCTTACCATGGTTAACGATGCATTATTTCAGTAACATACAATATTCATGTGCTTCACATATATGTCGCTACCATAGCCTTATCATGTATCAACCCTGCTTATAACCATAATGCTTATAATAACCACAATAAGTTTCATGTGTCGAACACTGGTCAAGTCTCGAAATAATTTTAGACGGCAACATTTAGGTCAATAAGATAGTAGATACGGGCTCTGTATTTATCCTCCATACTGTTTTACTTAGTTACTATAAGTTATGCATCCCAATTAACTTTTTTACACGCGTGTTTATTACATATGATTCTGTACACGTGACGGATGTTGCGCCTTTCATCTACCTTAATAACATCGCGATAATTCATTATATTCACAATTATAATCACTGGTCTAATTTATTGGCAATTGACAGAAATTAGTGATTTCCTCCTCACTTAAACAAATTGGACCGCACAATCAAACAATTGACAAGTTGTAGTATACACCTAACCTGTTTTACTTTTAGTATATTATAGTATACAAGTGCGAGAACATGTTTGTTATCGGCGCGGTTTTTCAATTATTTTAATCTTGGCAAGGATGGATATCCCGATCTTCAAAATACCTTTTCATACAAAATAGATACAATTCACTTTGCAGAGACTCAACGAGGTGATTGATAAAATTTTGTTTAACAAATGTTTAGTAAAATGTGAATATCTTGTTAGTGTTCTCCTCCCCATCCTCCCCCTTCTCACCCTCCTCATCCTCCTCCCCCTCCTCCCTTCCTTAATCCTTAACCCCTACTGTACCTGATCTGTAAAATTTGAATATCTTGTTAGCGTTCTCCTCCCCCTCCTCCCCATCCTCCCCATCCTCCCCCTCCTCCACATCCTCCCTCATCCCTTCCTTTACCCCATACTGTACCTGATCTGTAAAATTTGAATATCTTGTTAGCGTTCTCTTCCTCCTCCTCCCCTCCTCCCCCTCCTCACCCTCCTCCCCCTTCTCACCCTCCTCATCCTCCTCCCCCTCCTCCCTTCCTTAATCCTTAACCCCTACTGTACCTGATCTGTAAAATGTGAATATCTTGTTAGCGTTCTCTTCCTCCTCCTCCACTTCTCCGACTCCTCTGTTGAACTTGTTGTAGAGCTCTATCAGATAATCCGGGGCTGATACCTCGTTATCACTGGGATAGTCACGTGTTATCACTAGGGTAGTCACGTGTTATCACTAGGGTAGCCACGTGTTATAAGGATATATCTTGTAAACCTGGCTAGTATATATGAAACATTTGATATGGAGTTGTAGAGGGAGTTATGTGCCTCGCCGGGCTAAAGTAGTGGATGACCTTGCTGTACGGCAAGTTAAACAAGGATCTGAAACTACTAGGTTCCGTACAGACTCAACTCTGCACCCGTGTCAATATGTTCATTATATGCAAGCCTCTTGATTTATAACGGGATAGTCACGTGTTATCACTAGGGTAGTCACGTGTCGTCGTAATTGAATGGTGAGTTTAAAACAGGTAAAATAATGATATGAAATTTTAGTTTTAACTCTTACTTCAGAGCTTCAGCGTTACTGAGCGTTAGTTGAACCGTATAACGATTAGCGGGTTTTTTTGGCCAACATTTACGATTTCTATCCGGTTTTCAGAAAATAGCCCCCAAATCGGCCGAACAGTTATAACTTTTTGATCAACATTTTGTTTGTTGATAGTTGAGTTTGACTAAGCTCGCTTTTGATTTGGATATAGAACAAAATGAAATTGCATCATATGTATAACGATCAGTTTGAAATGCTATATCTATCCCGAATATGCCTTGGTATAACTATTATATCAGGAGGAAGTTTCTTTCGTGAATTCTCGTCAACCCCTTAACTACACATGTTTTTGTGGAAATCATGCATTGTCTCAAAAACTGCGAACTAGAGAGGAACTAACAATAATTCCTTGATAATCAAACTTCTGAGCGTGAAAAAAGAAAGTAATGATTACCCTCCACAGTCGAGATGTGTGAAGCTACTGAGGAAGATAACGAAGCTGCAGAGCAAAGTCCTGCTCGATCCCTGAAGTGACGTCATCTTCTTTCTTGTCACGTGTTAAGTGAGCTGTAATATCTGTTACCTTGGTAACGAGCACGTGCTGTGTGTGCAGTAAGTTGTCGCGTGCTTTATCAACGTTGAATTATCTGAATTAAACTGCAACACTGGATCCTGGAATAACAAAAACTCATGTCAAACTCAACAGATGTCAAACTGATTTGATGCCCTGGAAACATGTTACCATGGTAACTTGTACACGGACATAGGCAATTTCCCTCGCTATTGTGAACCAATCAGATTGCTCTATTCAGCTCAGGGACGTGTCACGTGGTGAGCTCAAAGTAATTGAAATATAGACTCTGTAATGATTTATGTGTCCTATTTCCTTGGTAGCTAGAGTTTTATTAATGCGATGGAGAGGGGGGTTGTGATTTAAACAACACGCGTATGCAGTGCCCCACTCTGTACCTAATACAAGCTGTGATAGAGTCCAGCTGATCTTTAATCGAAATCAGCTACACTGTGATTAATAATTATCTGTTTTATTTGCCAACATCTGAATGGATGAGTACCGTATTACTAATACTACTTAAATTTAATTATTGAAACGTTGTGTACTGACGGAGTGATTGTAACTGCAGTTAAAACAGGAAATTGGAAAAAAATGCAGAAAACTGAAAAAAAAACTGAAAAAAATGCTGAAAAGTGGTGAAAAATGGGATTATGTCTAAGGTTTACCTTCGATTTTGATCCAACTGTTCGATTTGAAATTTAAACTAACAAAGCTACATTTTTGTAACCCTAACCAAATTTATATAAATGGAAAAAAACCCTAACATAACATGTAACATAACATTAACATGTTACAGCTTTACAGTATCTAAAAATGTCCACTACTTAACAAACTGAACCGATCTAAATCAATTTTGAAGGGTTGGAATTATATCAGTTATTGCAGTCACATGCTACAAAATTAATGTGAAACCTATCTAAATAGATAATTGACAATTAGTATTACACGTTTTAAATTATAAGGTGACGTACACATTACAATTCTAGGCAACAAAAACATAATTAGAAACCAATATGTTATTTATATATTTATAAAATAAAATCTAAACCCTAACTTCATAAAAACGAACCTCTCCATTTTCCAGATGTTACGAATGAAGAAAATGAATGAAGAAAGAAGGCGTTAAAACGACCAGGGAATTCAGAAAGTAAAGCCTGCGACTGGTCTAGTACAGTATATGAAACTAGCCTACAAGCAATAGTATGCAGTAAGCCCTCGTCTGTCAATATACTAACTCACTAATATACGATAACAAACTGATAGGATGATAGGAATACTTCTCATACAACACCCGTGATGTCACGTAGCTAATCAGCACTCCGGCTCTAATAAACCTAACACGTGACACGCACGTGGTAACACGCTGTAACACGTGGGCGCGCTCTCTTATCACGTGACCGCGAGGTTTAGTGGTTCGGTTAATTAACGATACGTTTTAATGTCCTGTAGACGAGCTCTTGTGGTTCATCGGGCGACTTGGGTTTATAATGCTTTTAATTACAGCCAACTAGAGTAATTGGGAGTACTGCTACAGTTTGCTAATATAAGAATATAGCAGTAATTATTAATTAATGTGCTACCATAAACATAAACTTTTTATGACTGAGGTCTCGAGTAACAGTGCTACAGTAGCCAGTACGTAACTCTAACAATAAAATCATCATGGCAACACGTTAGTCGTTACCATAGGAACACGTTACCATAGCAAAATGCTGCCATATTTGATAGCAATAAGATACCGCAACATTAACATGTTTGCATAGCAAAACGTTACGTAGCAAAACGTTACCGTAACTATGCGTTACCGTAGCATCATGCTACAAAAATTGTTGTTGCAGTGATGCGTATAAGTGAAATTCAAAATGTTAAAGTTTCTAAAAACTTACTTGTAATCAATATAATATGTTACTTTCAAGCAAATCTTCACGACGAATTAAAATCGATATTTGATTTTTACTTTCTAACGTCCAAGAAATTAAAAAACAATTAGAAGAAAAAATGTGTCAGGGCATGGAAACTTAACTATTGATAAAATTAAAAATGTAAGATCTGGAAATAACAAGGAGATCAGGGAAATCACGGAAATCAGCATGTTAATATCCTGATTGGGAGTATTTGTTCTGTCGAGGCGTGTTCTTATAAGTGTCTCATTGTTATAGCGACTCATTGTTATCTGTATAGCCACACACCAACCATTACTATTGTATTTCTTTGTATAATTGTTAATTAACGAAATTTATATCGTAATCCCGCGACGAGCTGATGGACTTTTATGGTTGTCAGTGTTATAAAGTTATAAGAATCTTGTAAGTTGTAACACTGAAAATTAAAAATCGCAGCTGTAGCTCGTCATTTTGAGATTCAAGCAAATCGAGGGTATTCAGAAACTGCAGGAGGTTCAGCTTGACAATATAGCGCGGTGGAAATTATTTCATAGGATAAATACAAGATACAGACGAGTAAGATATACTGCACTAGATTTCATATTTAAAACGTTGCAGTCAGCAGTTGTTAACTGTAGAAAGTTGTGGAGAATTCAATAAAATTTCATAATTTCACAAAACATTGTACAAAACTTTATGTTTTACTTTTACAACCATTATTTTAAGAAAAAAAGTAATTTGGGGATGATCATCCATTAAAACCTAACAATATTGTGCCAAATCAATTATAAAATCTCACTATACTGTGCTGACTTTAATAAAGCAGTAAAATTTAAACTGCTAATAAATCTCGGGGTTTTGTAACCCTCGGCCAAGTAAATCCTCCTTAATCCAGTTTATTTAATAAACTGTTTTTTAATAAACTGTTCACAAACACATAAATGTGTGATGAAATAGAATCGTAAGTATTCCGATAAATTTTCATCACATCATCATTAACAGTTCCAGGCCTTATAGCCCTCGTATAAAAACGAATCCTTGTGTTTGAACTGCGTTACAGATACATGACGTCAGTTTCCCTCATTTTTTAGTTTTAAAGTGAGCAGCAATTCGAGCTAAAAGTAGGGGTTGTCTTCTCTTAACCAGCCAGAGGAGAGAGTGAGGGAAGTAACCAGGACCCATGCTGACCTAGGGGAACGTTATATTTATACACTTTCACTGTCACTTTTACTTTCACTTTCACTTTCACTTTCACTTTCACTTTCACTTTCACTTTCACTTTCACTTTCACTTTCACTTTCACTTTCACTTTCACTTTCACTTTCACTTTCACTTTCACTTTCACTTTCACTTTCACTTTCACTTTCACTTTCACTTTCACTTTCACTTTCACTAATACTGACCTGGGGGGAACATTATAAACGAAAATCTGAATTTTATTTATAAACAAAGTCGAGACTACTATGAGTTACCTTGGAAACGAAAACAAGACTACATTGAGTTGGATCGTCAGGTAAAGACTCTACGATGAAGCCGCTCACATCCACTGACAACCTGAGGTCAATTAAGTAATTAAGTAATTATGTAATTATGTAATAATGTAATAATGTAAAAAATTATGTAAGTTAATACAGTAAAACCCCTATTAACAGTACAGTTTTGGTAAAGGAAATTAGTATTGTAAATCAGGGTGTACGGTAAATTTGGGTTTTGACTTTTGAATGATGTTCGTCTTCTTGAAGAACTGAAAGTGAAACATGCCTCAACTGGAATGCTATCAATATTTGTTAAATCCACTGGTGTTGTTTGTGGATTGAGCAGATTAGAGAAGTGCTCTGCCCAACTAATTAAGAATTAAGTTACAAGTTTTAATTGATAATTAATAATAATTAAATAAATAAATAGTTAATTAATTAAATAATAATAATAATTAATTTTTTATTTTTTATCAATAAACTTTCAAATTTTTACACAAATACATCATTTTATTTCAAAGAAAATATCGCCGAATGACCTTACATGCCTTGACAAGTGACCGAGTGTAAACAAAATTAGGGACACCGAAACACCAGTTGACCAGTAAACTGATCGCAGCAATTACATCGGGCCCTATATGCACCTATAAGTGAAGCGATGCTGCAACCAAGGCATGCTAGGTTTATTCCATTGAATTAATAAGGTTACAGCCTAAAATATAAATAATTAATTAAACAATTAATAATTATTATAATTCATAATAACTATAAGTTACCTGGTAATATCTTTATCAGGAGGACAGTTCGGATGAGTAATGCTCCCAGTGACCAACATGGCTTTTTTGTCCTGAAGAATCTTATTTTAGTTTTACATACTGATGCACTAGATTACACAGGCTTATTTTCCTGAATAAATGTACTTTTTTCTCAATGAGGTTAGAATTCGATAACCCAATGAATAAAAAAATATTAAAAATTCAACATGAAAGGAGCTTAAATCATTATCAACACGTTGCCATAACAACACCTTACCTTTCTGCAGACATATTGAAAAACACAGGCGTCTCTTTCATACTGTACCATTAGACAGTGTTTTGTCTTGAACTGCATATACACTGAAGAAGTTAGTAAGTAACCATGGTTATTAGAAGAAGTTGGTAAGTAACCATGGTTACTAAAAGAAGTTGGTAAGTAACCATGGTTACTAGAAGAAGTTGGTAAGTCCTTGCTGATGAGATGATCACTTTTTCTATAGAAAAGTTCTCGAGTTTTGGTTGGAGTTTATTGACTTAAAACAGAAAACAAGCTAGGTCCACAGTGTACATTAATAAGTCGTAACCATGGTAACATGACGAGAATATGATTGAAAATATGGAATTGTAAGTTGTAGCAAGATAAAATTGTACCCACATATCTGTAGATTCTCGTTGATTTCTTCGACCACCATGGCTTTATGGAGGAACTTGTCGTACTCAATTTTGTTGTTCAGATTGTTCAGGTAGTCCACCAGGGTATCACAGTCAGCATTTACTCTTGTTACACCGCAGATACTTATAGAATGTGGTTTTATTTTTATCAAAATAATTAACCAAAATAAATCGTGTTTCTTGCGGAAAATTGGAATTGCAGCAGCCAACTAGCTGCTAATAAATCGCGAAACAAATAAATTTACTTTAACATTTAAACTTAAATTGTGAAGAAATATATTCACTGTAATTTACTTTAACTTGTAAAGAAATATACTCACTGTAATTTATCAGAATCAGTGTTTTCCAAAATCCACACTCCTCTCTTTTGATCGATAACCCTGACGATAATTAATTAATTAATTAATTGATCAATCAACAACATAATAAAACAATAATGATACATTTTAACCCACATTTCGTTATGGCAGCTTAAGCTGGTGGGAAATTTGTTTAATCTTTTAATGCTGACTGTTGCGGCTGTGATATCGAATATCACGAAGTGGTACCCTAAATTAGACAACTGACAAGGGCACCCTGAAACAAAAATGTACCCTAAATCACACAAGTGTACCCTAAATCACACAAGTGTACCCTAAATCACACAAGTGTACCCTAAATCACACAAATGTACCCTAAATCACACAAGTGTACCCTAAATCACACAATTGTCACTTACTTCCAGGGTAAAGTTGAGTGGCTGAGTGAAGAGAATCTGACGCTTTCTATTATCCCAACATAGTCTTTATATAACTCTCCGGAAGATTTCTTAGCTTTAGATTCGTATTGTTGCTCAAGATTCGCTGAGAGAATCGAGACGTTTTGCAGGAGTAAAATGCTATATGTTTAAATGTACGTAAATTATTATTAACAACTTGCCTCACTCAATAAAGTGATAAATGTAAATCTTAAATCTTTTTTCTTACAAGTAACACTTGAAGTATCGCTCATGTTGGACATGACACTGTTCTGAAATAAAAGGATCTGATTTGTTATCAGTATCATTACCAAAATCATAAACTCAATAACAAGAAATAACCACATTAAACCTTTTATAAATATATTGCTGAAGGAGTTGCATGAACTCTCATCACAACCGTGTTTTAATCGTTACCCAGATAGCAATTTAAAAAAAGGAGAGACCACACTTTTTACAATGAGTGTAAACCTGTCGAGTGGAGAAAGCGAGTTTTCCAACCAGACTCTGGGGAATCTGTTCTCCTTGTATGATTATACTTTGCATTAGCGACTCCTGGAGATTGAACATGGATTAACAGAACTATATATACAGGGTGGGCCAAAAGTCAGTACCCATACGTTGGCCTTTATAGCTCATTCACTGAGTGCCCAATTTAAATACTTCTTTCTGGTATGACTTAGTACCACCACTGGTTCGAGGAATTTGTCAACTCGAAAAATATTTGCGTTCATTTTTTTCAAATGGAGGTTCATTTTCACATTTATTTGATAGTTTGGATAGTCGGATCAAGCTAAATGTTATTGAATTGTGTTTGGCCATAAGAATTAGAACTGTAGCTTCTCAGATGACCGAGATATGAAGTATATATAACGAGTTTATTCATTACGTGTGATCAGGTGATTGGTTTACCTAATCACGTGATAAGGTGCCCCCGTTAAACATTATGGGAATTGTTAAGGGTGCCCAATTGAAGTGTCGTGTCACGGTGTCACATAATCACCCATTCAATTTTGTTAACGAGAGACAGAAAATGCTTGATTACTTCGTCATTTCTAATCCGTTTTGCCTCATGTTTTCAGATCATATGCAACATTTGATAATCTACCGTCTCTGAAAAAATTAGGTGTTCAGCATGTTCAGAGAAAACAATATAGGTGTTTTAATATTGAATGGGCGTGGTCTAAAATATCCGAATTTTCAAATTTTGACGACGGAATCCTCGAACCAGTAAGTAGAGTATGCCATCTGCAAAGCAACAGCTCTCAAATATAAAACACGGCGGAGCTATTAAGGCCAACGTATGGGTACTGACTTTTGGCCCACCCTGTATATATATATTTTTTTAAATCTCAACACTTATTTTACTTCGGACATTCCAACAGCCACATTGTTACACAAGTGTGTAACCAGCCAATTACAGGAAGCCGAAGGATTCAATTATACATTAGGCCAGTGACGGTTAAGGTAGTGTGTACCATACTTTCTTCGCCCGAGACTTAGCTGCAATGGGCAGCTCCTCATTTAACCCTCACACCCGATTTCTCGAGTATTTGGCTGAGTGGACCAGGGGGCTGCATAGACCACTCAGGATCCTTAGCTGAGCGTCGACGACGCTCACCCCACGGCTAGTGACAGAGTCGGGAATCGAACCTGGTACCTTAAGCAATGCCAGGCAGATTAACCAACTGAGCCACTACAACGTGAAAGTATATATACTTTACAATGGTACTTTACATTAATACTAGCTCTGTAGTATATATATATATATACTACAGAGCTAGTATTTATGTAACGTACCATTGTAAAGTTGATAACTGCACAAATTAAATGGATCACGCTCTCTGCACGCTCAGCTAGGTACTACATGGTCTGGTACAGTCGAACAATATTTGAGTATTATATCGCTGGATTAAGAAACACTTTCACTTTAAGTGATCTACAGTTGGAGCCCCTCATTCTCTACCCCCTCCCCCTTATACTTTCCTGAGAGCCCCCTTCTCCCCTCCCCCCCCCCATCCCCCTTCACCCCTTCCCCTCAACTTTCCTGAGAACCCCGAGCACTCTGTTCATCCTCACTACTGTCAACATAAAACACCACTAACGGATCGTCGAGAAGATAAGGTTCCTGAAAATTTTGAGATGAGGCTCCTGAAACATAAGGAGATGACAACATATTGATGTAAGGATGAAAACTTGAGAAGTCACCATTAAACCTTAGAACTTCCAATAACTTTTTCATGATTAAGTTTAGACAAACTTAAAGATTGTAAAATATTGAGATCTGATATTGGTAACTCACAGAGAATGATTTCATGGAGAGCGGAGGTGAGCTGTTGTTGGTAGAGGTAACAACTGATCGAGCTGAAGAAAAAGAGTCACGTCTTTCCATTCCCGTCCATCTGCCACAACCTACAATTTTACTTATCGGCAAATAAAATAGGAAATGGGGAGGGGAAGGGGAGAGGGAGAGGGAAAAGAGGGGGAGAGGAGGGAGGGGCAAGAGGAAAGTGGGAGGGGAAAGAGGGGGATACGAGGGAGGGGCAAGAGGGAGGTGGGAGGTGGGAGGGGAAGAGGGGGAGAGGAGGGAAGTGAGAGGGGGAGGGTAAGAGCGGGAGAGGAGGAAAGTGCAATAGGGAGGTGGGAGGGGGGTAGAGGGAGAGGGGGAGAGAGGGGAGATGAGAGGGGGAGGGGAAGAGGGTAGAGAAGGGAGGGGCAAGAGGGATGTGGGAGGGGAAGGAAAAGAGGGGGAGGGGAGGGAGGGGCAATAGGGAGGTGGGAGGGGGGTAGAGGGAGAGGGGGAGAGAGGGGAGATGAGAGGGGGAGGGGAGGGAGGGGCAAGAGGGATGTGGGAGGGGAAGGAAAAGAGGGGGAGAGGAGCGAGGGGCAAGAGGGAGGTGGGAGGGGAAGGGGAAGAGGGGGGAGGACGGAGGGGCAAAAGGGAGGGACAAGAGAGAGGTGGGAGGGGCAAGAGGGAGGGACAAAAGAGATGTGGGAGGGGAGGGGAAAGTGAAAATGGTAACACAACCTTTGTCCGCGGACAGCAGCACATCGGAATTCGCCCAAACTTATGAAACAAATATGTGCTTTGTCAATAAAGTTCTGACCGATTGAACCGAGTGAAGTAGTAGAAGGTAATCTGATTAGGTTTCTGCTGGAGTCAGAATTTCTGCTATCTCCTGAGTTTTGGCGCGAGAGGCCTACAGTCGAGAGGGAATCGTGTTATAAGCCGTTAAGGAGGGTAACTATAACAACACTTTACCATAACAACACGTTACCATAACAACACGTTACCATAACAACACTTTACCATAACAACACGTTACCATAACAACACGTTCCCATAACAACACGTTCCCATAACAACACGTTACCATAACAACACGTTACCATTACAACACGTTACCATAACAACACGTTACCATAACAACACGTTACCATAACAACACGTTACCATAACAATAAGTTACCATAACAACACGTTACCATAACAATAAGTTACCATAACAACACGTTACCATAACAATAAGTTGCCATAACAACACGTTACCATAACAATAAGTTACCATAACAACACGTTACCATAACAATAAGTTACCATAACAACACGTTACCATAACAATAAGTTACCATAACAACACGTTACCATAACAACACGTTACCATAACAACACGTTACCATAACAACACGTTACCATAACAACACTTTACCATAACAACACGTTACCATAACAATAAGTTACCATAACAACACGTTACCATAACAACACGTTACCACAACAACACGTTACCATAACAACACGTTACCATAACAACACGTTACCATAACAACACGTTACCATAACAACACGTTACCATAACAACACGTTACCATAACCACTCGATAATATAGGAGGGTAACTAAAGTCCGTTAAACCAGCTAATGTGGGATGGTAAATATTGTGATTATAAAATATTTAACCAAATGTGAGATAGCAATTACGCGAGTTAAGCGTTTTCTTTTCTTTTACTCGTTTACTCGAATCTTTTCACAAACATTGCATAACCAAGTAAATAAATCTAATTAATGAAAATGATCAGTTAAACTATCTATTAGCAACTCAAAAGGATATCCCAGAATCACTGAACCCAGGGGAGAGTAGACATTTCTCCAGGACCATCTTGATGTTACCTAGCTGTGTCATTTGCCTCTCCAACGCGAAGTTTACCACAAACATTGGCAGGTCTCCTTTGTAATCAAACTGTAGATGATTGTGCATTTTTAAAAGTTTTAAAGGTGTTTCTGTATTTGGGTATAGAATAATGAAATGAAATAGTGTGCTTATATCCCGCCCATATGGACAGCAGCAGGCACAAGTGCTAGCAGTAGCTACTAACCATTTCAGTGCGGCTCTAAAGGGCGACAATATGAAAATGAAAATTTGGAAAATAATTTTAATTACTTTAAATTTAAGATCGTGTCCTCACAACAAATATTACCACTTTTGATATAATAGCGTCTATTCAAATCAAAAGAAAAAAGAGTGGAGGACATTGCTGCCGTTCCCTGAGAAAACGCATTAAGTCCATTTTTTGGAAATTTTGAGATATTGGTACCAAAATTTTCAGGAGAAGATTCTCTACAACTTAAGCTATGAATCAAGTTATCAAAATACTGTTTTAGCTGCCGCGAAAGGCATTAAGTCACACAAAACGTGAATATTTAGCTCGTTATCCCAAAACCTTCCCTGAGAAAAGGCATTAAGTCCATTTGTAATGCCTTCTCTGAGGGAACTTTTTCTGTTCCTTGAGATTCCCTGAGAAAAGGCATTAAGTCCAGACTTTATTTGCAGTTTTTATAGTTTTTGGCCTATAACTTCCACAGTTTTAGTTATATCGAAACAATTTTTATGCGGTCGTAATCAGCTCAGCAAGCAAACAATTTTGGTACTAATATTTCAAAATTTAAAGAAATATTATTTTCAAAATTTTTGAACCTGTGTGAATTATTGAAACTTTTTTTGAAAAATTTGGTGCTTTAAATATTGTATGTTTAAATATTTTTACCCAAATTAATGCGTCTGACCGAGCTGAATACGATGCTGTAAAAATTATTCCAAAATATTTGATGTTTAAGAAGTTATAGGCATTTTGAACGAAAAATTATCCATTTTTCGTCAATATTACTTACTTGCAATGCACAGGAGGCCCACATAATTATATTGCAAAGATATGATCAAAAATATAGAAATGTTGTATTTTCTGTGTTGACTTTATCTGAGAAAAAATGGACTTACTGCCTTTCTAGAGAGGAATCGGTTGAAATCGATCCTGATAAAAGGCATTAAGTCCGCAATTCCCTCAGAAAAGGCATTAAGTCCAATGCGGATGGGAAAATAGTTCAGTTATTCTGGAGGAAAATGGTTTTTGTAGATCAGTGTTGGTGAATTTATGCTTTTAAGCATGTTTAGGACATATGACAATAATTTATTTACAAATAGATGTCAAAATTAACCCCGTTTATGCGAATAAAATTACTTAAAAAACGACGAACACGTTTGTCCCATTTTCTCAAAATGACATCGATGTGACTTAATGCGTTTTCTCAGGGAACGGCAGATTGGCCAACGTATACCAGAAGCCGGCCACTCGAATGATTGAGCTAGGAGACTGTTACAACTACAAATAAGTACAAATCTTCCTTGGTATTTAAATGTAAGATGACTAGTCACAATAGTATAGAAGCTGCGGGGGAGTGATTAAAATTATATTTGATAAATATGAACACAGTGCCTCTTCCTAAATCTCAAACTGAAGGGTGTTCATAGGTTAACCTGAAATATGTAGAAAACGTCAGAACAAGGTTTCCCCTCTTTGTCAAATCCTGGTTTTATGACAAACCCACTGTAGTGTACCTGGTAAAATGTTGAAATGGTAACGCGTTGTTATGGTAACGTGTTGTTATGGTAACGCGTTGTTATGGTAACGCGTTGTTATGGTAACGTGTTGTTATGGTAACGTGTTGTTATGATAACGTGTTGTTTTGGTAACGCGTTGTTATGGTAACGCGTTGTTATGGTAACGCGTTTTTATGGTAACGTGTTGTTATGGTAACGTGTTGTTATGGTAACGTGTTGTTTTGGTAACGTGTTGTTATGGTAACGTGTTGTTATGGTAACGTGTTGTTATGGTAACGTGTTGTTATAGTAACGTGTTATTTGGGTAACGTTTTGGTATAGTAACGTGTTGTTATGGAACGTGCTGTTATGGTAACGTGTTGTTATGGTAACGTGTTGTTATGGTAACGTGTTGTTATGGTAACGTGTTGTTATGTTAACGTGTTGTTATGGTAACGTGTTGTTATGGTAACGTGTTGTTATGGAACGTGCTGTTATGGTAACGTGTTGTTATGGTAATGTGTTGTTATGGTAACGCGTTGTTATGGTAACGTGCTGTTATGGTAACGTGTTTTTATGGTAACGTGTTGTTATGGTAACGTGTTGTTATGGTAACGTGTTGTTATGGTAACCTGGTGAAATACTTTGTAAGTTATTGATAAAGGATAAAGTAGAGACCATAGTAAGCACAAATAACATCTCAGATCTAGTTAACTCTTTTTGCGAGAGAACACCTAGAAACTAGACCCCCCCCTTCCCCCCTCCCCCCCCCCCCCCCCCCCTTCCCCCCCCCCCCCCCCCCCCCCCCCCCCCCTTCCCCCCGAACTTTTTGAAATTATTTGAAATCATTACCCAGATGGTGGGAACCCCTGTCTCTACTATCATGTTTTTGTGGGTAGGAACTGAACAGTAACCTGTTATAAACGTATCCCCCTGAAATACATTTTGTTAATTTACACAACTCTTCGCATTTTTAAATGCAGAGAGAAATAAAATTAGAAGAAAGCAAGGTATCAAATGCATTTTCTAAAGAGATGACTCAATCAAACCTGACTTAATTCAGAAAGGGAAGAATTATTTTTAAAAGGATTACCTCTTTTCTGTGCGCTGCTACGTTGCAAATACAAACATTGTAGTTGACAAGACACTTTTTTGTTTGAAACACCGTATAATCTGTGGGAAATATTCTTCAAGCAAAATAAATTGTTTGGTATTTTCTCCATTACAGGCTTTAAATAAATTATACAATTTAATTGGGGGAGGGGGTAGTCATGTGGCTCATGTCGGATACCCTCTTTATAACTTACAAATCTTTATGTATTGGTTCACAGTCTGGAGCAGTTTCGTTTCCTGAAATATCCCGATATGTATGAGCATATATATTAATATCTAACACCATTGGGGTGTTACTAATTACTAAGGGGGGACAAATCACTTATGACTTAATGAGTACCGATAATGAATACCCATAATAAGTATATACCCGGGCATACCATAACAACACATTACCATAACAACACGTTACCATAACAACACGTTACCATAACAACACGTTTACATAACAACACGTTAACATAACAACACGTTACCATAACATCACGTTAACATAACAACACGTTAACATAACAACACGTTACCATAACAACACGTTACTATAACAACACGTTAACATAACAACACGTTACGTCGTTACCATAACAACACGTTACCATAACAACACGTTACCATAACAACACGTTAACATAACAACACGTTTACATAACAACACGTTACCATAACAACACGTTACCATAACAACACGTTACCATAACAACCATGTATGTATCTATAATATGACCACTGTACCTTGAGAGAGTTATCATAGTAGAACCTAGTTTGTGGGTTGGTGAGATAAGCATCCAGATAAGAAGGCTGACAGTCTATCTGTATTCTGCCCAACATACAGGGTGTGTTTGATTGGAAGTCACTGGCTGTCTTGTACACAGTCACACCTTTCTTAATGCCCCCGTACCTGGTGGGGCAGTAGTAATATTAACATTAACCCATTAGGGACAATCCCCTTTACTTGTAGTAAAGTAGTAAAGTAAGTGTAATATTAACAAATATCTTACAGAGGAGAGATAAAGATACTTTTTCAGGGTCATTAGTACAAATTGATTAAAATTGTATCTGGTAATATGGGCCAATTTTCAAACCAAATATTATAAAGCACAAGCCTCTTGGTCACACAAGACAAAGCAAACTTCTACAAATACGAATAATAACACACTTCCATTTGCCGACATCTGATGTCTGCTCTGATGTCTGCTCTGTGGTTTGCTCTGTGGTTTGGTCTGTGGTTTGGTCTGTGACGAGGTTGTTACAGAATCCCTCCACCTCACTGTACAGGTACCCAGTTAACTGGTTCGCTGTGGAAGTGTAGCTGATGTCTTCTACTGTGGAGGTACTGGTCTGTGAGCTGCTTCTCTGGTATTGTGACGTCATGGCTAGATAACGGCTAGTTACTGTGACGTCATGGCTAGATAACGGTTAGTTACTGTGACGTCATGGCTAGATAACGGATAGTTACTGTGACGTCATCGCTAGATAACGGATAGCTACTGTGACGTCATCACTAGATAACGGATAATTACTGTGACGTCATGGCTAGATAACGGTTAGTTACTGTGACGTCATGGCTAGATAACGGCTAGTTACTGTGACGTCATGGCTAGATAACGGCTAGTTACTGTGACGTCATCACTAGATAACGGATAGTTACTGTGACGTCATCACTAGATAACGGATAGTTACTGTGACGTCATCGCTAGATAACGGATAGCTACTGTGACGTCATCACTAGATAACGGATAATTACTGTGACGTCATGGCTAGATAACGGCTAGTTACTAAGCCATGACGTAACTAGCATAATAGTATAATAATTACAGAAAACCTTTTTTAGTCAAGCCTATAATATAATTATAGCTGAGCACATCCTGATACACTATTTTGAAGGCATGCTGAAGATGTGAATTGTGATGGGTATTTTTTTCTGTCACGTGACAACAATTAACCAATCAGCAACAACAATTGGCGAATCACACCCAAGAAACAAAACACTGCCATGTCTCAATCAAAGCAATATGCCTCACCTCCCCAGTCCTCACCACAGCCCACATATCATTATTTAACGAATTGTGGAACCAGGTACATGACGAGTGACGACACAAAGCAAACCCTAGCTCGAATATCACGTACAGGATATGACAATGTAAAAGTGGGAGGTGAAGGCTAACAGCTCTTATTTAAAGATTTAAGAAAATGTGAAGGTTTTGAGGTAAACAAACCCCAACTTAACGGTCAGTATGGGAAATTTAAAATAGTACGGTAAATCGGGGTACACGGTAAATGTGGTGCACGGTAAATTGGGGTACACGGTAAATCGGAGTACACGGTGAATGGGGATGCCCGGAAATTCATGATGTACGGTAAATCACATGGGTTTATTTCTTTCAGTCAGGAATGTCAAGGATTTTAATAGACTGGTATAAATAGTATTTAAAGAAAATAATAGAACAAGCTTTAAAGCATTAACAAAACATCAGCTGTTATCTGAAACACAATGTCACTTAACTAACACAGCTGAACTGTTCCCCGGTAACCTGAGCAGCATAATCCGGTTATTTTACTGATAAAATGCTTGTCTGTGTGGTTATCACTGTTTTATTTGTCGTCATATGTGGCACACAAATATGTGAATATTAGTATGTGTGCCATATATTTGTTTTAATTCATGAGGCTACGCAAAAATGAAAAGGTTGGTCACCAAATTACTAGTGGAACCTATTTGGTTACTCGGTTACTTAATACTTATGGTAGTGCAGGTTACTCGGTTACTTATGGTAGTGGTTACTATACTTGTGACAGTGGTTACTAATGGTTACTCGAGACAGTGGTTACTCATGGTTACTTGTGACGGTGGTTACTAATGGTTGCTTGTGACAGTGGTTACTAATAGTTACTCGTGACAGTGGTTACTAATGGTTACTCGTGACAGTGGTTACTAATGTTTACTCGTGACAGTGGTTACTCATGATTACTCGTGACAGTGGTATATTGCAAGTCTGAAAGCGTAAACACACTTTTTCGAAAACTTAGTCTGCTGTAAGTTTCTAAGATACTTCAGAAGCTAGCGATAAATCATATTATACTAGCAGGAACCCGTATAACCCTAAAATGGTGTCAAGACTCAAGAGACTAAAATAATTATTACCTATTTAATTCGCGTTTTTGACACCACTTGGGGGTCCAAATTTTGGGCTCTAAAATTCCTATTCCTTGGCCGATTTTTTATTTTTTCATGCTGATTTGGAGGCCATTAAAGCATTTGACCCAGTCAAAAAAGTTTCAGTTGTATATCTTTTACGGTTTTTGCAGAAAGTCGCGTTAAAGTTGATGCCGTGGTGTCAGTAAAATGGCACGGATAAACACATATATATCGTCTCGCTTTATATATAGTAAGATAGTAAAGGAATATTTATGTAAATTTAAGTTATTTCAAAATTATGTTTATTTTCATTGGCAATGTTCTAAGTTTGGATAACGCAACAAATTCTTTTCGTTACAATCTGGATACAAATCAGCACCAATATCAACGCTATACAATAACTATAAGAGTGTAAGCTGTTGCTATGGTAACTAGTACTACACTGTTGCTAAGCAACCGGGTTGCTTGTGCTACAGTAATCTAGTAATGTAATTACCTACTATAGTACTACCTAGCTATTTCTGATACGCGGCAAAACTTTCTAGCGATCATATATCATTTTAGAAATCAACTTCTGTACTCATATAGTTCATACTTTATCTTAGTAGAACACAATGCCCACTCAATACCTAAGATATTTTCCGTTGATCAGGAATAAAAGAAAAAGGATACTCTACTCAAGTCTCAATTCCAGAATGTAAGATAATTTCAAGCTTTATAACTTTACAATGTGATATTATACAGGGTGTATACCACAGAAAGTGTGACTTTTTTGAGAAATGATACAAAATATTATGAAAGGAGCAGTTGCTGCATATGCATTTAAACACTCTTACATTACTCGAGAAGATTAACACCAGCATAGAAAAATACATCCTCCAAACTTGAGAGAAAGGAAATTTGGAGATTTTATTTCGCATCATGTTATTCCGGCCCTATTATTACCTGGGGACCCCATGCTATTATATAATTTTCATAAATATAATATAGAGGTTCGTCGGAATGACTGTTTCCGTATACGTGGAATTTGAATAAATTTGGGGGCCGATCAGAATTTAAAATATGACAAACTCTAATCTGGTGAACAATCAATATTTTATTTCAAAATTACCATCTGCGCTCGATAACTTTCCCAACAGTTGCTCTAAATTTACGTTAGTTCCACTAGTTCACTGTCTATTGTATCTTTGTCCAGTGTCTAATGATCAGTTCACCTCACTGAATCTCATCCTACACCTGTAATAACGGTGCAACATGCGTTCTCATATGGATGGTCCCCGCCAATAACACGTGACACTAGCACGTGACCCCCCTAATAACACGTGACAATAGCACGTGACCCGCTAATAACACGTGACAATAGCACGTGACCCCGCTAATAACACGTGACAATAGCACGTGACCCCGCTAATAACACGTGACACTCGTCCCTCACCTTGCTGCTGTTCATCCACATATTGGGCCCTCTTTCTGTTGAATGATAGAAATATAGAAACATAGGTGCTGGCATTTTGATTCGAATGGCTAGTTTATATTTAAATTCTCCTTATTCGTAATTATTTTTCATTTGTTGTATTATTTGCATCGCATAAGTTCTGAATTCTCATTATTTTCACCTTTTAAATTTCTGTAATCTATGATTCTATAGGGCCCGCTCTATTAACAAGCGTGAATATAGTTTGCATGTAGGACGGTTTCTGCATTGTTGCTATGGTTACTTCATTGTTGTTATGGTAATTGGTAACTACGCATTATGCACCTAATGGTATTAGTTATAAAGGAGTATCCCATATTTGAGTGACAATACCAAATATAGTCACATTGTCCACAGCTTTGCACGTGGTTCAACTTTCTCGTGAGATGGACTAATTATTATCAAGTAAAAATACGTTCCTTTTAATAACGTTCATTATTCATAGGTTATGGCATGCTAGTTCGGAAAACTCTAGTAGCCCACAGTTTGTTCTGGATTCTAGGACAAGTTTGTGCGTCTACCTCTAATTACCCTTCAGTACCGGCCCTCCGTAAGTTAGACGATTCTATGTTTAACAGAATAATAAGTATAGTATGTAGATTGATTTACTTATAGTTACATACCTCATTGATGAAAGTTCAATTATTTGATTTAATTATAAACACTTATATCTGAAGAATTAACGGTAATTAATTTGTGTTCAGTGCGTGCTACATTTCAATCGGCTGTATCGTGTATCTTCGGTCGGGATGGATATTTTTTGATGCGATTAAAACTTTCCTTCAAAAGTCCAAAGAATACTATTAGCTTCATCCCTGTCAGTGTTACCACGGGCTTTCTAGTCTATATTATAATTCGAAAGATTATGTTTGTTTGTATGTACGCACGCCATGTCCAGCTGAAAAAGGGGTAGCCTCTGGAGCAGGAACACAAGAAAGTGACTGCACATGGAGTAAGTTGTTGTTTCTTAAAAATTGGAGGGACCGAAGGGGTTCATCCTGAAATTTATGTTAATCTTAGAAATGCAATAATGTGTGCGAATAAACATAGACTGAAATACTGACGTCAACAAGCAAAGTTTAGTATTTGTACAATAATTGGTATAACTATACGTTTATGAGGTCCCATCACAGATGCTCGAAAGGAATTCCTGTGAATGAAATGCAACTATTGTATGTGAACACCACCCGCACACACTTTGACACTTATCCAATATTCAAATAAAAGCGAACCATCCCTAAAAGGGTACTTCGAATCTTAAGCTGCGTGCCAGCGGCTGAAACTTGCAACTAATACAGTAATACTTGACTAAACTTGACTATACTTGCAGAAGATTGTGTTGCGGGCGAGTATCTGAATCCGTCAACTGGCTGTATAGCCTGTCCGGCAGATACATGGAGTGCTGCAGCAAACTCCGCTACTACCTGCACGCCATGTCCAGCTGAAAAAGGGGTAGCCTCTGGAGCAGGAACACAAGAAAGTGACTGCACATGGAGTAAGTTGTTGTTTCTTAAAAATTGGAGGGACCGAAGGGGTTCATCCTGAAATTTATGTTAATCTTAGAAATGCAATAATGTGTGCGAATAAACATAGACTGAAATACTGACGTCAACAAGCAAAGTTTAGTATTTGTACAATAATTGGTATAACTATACGTTTATGAGGTCCCATCACAGATGCTCGAAAGGAATTCCTGTGAATGAAATGCAACTATTGTATGTGAACACCACCCGCACACACTTTGACACTTATCCAATATTCAAATAAAAGCGAACCATCCCTAAAAGGGTACTTCGAATCTTAAAGAGATCATGAAGTGTAAATTTGCGAATTCTTCAAAAATACTCGAAACTTGGGTAGTGAGCTAGGCTTAGTAATTCTGCTGCAATCCCAAAATAGCTCCGTCGTAATTGCTTCACAAGCTGAGATAATATGGGGTATATCAATTACATTTTTCCAAGTTGTGGCTAGGTGACGGGATAGCATATACGACATGTGTAAAAAAGCCTGATTTTAATTGTCCATAACAAGTTTTCTGTTGGTTTTTTTGTTGAACCGACAAGATTACCATCAGGTATAAACCATTATATTTCACATATCTTCCTAAATTTGGTGTACAGCGATTAATCTAGTTCCTACAAGCAATTAAAGACAGCTCACTTCATGGAATTTGAATGTAGCACGATCAGTGTTCAATTTGTTTACTTTCGTTCTGTACGGTCTTTGTATTTTAAAGCTTGCAAATGTGTGCTTTCTTGAATAACGTGTAATGTGTAGACACGAACCTAACATATGTATCCGTAGTCTGTACCCCGTAGATAAAAGTTTTATCTTCCAATTAAAGAATTAATAACTAAGTCAGAGCTGTTACAAATTTTCGCGTTTGTTGTCGACTGCGGCACGTGTTATCACTGCAACAACTCTTTACTAGTTAAAATTTATCAAAAGACGGTTGATGGTAAGACATTGTGCAGTCGGAGGTTGTAACAACCGTGAGGGAAGAGACACCAGTAGTAGGAGAAGCTTTCTGGTTTTTCATATGGTCTTATCTGAACAAGGGCTTAGATATTCAAGATACCTGTTTAGTTTCACCATCAATGATGCTGTAAAACGGGTAGACTATCTAAAAGCACATTTGACACCAAAAAAGTGGAGATATTTAGCCTACAAATCATTTGTGAATTTGATAAGCTCCCAAGATTTGGATAGAAAGGTTCGATACGTACTTCCATCATGTGTTGTGTCGGCGATCCGAGAAAAGTTTCCAAACACAGATGGATCAAGATATACGGGTTTTATCAGTATCGGAACTGATGATGGACATATTTTGCCATGAAGTTAACAAGTAAATGTGTGTATCCAGAAAAAATATTTATAATTTAAGGTTAGTTTAAGTAATAGGTTCTTACAAACGTGTATTGTTATTTAGTGTTTGGTAATTGAATGTTTTTCTTCCTACAACATAACACAGCAGTACGTACACTTATAAGACAATTATTTGATGCTTGTGTATATTATGCACATTATTCAACCACAATTTTCGAAAGATAAAAGTCAAATCTATCAAGTGTCGTTAATTTGAAGATTTTATCAATTAAATTGGCGCCACAGCACATGAATAAAAATGTGCGTTTTAACACTGTTTTTATTGCGGTGTCTGACAGTTAGCCACAATCCAACAAATTCGGGCGATCTTCCTGTATCGATTTCACGCGACATAATTAAGTTACGAATCTGGGAATTCCGAGCCCTATTGTTATATTAGTGTTTCTATGTGATAGTATATGTGAAATGTTTTGACGATTAGCGGCTGAAACTTGCAACTAATACAGTAATACTTGACTAAACTTGACTATACTTGCAAAAGATTGTGTTGCGGGCGAGTATCTTGATCCGTATACTGGCTGTATAGCCTGTCCGGCAGATACATGGAGTGCTGCAGCAAACTCCGCTACTACCTGCACGCCATGTCCAGCTGAAAAAGGGGTAGCCTCTGGAGCAGGAACGCAAGAAAGTGACTGCACATGGAGTAAGTTGTTGTTTCCTAAAAATTGGAGGGACCGAAGGGGTTCATCCTGAAATTTATGTTAATCTTAGAAATGCAATAATGTGTGCGAATAAACATAGACTGAAATAGTGAAGTCAACAAGCAAAGTTTAGTATTTGTACAATAATTGGTATTACAATAAGTTTATGAGGTCCCATCACAGATGCTCGAAAGGAATTCCTGTGAATGAAATGCAACTATTGTATGTGAACACCACCCGCACACACTTTGACACTTATCCAATATTCAAATAAAAGCGAACCATCCCTAAAAGGGTACTTCGAATCTTAAGCTGCTTGCCAACGGCTGAAACTTGCAACTAATACTTGATTAAACTCGACTATACTTGCAGAAGATTGTGTTGCAGGCGAGTATCTGAATCCGTCAACTGGCTGTATAGCCTGTCCAGCAGATCAATGGAGTGCTGCAGCAAACTCAGCTTCTACCTGCACGCCATGTCCAGCTGAAAAAGGGGTAGCCTCTGGAGCAGGAACACAAGAAAGTGACTGCACATGGAGTAAGTTGTTGTTTCCTAAAAATTGGAGGGACCGAAGGGGTTCATCCGTGAAATTTATGTTAATCTTAGAAATGCAATAATGTGTGCGAATAAACATAGACTGAAATAGTGAAGTCAACAAGCAAAGTTTAGTATTTGTACAATAATTGGTATTACAATAAGGTTATGAGGTCCCATCACAGATGCTCGAAAGGAATTCCTGTGAATGAAATGCAACTATTGTATGTGAACACCACCCGCACACACTTTGACACTTATCCAATATTTAAATAAAAGCGAACCATCCCTAAAAGGGTACTTCGAATCTTAAGCTGCTTGCCAGCGGCTGAAACTTGCAACTAATACTAGACTAAACTCGACTATACTTGCAGAAGATTGTGTTGCGGGCGAGTATCTGAATTCGTCAACTGGCTGTATAGCCTGTCCGGCACATCAATGGAGTGCTGCAGCAAACTCAGCTTCTACCTGCACGCCATGTCCAGCTGAAAAAGGGGTAGCCTCTGGAGCAGGAACACAAGAAAGTGACTGCACATGGAGTAAGTTGTTGTTTCCTAAAAATTGGAGGGACCGAAGGGGTTCATCCTGAAATTTATGTTAATCTTAGAAATGCAATAATGTGTGCGAATAAACATAGACTGAAATACTGACGTCAACAAGCAAAGTTTAGTATTTGTACAATAATTGGTATTACAATAAGTTTATGAGGTCCCATCACAGATGCTCGAAAGGAATTCCTGTGAATGAAATGCAACTATTGTATGTGAACACCACCCGCACACACTTTGACACTTATCCAATATTCAAATAAAAGCGAACCATCCCTAAAAGGGTACTTCGAATTTTAAGCTGCTTGCCAGCGGCTGAAACTTGCAACTAATACTAGACTAAACTCGACTATACTTGCAGAAGATTGTGTTGCGGGCGAGTATCTGAATCCGTCAACTGGCTGTATAGCCTGTCCGGCAGATCAATGGAGTGCTGCAGCAAACTCAGCTTCTACCTGCACGCCATGTCCAGCTGAAAAAGGGGTAGCCTCTGGAGCAGGAACACAAGAAAGTGACTGCACATGGAGATAAGTTGTTGTTTCCTAAAAATTGGAGGGACCGAAGGAGTTCATCCTGAAATTTATGTTAATCTTACGAAATGCAATAATGTGTGCGAAATAAAGCATAGACTGAAATACTGAAGGTCCAACAAGCAAAAAATCTTAGTATTTGTACAATAATTGGTATTACTATACGTTTAAGAGGTCCCATCACAGATGCTCGAAAGGAATTCCTGTGAATGAAATGCAACTATTGTATGTGAACACGACCCGCACACATTTTGACACTTATCCAATATTTAAATAAAAGCGAACCATCCCTAAAAGGGTACTTCGAATCTTAAGCTGCTTGCCAAGCGGCTGAAACTTGCAACTAATACTTGATAAACTCGACTATACTTGCAGAAGATTGTGTTGCAGGGCGAGTATCTAGATCCGTCAACATGGGCTGTATAGCCTGTCCCAGCGATCAAAGGAGTGCTGCAGCAAAACTCAGCTTCTACCTGCACGCCATGTCCAGCTGAAAAAGGGGTAGCCTCTGGGAGCAGGAACACAAGAAAGTGACTGCCACATGGACGTAAGGTTGTTGTTTCCTAAAAATTGGAGGACCCGAACGGGGTTCTTCCTAAAAATTTTTTAAAAATTTAGAAATGAAAATAATGTTGCAAATAAACCTCCCCTAAAAGAAGTCAAAACCCCAAAAGTTGTTTTGTAAAATAATTGGTATTACAAAAAATTTTTGAGGTCCCATACGTTTTCAAAGGAAATTTCCCTGGAAATGAAATGCAACTTTGTATTTAAACCCACCCCACCCCATTTTGACAATTATCCAATATTTAAAAAAAAAAGCGAACCACCCCCAAAAAGGGTACTTCGAACTTAAGTGCTTGCCGGGGGCTGAAACTTTGAAACCTAATACTAGCTAAATCGTAAAACTTGCAGAAGTTTGTTGCGGCGAGATTAAATCCGCAACTCGTATACCTGCCCCAATCAATGGGGTGCACAAATCGCTTCTCCTGCAGAAAATCCAGCTAAAAAAAGGGTAGCCTCTGGACAAAACCCCAAAGTGACTGCACAGGGAAGTTTTTTTTCCTAAAAATTGGGAGGCCCCGAAGGGGGTTCATCCTAAAATTTTTTGTTTTTAAGAAAAATGCAAATTGTGCGAAAATAAACTGACTAAAAATTTAAGTAACAAGAAAAGTTTGTTTTTGACAAAAATTGGATTTCAATTTATAGGTCCCCTCACAGATGCCGAAAAGGAATTCCTGTGAAAAAAATAACCAAAGTTTGAACACCCCCCCCAACTTTGAACTTACCCAATTTTTAAAAAAAAGCGACCATCCCTAAAAGGGTATTTCAAAATTTAAAGCGCTTGCACGGTGAAACTTAAAAACAAATACTAGACTAAATGCTATACTTGCAAAAAGATTGTTTGCGGGGGGTACTTTAATCCGTCAAGGCTTAACCTGTCCGAAAGATCAAGGGGAGTGCTGCAGCAAATGGGCTTTCCGCACCCATGTCCAGCTAAAAAAGGGGTACCTTGGGCGGGGAACCAAGAAATTGTGAAATGGAAAAATTGTTTTTTCCTAAAAAATTGGGGGACCAAAGGGGGTTTTATCCGAAATTTATGAAAATCTTAGAAATGCAATATGTTGCGAATAAAAAGACTGAAAATGGTAAACAAAAAAAGGTTTAATTTGTAAAAAATTGGTATTACAATAAGTTTTGGGCCCCATCACAGATTCAAAAGGGAAATTCCCCGGAAATAAAAATCAACTATTGAATGTGAACACCACCCGACACCTTTGACATTATCCAATATTAAAAAAAGCGAACCATCCCAAAGGGGTTTTTCGAATTAAAGCTGTGCCGGGCTGAAATTTGACTAATCTAAAAAAAAGCACATACTTGAGACGATTGGGTGTTGCGGGGCGAGTATTGAATCCTCAACGGGCGTATAGTTCCGGCCTTCAATGGGGTGCTGCAGCAAATCGCTTCTACCTGCCCCCATGTCCGCGAAAAAGGGGGTGCCTCTGGGCAGGAACACAAAAATGACCTCCCAATGGGTAATTTTTTGTTTCCTAAAAATTGGGGGGGGACCAAGGGGTATCTGAAAAATGTTAAATTTTTAAGAAATGCAAAAGTGTGCGCAAAAAAACATAAAGAAATATTAATAAAAGCAAATTTAGTATTTGACAATAAATTGGTTTACAAAAAATTTTTAAAGGGGGTCCCATCACAGAGCTCAAAAGAATTTCCCGTGAATGAAATGCACTTTGATTGGAAACCCCACCCGCACAATTGAAACTTATCCAAATATTTAAAAAAAAAACGAACCTCCCAAAAGGGGACTTCGAATTTTTAAAAGCTGCTGCCGGGCTGAAACTTGCAACAAATACTAGACTAAAACTCGCTTACTTGAAGAAGATTGGTTGCGGGGAGTTCTGAACCTTTAAAACGGGCTGTTTTCCCGCCCGGGCAATCAATGGATCTGCAGAAAACCCCTTCTACCTGCACGCCTTCCAGCTGAAAAGGGGGGGTACCTCTGGGAAGGAACAAAAGAATTGACTCACATGGGTTATTGTTTTGTTTCCTAAAATTTTGGGGACCGAAGGGGTTCACCTGAAATTTATTTAATTTTAAAATGAAATAATGTGTGCGAAAAAACAAAGATAAAATTCTGAAGTAAAAAGCAAAATTTGTTTTGAAAATAATTGGTTTTTTCAAAAATTTTATAACCCTCAAAGCCCGAAAAAATTTTTTGTGAATGAAAGCAATTTTTATGTAAACACACCCGCCCCAATTTTTGAACTTACCAAAATTTTTAAATAAAGGAACCATCCCAAAAAAGGGTATTCGAATTTAACTGTTGCCGCGGCTGAAACTGCAACTAATATAGACTAAACTCACATATTTGCAAAAGAGTTTTGGGGGGGTTTTGAATCCAAAACGGCTTATACCGTCCGGCAATCAATGGAGTGCTGCACAAACTCCTCCCTGCCCAGTCCAGCGAAAAAAAGGGGCTTAGCGGCCCCCAAAAATTTTGATCACAAGGAGTAATTTTTTGTTTCCAAAAAAAAGGAGGACCGAAGGGGGTTTCCCCCGTTTTTTAAATCTTTAGAAATCCCAAATTGGGGAAAAAACCCGACTGAAAACTGCGTCAACAAGCAAATTTTAGTTTTGTACAAAAATTGGTATTACAAAATTTTATGAGGCCCCCACACAGATGCTCGAAAGGTTTTTCCTGTGAAGAATGCAACTTTTGATGTGAACCCACCCCCCCGCACCTTTGACACTATCCAATATTCAAAAAAAAAGCAAAACCACCCCCAAAGGGTATTCGAATTTTAAGCCTTCCGCGGCTGAAACTTGCAACTATAAGACAAATGACTTACTTGCGAAATTTGGTTGGGGGCAGATCTGAATCCGTCAACTGTTGTTTTTTCCCGGGCAATAAGGAGTGCTGCAGCAAATCATTCTCCCTCACCCATGTCCACTAAAAAAAAAGGGGGGGTTCCTCGGACGGGAACCAAAAATGCCCCGCACAGGGTTTAGTTTTGTTTCCTAAAAAATTGGAGGGCCCGAAGGGGTTTTCCTGAAATTTTTGTTAATCTTAAAAGAAATTTTTTGTGGCGAAAACATGACTGAAAACTGAATCAACAACAAAATTTGTTTTGTACAATAATTGGGTATTATATATTTTTAAGGGCCCCATCACAGTGCCGAAAGGAATTCCTGTAAGAAATGCAATATTGTAGTGAAACACGACCCCACACATTTTGACCCTTTCCAATATTTAAATAAAAGCAAACCACCCAAAAAGGGTATTTGGAATCTTAAGCGCTTGCCAGCGGGCAAAAACTTGAAAAATACTAGACAAAATCGATTATTGCAAAAAGTTTTTTGTTGGGGGCGAGTATTAAATTTTGTTCAACGGGCTGTATAGCCGTCCGGACATCAATGGAGTGCTGCAGAAAACTCCTTTCCTCACGCTTTGTCCAGCTGAAAAAGGGGGTACCCTGGAGCAGGAACACAAGAAAATGATGCACGGGGAATAAGTTGTGTTTCCAAAAAATTTGGAGGGACCAAAGGGGGTTCACCCTAAAAATTTTTTTTAAAATTTTTTAAAAATGCAATAAGTGGCAAAAAACCCCTAGACTAAAAAATACTGACGTCAACAAGCAAGTTTAGTTTTTGTAAAATAATTGGTTTACAATAAGTTTAAAGGGGTCCTCACAGATGCTGAAAGGAATTTGGGTTAAAAATGCAAATTTTTTTATTGTAAAACCCCACCCGACCACTTTGACACTATCCAATTTTTCAATAAAAAGCGAACCAACCCTAAAAGGGGGTACTTCGATTTTAAGCTGCTTGCCCGGCTGAAACTTGCAACAAAATACTGACTAAACTGACATCTTGAGAAGTTTGTGTTGGGGCGAGTTCTGAATCCTTTTCAATGGCTGTAATTCCCAGATCAAGGAGTGCTGCAGCAAACCAGCTTTCGCACCCATTCCCACTAAAAAGGGGGTGGGGCCCTCGGGCAAACACAAAAAGTGAGAATGGGGGGTAAGTTGTTTTTCCTAAAAAATTGGGGGGCCCGGGGGGTTCACCCTGAAAAATTTATTTAATTTTTAGAAACAATAATTTTGGCAATAAAATAGACGAAATACTAACAACAAGAAAAAATTTTATTTTTGTAAAAATTTGGGTATTACTAACTTTTAAAGGTCCTCAAGATGCCGAAAAAAAATTTTGTGAATGAAAAGCAACTTTTGTAGGTGAACACACCCCCCACCTTTTTTGCCACTTATCCAAATTTATAAAAAAAGCGAACCACCCCCTAAAAAGGGTATTCAAATCTTAACTGTTTGCCACGGCTGAAATTTGCAACAATACTGTTTTAAACCCGGGAATATTTCAAAGATTGTTTTGGGGGTTTTTTGAACCCGTCAATGCTGTAACCCTGTCCGGCAATCAATATTGAGCAAATCAGCTTCTACCGCACCATGTCCCTGAAAAAGGGGGTACCCTCGGGAGCGGACACGGGGAAATGACTGAAGGAGAAAATTTTTGTTTTTTCAAAAAATTGGGGGGCCCCAAAGGGGTTCCCCCTGTTTTAGTTAATCTTAAATGCAATAATGTGTCAAAAAAACATAGATAAATCTAAAGAAACAAAAAAAAGTTTAGATTTGCAAAAATTTGGGTATTACAATAATTTAGAGGTCCCACCGAGGCTCGAAAGGAATTTGGAATAAAATGCAACTTTGTATGTAAACACCCCCCGCACACTTTGAATTTCCAATTTTAAAATAAAAGCGACCATCCCTAAAAGGGTACTTTCGAATTTTAAAGTGCTTGCCCGGCTTGAAACTTGAAACAATAAGACTAAATCATATATTGAGAAGATTGTGTTGGGGGATTTCTAAATCCTAAAAGGTGTATGCCGCCCGGGCGATAAAATGGAGTGCCAGAAAAACTCGTTCTACCTGCACGCCCATGTCCAGCTGAAAAAGGGGTAGCCTCTGGAGCAGGAACACAAGAAAGTGACTGCACATGGAGTAAGTTGTTGTTTCCTTAAAAATTGGAGGGGAACCGAAGCGGGTTCATCCTGAAACTTTATGTTAATCTTAGAAATGCAATATATGTGTGCGAAATAACAATAGACTGAAATACTGAAGTCAACAAGCAAAATTTAGTATTTGTACAATAATTGTATTACATATACGTTTAGTAGAGGTCCCATCCACAGATGCTCGAAAGGAATTCCTGTGAATGAAATGCAACTATTGTATGTGAACACGACCCGCACACATTTTGACACTTATCCAATATTTAAATAAAGGAACCATCCCTAAAAGGGTACTTCGAATCTTACAGCTGCTTGCCAGCGGCTGAAACCTTGCAACTAATACTAGACTAAACTCGACTATACTTGCAGAAGATTGTGTTGCGGGCGAGTTCTGAATCCGTCAACTGGCTGAATAGCCTGTCCGGCACATCATGGAGTTCTGCAGCAAACTCAGCTTCTACCTGCACGCCATTCCACTGAAAAAAAGGGGTAGCCCTGGACGGGGGAACCAAAAGAAAGTGCGGCACTGGGAAAAGTTGTTGTTTCCTAAAAATGGGGGGCCCGAAGGGGTTCATCCGAAATTATTTAATCTTGAAATGCAAAATTGTGCAAATAAAATAGAGAAATACTGACGCAACAAAAAAAGTTTAGTTTTGTACATATTGTATTACATAAGTTTTTTGAGGTCCCATACAGATGCCGAAAAAATTTCCTTGAATGAAATGCAATATTGAATTGAACACCACCCCACACACTTTGACATTATCCAAATTCAAATAAAAGCGAACCCACCCTAAAAGGGTACTTCGAATCTTAAAGCTGTTTGCCAGGGGCTGAAATTTAAACTAATACAAAAAAACTGATATCTTGCAAAGAATTGTTTGGGGCGATTTTTGAATCCGTCACTGGCTTTTATGCCTTCGGCAGAAACATGGATTGCTGCAGCAAACTCAGCTTTACCGCACGCCATGTCAGCTGAAAAAGGGGTAGCCTCTGGAGCAGGAACACAAGAAAGTGACTGCACATGGAGTAAGTTGTTGTTTTCTAAAAATTGGAGGGACCGAAGGGGTTCATCCTGAAATGTATGTTAATCTTAGAAATGCAATAATGTGTGCGAATAAACATAGACTGAAATACTGACGATAAGACAACATTAAGACAAAATTAAGGCATGAACATTAAAGCAAACATTAAGGCAACATTAAGACAACATTAAGACAAGTTAATGTCGGTTACACGATTTTCAAATTCAATATGGAATTAACTGGGCGGCGCTCGGCATGTCACTCCGCTATATCTGCATGCTTATAAACAACAAAGACTGGGGACCCAGGTTATATTGAATATAATAAAATAAGCCATCACGGATCGGGAAATTGAGCGGCCATCCACAAAAGAAAATCGGCTGTATTTCTTGTTGAGCTTTCCAATTCCATCCTTAACTATTCGTATTCACAAAGTGGTACAAATATTAAAGGGAGCAGTAATCTTTCAATTTTAACAGATCAAAATGTGATTTAACGGTGTCCAACTTTGAAAGTTTTAATTTTGTAAAATTTTAAAACCCCCATCACTGACCGAGCTTATTTTTAGTAAAGGGAAAGGTCTGCCCAAAAGGACGACCAGGTTCTTCCACTCTGCAGTTGGAGTTATATCTTTTACTTCTGTGCAAGCAGGTAAAGTTAGGTCTAGCCTCTCAGATTGCCATCAAATAAAATAGTCATGCTATGATATCGACATGAAAAATATTTTGTGAGACTATTGAAATCGATCCACAATCATTATATTTATCAACGTTTGATACAAAAACAGGTCTAACATTTTTTTTAGTTGGAGTAAACATTAACCAAACCTTGTCCAGGTGAGGAAAGTAGAGGTCAATGTTTATACAACAATGACAGCTCAGCTGTCAGACTATGCAATATGGAGGGTCAGTGGGAGCTACCGGACCTGAGCGCATGTGACTCCAAACAGTCAGAGGAGATTAAAAAGGTGTGTTGCTTTTTAGAAAATGGATGCTTAACCACCGTTGAACTTTACTATGGAAATAGATTAAGGCATAATACCCCTTAGATTGTTAAAGCTTGTCAACGTTTGATCTGTGATCGTGACCCCTCCAAATTTATGCCAAATGCTTATCTAATAAGCTTTGTGGATTAGGATTTATGGTGAATAACATATGTTCAGATTGACGTTGAAACTGAGGCCGGCATAGAAAAACTGAATGAACAAACCACGAAAACAGAAGATATTGCTCCAAAGGATATCGAAACAGTTGTTAAGAAGATGACAGATGAAAAAGTCGAGACTGTCTTTAGCAGCGACACTGTAAGTTGTTACTTTGGTAAGCATACATCATGATCAATACTCAATTCATTGTCTGCTGATTGTATAATCAGAATTTGTATTTTCTTTTTGTTAGGATATTTGCCCTGCGTTCATTTAATGTCAGTTCAATAACTACAATAGGACTAAGGTAGTTAAATTAAATGCATTAACTGAATGCCCTCAAGCGTTCATTTTAATGTTCGTTAAAAATTATGCCCGTTCACGCAATGTCCTGTCAAACAACGTCCAATAAGTTATGACATTCAACCTTCCTGAATAGGGGGATTCAATTGAAAAGCTACGACGCAACGAGTGATATGACAATTGTTTCCCAATATGATGGCCGCTAGCAATAACCTCTACCGGACCCAACACAGAGTAAAAAACGACATCGTGAATTGCTTTGAACACATAGCCATGCTGTCATTGGAACATATGAAGATTGGAGATAATTTAGTATCCTTCGCCACAGTAAGTTATAAGATTAAACTCAAACATTTATAATTTTGAATATATGATTTTCTGCGCTACAAGATGAACTCCATGTCGCGAACGATATATAATATATAGGTATATACTATATAGGTATATAGGTATATAGGTATATAGGTATATAGGTATATAGGTATATAGTTATAAAAACAGATTCACACGTATATCACAACAGGACACAACAGACGTCTTCTTGGTACAAAACGCTGCTGATGCCAATACAACCATCGGAGATTCCAACATTCGTATAAACGTTAACCAAAATAGCAACATCAAGAATCTAGCAGCTCTTATTTACAAGGACAACACTGCTTTCCAGTCGCCACCAAATCCAACAAATTTGTTTTACTACTTAGAACTTGACATTTAGTTAAATATTTTACTTTAAAAAATCCCAAAGTCTTTTAAATCTTAATCGACTAAATTTTCCAATTTTTTTAAAATTAAACAACTAGTTTTTACGGGAAGTTGAAACAACCCCTTCGGGGCTTGCTTGAAATTAAAAAAATTTAAAGTTACTTTTTTCTAGGAAAGTTTCCCGAGGAAGGTTGTGGGTGCAGCTCAAAACGTGCTACAAAAATCCTGATTATCCTTTGCATGAAGTTTGACTTCGTGGATACAGAAAACCCAAAAAAAACTTGGACGGGGTAGCATACAAGTCAAAAAAGCTGAGTTTTCTTCTTATATATCGCCTCCCCTTTGGGCCATTTTTTTTGGCAGTAAAATAATCATTCGGTTGCCTTTTTACCCTTGGTTTAAATAGCAATTGGGGTTTTAAAAAAAAAAAAATCAAGAAGATATGAATCTTATCAAGTCATGAATTCCCTTAGGTCCCGTAAACTATCCAATTTACACAAACTTTTCCCCCAAACTTCGCCGTAAATTGGGGGTTAATACACACGGTACGTTTTCAGGTGATCAATGAGTGTAAGCTACTCTGAGACAACCAGCAACAAGTGGTCACCAACGGGTGTACTACAAGCGTGACAGAGTCGGGGTCTGTAGAGTGTGAGTGTGATCACATGACCAGTTTCGCTGTTATCATGGTATGGAGTGCAGTAGAAATACAAATTTATGTATACAGATAGATTTACACTCTACTTCTTGGAATAAATTGAATTAACAAAATTTGAATAAAAGAATGTGAAATTCATTTTTTCTTCCTTTGAATCCTTGTTTTTATAGCTTGCATTTTCTAGTCTTACTTTTAGACGTTAACGAACAAGTCGAGCGTAGCTGAAGACGTGTTTCACGAAACTCTATTGGGTAAGCCTATTATGCTTGCTTCTGGCAGGTGGCAGCGATCTTACCTAACACGTAAGTAACAAACTAACTAATCATCGAGGGGGGAGCCCAGTATCCACACCACGTAGACACAAACTAACCAATCTTACCTAACAAGTAATATTTCGTGTTCAATATTCCAGCTATGTTACAGTAATTATGTTATCGTAATTATTTATAATCCTTATCGGACGTTATATTTGACCGGGCATAATTTTCAAAGGACACTCAAAAGCGTTCATTTAATGCATTTAATTTAACTACCTTGTCGGACTTTATTTGAATGAACATTAAAATGAACGCTAAGGCATCCAGCGTTCAATTAATTTCCGTTCAAATAAAGTCCGATTTTGTATATCTTGATCATTATAAAATTATACGTAAGTACGTACAGCATCGAATCAAATATCAATTCGCTTACCCAACAATAAAAAATTAACAAATCAAAAACACTTTTCAGGGCAATTTTGTCGATGTTACCGAACTGGATCCATCTCATGCTAATGTTATCTCTCATTCCCTCTATTATCTGCTTCCTCTTGATAGACATTGTTGCAGATACGGAGGGTAATCCGAGCACATCATGTTCAACTGTAAGTCTCCTCGTAAATATTCCTTGATTCAAATAAATTAGATGCAGAGATCCTGGTGGGGCATATTTTTTACACGTGACAGGAAATGTGGAGTTTGATTGGTTATCAATGTCAAAATGCCTCCCCACCAGAATCCACATCCATGTTTATTGCTTGCTTCACAATAGTAATTGGGTATATTTTAAATCATGGTTACCATGGTTATGTTATGCAAACTAATTTATACAAATTTGTATAACTTAATTTAACTTAGTTTAAATTAATCCAACTTCAGATTGCGTTTCTACTGAACTACTTTTGGCTGTGTCAGTTGAACTGGATGGTTTTGGAAGCGGTAACCTTGTACAAAGCAGTAGTGCAAGTATTTAACACTCACATTAGTGCAGCTAAGCTGAAGTACTGTATTATTGGCTGGGGACTCCCTCTTGTCTTTCCTATATTGGGATTTGTTTGGGGTGATGAGCAGTTCGTTAACCCAGAAACGTTAGTTTATTTAAAATAAGTAAACATGTGAATTTATTTGTACCTCAGGCCTGAATGTGCGCTTGATATAAATTAATTTATAACGCTCAAATTAACTATCGCTAATTAGACGATTTAAACAGTAATTTTATATATTAATTACTCTGCAGATGCTTTGTGAGGAAATCCTTCGGACTCGTAACTTTCTATGCTCCCATGGCATTTGGGATTATGATAAATTGGATATTGTTTTTCTTCATCATTCGAGCTGTTTTTAAAGCCACGACAGCCAGAGCTGAACAAACGGAGATAACAAAAGTAAAAATGAGAGTGGTAAGTACCACGCATTTAATGGTAAGCTTTACGCTTTACCACTTACGGAGATGCTTATAAAAATTACTATCCATCTATTATCTAACAAGTTCTTGAATCAATGAATCCCTTAAAAGCTTAAACAATTAATAGTAGTTTGATGTTAAACTTTTAAATCACGAAATCACAAACATTTGCATTCCTGCCCCTGCAGAGACAGCTTAGGTCCGCGTTATTTGTTACAACCTTGTTGGGACTAGGCTGGATTGTTGGGTTCTTTCTCCTGGTAGACAGTACGGACAGTGATTTGTCAAAAATCATCAGATGGACTTTCATATTAGTGAACACCCCACAGGTATTCATTTGACCTCATTTTTTATTTCTTTTTTTTATTTCATTTTTTTATTTCATTTAATTTTATTTCATTTTTTTATTTCATTTTTTTATTTCATTTTTTTATATCATGTTTTCAGGAGTGGCCATTATTATGATTTATACCATCTGTATGGTATTTGACAATTTAACATTTGACATAAACCTATGCTTACGTCCATTTCTAAGTTTCAATTAATGATTGGGTAAACCATTTTAGTTTCAAATTCATAATTTGCCCTCAATGTTATATGCACCATTGTAGTACTCATCTCGCAAATAAAGACCTGAAGTTCATATTTTTATATTTCAGGGTGTTTTCATATTCATATTTCACGTTCTGCTAAAGGAGGATGTACAAACGTTCTGGGTGCATGTTTACAAATTGGTGGTTCGAGAGAGCATAGCGTGGAGTTTTGACCGGTTACAATCAGATGAGAGAGACAATAAGTACGCTATTCTACAATCTACATAGGCAGAACCCTGCAAATTTTAGCCAAATATTACTATTTTACAATTGTACAACTCCGTAACAGTGGATATTAGGTTAATACAATTACACATGCTCTTTAGGAATCAACCAGCAGATGAGACTGAGCAAACAGCAGAAAACGAATGTTAATAAATGTGCAAAAGGTGAATCAGCATGAAATGAAATGAAATGAGGTATTTATATCCCGCTCATATGAAAAGTAAAAAAATGGAAATACTCTCTTTAAAATTCTCCTTATAATCAGACATTACTCATATAGTTACAACTTCAAGTTAATGGTAACACTGTACAATGATTTCACTTTCGACACTGAGTAAAGTTGGCAGTTTGTACAGACAATATTCATCTGAACGTCTTCCTGCGAGTTTGAATATTAGAAGTAAGAAGATAAAATAAATATAAATTATTAACAGATGCTATAACAGGGGGTGTAAAGAAACGGAACAAAAACGAGTTTAACCGGAGTTAAATATGCATTTGTTCGAACATGAAACTATTTTACAAGGTGCGACAACACTTTCTAAGTCTAACAAGGGTGATGTTAAGAAACAATTACAGAAGCAATTACAAACCATAAAAAAGTTGGACTGAATTGATAAATAATTTTAAATTTTAAGGTTTTAACAATTTGGAATTTTGTTTGCTGTGATTTCTCAGTTTTAACTTACATATAATTACTCGATTTTTCGCACATTTTTTTATTAAAATAAAAGGACCCGTAGTGCATATCTAGTATTCAAATAATTGAGTCAGTAAATACAAAGGAATTAGTTAATGAACTTTTTTGTTACATTTTTCTTTTTAAATTTTTATGTAATTACGTCCTGATCCACAAACTTTTGAAAATGCTGTTGTACAATGAAAGGTCAGTACTGATATTCAACCGGATTCTGAAATCTGATGAAATTGTTATAGATGTTAATATTTGTTCGCCGTAGCATTTCCTTCTTTTCCTTCTTTGCGTTAAAGATAAAACCGAAAACAACAAACTTGAGTCTATAAGATCCACAGAATACCACAATTTCTTTTAGTATTACAAATCATTTAAAGAATGGACAATAGCTTGACCCGAGTGTTGACTGTTGAGTAATATTTACTAGCCATATCAACCAAACAGACAATAAACCTACGCCCTACTATAATAAGCGGTTTCTACAGATAAGTTGTCAGTAACTTAGTCACCATTGCGTTCACAGAATAATGACGCTTTTACCAAAGAATCTGGTGATTTAACAACACAAAACGTGACAAAATGTCAGCTCACAAGAGATACAACATTCCCGGTAGAAGCAGGAACAGTGCTGACAGTGTCATGTGAAGAGGGGTTCCTACTAGTACTAAAGGGCAGCGACGATTGGGCGACATCTGTCCGACAGCGACATCTGTCCGACAGCCGAATTAGGGATTTCGGACAGATGTCGCTGTCGGACATGAGTCGTTTTTGGCGACATCTGTCCGAATTTCGGATCATATTGTAATTTCGGTTCACATTCGTATTTCACAAGCTCACGGGTTATCTCGTGACGTTGCTCCTATTGTTCTAATGCTGATGTGACCCATTGAGATCTGATCCATCGATACGACGATACGTGATTGACTATTTGAGGACAGGATCGTGCTAGCCGTACACTAACAAGCTGTAACAAGCTGTCGATCACATCACAGGACACAGCCTACATGAGTAAGACAGCGGTATGGAGATTTATATAACATTTAAACTATTGTCCAATTTATCGACATGAAAATAAACTATGGTAGTAAACTATTTGTTCCTCACTCTGGAGTGGGTCCGAGCATTAGACTCGCGCTACTGACACCCAGGAATGGTAATGCACGGATACAGTTAACGCCGTGTAGCAAGAGCTCCAGAGGATCCTGCCCAGAACACTCTCCATTTTAACTAGAAACATGTTGATGTCACAGTTTCTAGCCTACTTCTGCTGTAAGAAAAGAAGAAATCACATACACCTAACTCCGTTCTTTACGGAAAGATTTCATCGGGGACAGATATTATAAAGACACGAAGACGTTTTGCAGGACATGTCTACCGTCTACACTACATCCTACAAAAGAATGTTAGCATTATTTTCTTTTTTAAAGCTAACAGTGTTAAACTAAATTGATATCAGTTAAAGATGATATATTTTAACAGGTAAAATTCATATAATTGACGATTAAGTGATATACTTATATAGGTCTATATTGTGTATTAGGCTAGTTTTAAAGTTGAAATTCAAAAAGTTGCACACTTGGGGACACGTCCAAATTGATATAAAAATAAAATTGCTAAAATCACTGAAAATTGTTATTTTCACCATTTTCTGTCAACTTTGGATTGCCCTTGTGATTATATAAAGTTCTTCTTGAAATCTTTTGAAACTTTGCAAGCTTGTCAAACTACAGGGTGACCCTTTAATAACTCACGTAATTCTTCTTAGAAGAATTGCACGGAAATTTCAGAGATTAATTTATAGATATGGGTCAAATTTAGATTTCCTGAAAGTTTCGTCAAATTTAATTAATTACAGTGGGTTTGGCACGCCAATCTCTCTTTTTAGCTATTGTCACCATAAAGTGATGACGATCTGATCCCTTTGAGTGAATACTGATAGTGACGTTCCTTAAAACCGTTATAGCGTTTCGGTTGCTGTCCTATAAGTAGTCTCCAACCAATCAGAGCATTTATTGAGTGAAGATGGAAGATATCACTGATTAAGTGCTGGATCACACATCTGCAAGATCTTAAAAGGGTCATAACTCGATTAAATTGTGAACAACCAACTTGAAATTTTGGGAAAGCACTTCAATTATCAAGCCAACAAAGCGATGCAATTGAATTGTTGGATGCAACTTTGTAAGTTTGCATGATGCATCAATTTGACTGATTGTTTCTGGGAACAATCAGTCAAGTTGATGCATCATGCATTTGACTTTGTGTGCATGCACGCTAAATTCTAAACTTCTTATAGTTTACTTAATACGTGGGCTTAATAATATTGTCACGCGTGGGCAATAACAGTGTGCGAGGGCACGTATGTCATGTACGTACGTACGTTCGCAGGCACGCTCGCACGGTCGCAAAGCTACCATATACAAAAAAAACCTCGTTCGCTAACCCTTGTCCTTGACTCTTTTGTGCCTTCGGCACTTTGAGTCATGGATCGGGAAAAAATGACAAGAATAAAGGAATGAGAAAGCCTGGCGACAATTCCCGGACGTCCGGGGGAGGGGGTGGTTTTGAAAACTTGGTCACACCAGGACATGGGGAGGGTACAAGTAGATGGCCCCTTGGTCAACTTTCAGCTACTTTTAAAAGTCTTAAATCATGCAGTATAAATGATAAAAAGTATTGATCGCAAGCTCAGAACCTGCACCCAGAAAACCTTACTTATAATGGCTGGGCATGTTCAGTGTTACTAATATAAATTATAAAAGTGATCGCGTGTCTTCTTTTGCCAATCAGAGGACATGAATTTGCAAAATTATGAAGTTGCGGACTTTCATTTGACCCAAAATGAGCCTTTTCGCGATAACTCAAAATCTACAGGGTGCGGCCAAAATTTATTGGGCATACGTTGGCCTTAATAGCTCCGCCGTGTTTTATATTTGAGAGCTGTTGCTTTGCAGATAACATACTGCATGTACCTTCTAGTTCGAGGAATTTGTCGTCAAGATTTGAAAATTCGAGTATTTTAGACCACGCCCATTCAATATTAAAACACCTATATTGTTCTCTCTGAACATGCTGGATTCCAAATTTTATCAGAGACGGTAGATTATTACATGTTGCATTTGATCAGAAAGGAACAAATTATCAAAAATTTTGTGTATATTTCGTTAGCAAAATTTATTGGGTGATTATGTGACACCGTAATTGGGCAGCCTTAACGATTCCCATAATGTTTAACGGGGTGGTTAACGGGGTCACCTTATCACGTGATTAAGTAAACCAATCACCTGATCACACATAATGAATAAACTCATAATTCGAATGGACAAACACAATCCAATAAAATTTGGCTCGATCCGACTATCCAAACTATCAAATAAATGCAAAAATGAACCTTCATTTGAAAAAAAATGAACTCGAATATTTTTCGATTTGACACTACCGTACCATGGTGGTGGTAGTAAGTCATACTAGAAAGAATTATTTCAATTGGGCACTCAATGACTGAGCTATTAAGGCCAACGTTTGCCCAATGACCTTTGGCCCACCCTCTACATTGTCTCAAGTTTTCCTCCTAGGGAGGAAAAGTTATTTTTACGTGGCGAACATTTATTTTACTTTTGGAGATAGGCCCCAGCCAGTATAAAATTTTCCTGGGCATGTAATTGTAATATGTAAACGATCCATTGTCAATTGTCATATGGGTTGCCGTCGTGGGTGATACAATAAACTAATAAAGATTGCCAATATTTGAGGAGCCGATAAAATTGCTCAATTATCAAAATTCAAAATTTTACTCATCACAACTAACGATATTATATTATAACCCAAACTTTTAAAGTCTTTTTATTTTCATCTTTTTTTAGGAGCCGATAAAATTGCTCAATTATCAAAATTTGTACTCATCACAACTAACAATATTATATTATAACCCAAACCTTTAAAGTCTTTTTTTCATCTTTTTTTAAGCATTTCTTAAACTTTTTTCTAAATAAATAAACTTTACTACTAGAAACTATTCATGCTACCTAAAAATGAAAGTAATACGAAATATAATATTGATAACGTTACAAAAATCTTGAAACAATCACGTAACAGAGGTGTTTCGTACTCTACAAACAGCTGTACTCTAAAGTCTAAAAACATAAATAGTCTACAAACATTAACACTGTTTCACTTTCGCAGCAACTCTAGATAATCAAGTTCAGCACACACAGGAAACTAGCGAGAACAATTCCGCTGGCTTTGCAGTTAAAGGCGTGAGAGTAATGCCCCATATCTCCCCCCTCCTCGTTATCAGTGTCTCCCCCCTCCTCGTTACCAATTTCATCCTCTTGCGGCGTCAACCTGTAACCGGCGATAGCTGTATAGCCACTCTGTAGCTGTATCCTTGTGACTTCAGTCAAATCTTTAAACGTATTACACGTATCAGCTGACATCTGGAAGTCCATAACTTCGACATCATTAACATGCACTGTTATCCTGTTATCTTTAAAGGCAAAAGTCCACAATTTTTGATCATCATTTGGTAGATGATCGGGAAATTCCACATAACCTGACGTGCACTGCTCTATAAAATACCTAACAGATTCACCAAAATAAATCCACATATCCAGTTTGTCCGAATCGTCAAAGACTGTGATCATGAGCTCCTTGTCAGTCATAAGTGGAGAATCGGTCTTAAACTGTATAGATGCTATATCCTTAACATCTAACTCAGGCGAAAACTGAGTGCCGGATACTTTTTCTTCCATTTCTTCCCATGAGTTTGCTTCAGCTTTGTTAAGTGATAAAGAAACTATTAGCATTACTGCTAATAAATAGACCATCTCGCTTCTTCTTTTCTCCTATAAAATGAATGTGTTTCAAATTTGCAATTTAAATGATTTAGTTGTACTGCAATTAAAATATTTACAAATTTTTTGAATATCAGGTAAAAACCCTTACGTGTTATCGATCACGTCGGGCAAACTAATATTAATACTAATAGCCATAGCACATAGTTGGTTCGTGCGCATTTCGCGCTTTTTAAAAACACAACGCACGAAACGATCTAAATTCACGCACTTTTAGGTACCTTTAGGGACTTTGTACCAAATAAACTTATATACAGTAAAACCCCGATTTACTGCGCCCCGATTCACCACAAACCCCGATATACCGCGGCCATCTCCTTTCCCCCAAACAAGGCTTAACATGTTTAATGTAAACAAAAAAACCCAGATTTACTGCGAACCCCAATTTACCGCGGATGTTTCCTTCCCCCAAACTCCGCAGTTATTCGGGGTGTTACTGTAGTACACACACCATCGGACACTTTCACGTAATTTCAATCATTATCTATATCAACAAATTGTTTTTCCAATTTGTTAGTCACTATAATTAGCTAATTATCCAATTCAATGATAATTTAACAAGAAAATTGTCACAGAGTCACAGAGATAACATCAAAACAACAACAACAACAAACATCCTACAGGGTGGCCCATAAGTGACTACCCACACGCAACCTCTTAATAACTCACGTAATTCGACTCCAAATTGCACCAAAATTGCAGAGATTATAGATATGGGTCAAACTTAGATTTCCTGAAAGTTTCGTAAGCCACACCCAATTACAGTGGGCGTGGCGTGACACTCCCTCTTTTTCACTATTGTCTTCATAAAATGAGAACGCTTTAAGCTAAGAACTCAAAATTTTTTGCACACATTTGGCTTGATAATTGAAAACCTTTCCCAAAGTTTCAAGTTCATTGGTTAAAATATGACTAAGTTATGACCATTTCCGCTTGTCGGAGTGTGAAGAAGCGGTGCCTCAAGGTGATTGCAGCTGGGGGACGACAATTTGAACATCTTAATTGAAATTATTGAATTGTTTTTGTGTGGGAATTTTTATTAGTTGATTTCATTTATTGATTTATCCTAAAAATTTGTGTTTTCCTTTCTAGCAAAGTCATCATCGGTATCCAATCAAAGCCTAATGAACCTCATTAATACACGCTAACGCCTTACTCTTGATCAGATTGGGTGACGAGATCACTAATTGAGTGCAAATATCACTGACTGAGTGCTCGGATCACATATCCGATGGATTTTAAAATGGTCATAACTCAGCCATATTTTAACCAATGAACTTGAAACTTTTGGAAAAGTTTTCAATTATCAAGCCAAATGTGTGCAAAAAATTTTGAGTTCTTAGCTTAAAGCGTTCTCATTTTATGAAGACAATAGTGAAAAAGAGGGAGTGTCACGCCACGCCCACTGTAATTGGGCGTGGCTTACGAAACTCTCAGGAAATCTAAGTTTGACCCATATCTATAATCTCTGAAATTTTGGTGCAATTTAGAGACGAATTACGTGAGTTATTAAGAGGTTGCGTGTGGGTAGTCACTTATGGGCCACCCTGTAGTTATAACTGGATCTTTCTGTGACCTTTACCTTTTACAGTCGAAGACATTTCAAAATTAGCGACTATTCAATAATTGCTAAGCAAAAGATAGTGAATATTAATTTTAAAATTTTGGTATTCAAAATATCGAAATACCAAAATTTTCCAACTTTTTATCATTATGAATACGACTTAATACCTCCATCAATTTTGTGATTAGCATGAGCTTATTGATTAAAATCTAATTTGTCTTTTAAAATTCATTTTATAATCTTACGACTTTACTAAGTTACTACTGATTATCTTACTGTATAACTATATATAAAGCGAGAAGATATACTAGGTATATATGTTGCCATTTTATTTATAATGACAACACGGCATCAACTTTAACACGAATTTCCAAACCGTGAGAGATATACGATTGAAACTGGGTCAAATGCTTTTATGGCCTTATTATCAGTATACAGAAATAAGAACTCGGCCACGGAATAACAACTTTAGGTCCCGAAATTTGGACCCCCAAGTGTTGTCAATTGTAATAGGGGCAGCTGTACTCGGCAATAAAGATTAAATAAATATCAGCTAATTGGACATTACGATTAACTACCAACCTTATCCCGAAATACTAGGTATCGACGCGAAAGCAACCCAAAAAGACTTTTTCAGCATTTGATTGATATAATTAATTAAAACTTATTACAATTCGTAAGTCGTGAATAAATGGGAAAAGCGAGCGACCGATTTCATTCTCGGTATCATTTTGCATTTCTGGACGGTTATTCAAATTAATATCGTTTCCTTGCAAATGAGAGACACTGGCAGCGGTCCACCCTATAACCAGTGTCAAATTTTGGTCAAATTTGTAAACAGAAAGAATTTAAAGCATTACTTGAAACATGGAAATATGGCCCGTAAGACAGGAGCCATGCTAAATTACTAAAAATCTATCGTACCCTGCAACGTAGCCAGTTTTATAAATGGCTACGTTCCTTGCAACGCGTTATCCTAGTTAACTCAAACTGCAAAGCATGATTTTATTTCTGGTGGTAATTGACTAAAGACTGGCACCGCGCTGCAATTAGATTTAGATTGTGCGTGGCACCGGAAAGGTTTCTGCAACAACTTGATTGGCGAGGTGCCGTGTAAGCTAATCCCCTTGATATCATTTTCTAACGTACAGAAGGGTCTGATAATAACGTACCGGCTAATCCCAGTCAAAGCAAAATAAAATTAAGAAGGAGTAGGACTAAATCAGTTTATCTCATATAAGTATATAGTCCTATATATACTTATATACTCCTATGGAGAACCCGGTGAATGTCCTTGTTGTACGGCAGTGATAAAGTTCTCTCTCTCTCTCTCTGTTCTGGTCAACGGTTTCTGGCCTCTTACAATAAAGAGAAGGCCTTCTCGCCGTGCCCACAGAATGCAACTCCTGCTAGCTGCATTCCAGGACTCCCAAAGTATATACGAAATCATAAAATAATAAATATCAATGCAACAGACCTCTGGAGTCTTGAAGCTGTCACTACCTGTCTCGGAGCAAACCCACTTCCGTTGTAGTACTTCTGCGGGCAGACAAGGGACATCCGAGCAAGGCAAAGCCTGGGAGATATGTCTCTATGCGGAGATGGGCCTAGATTGAGTTCCTAGTATGGGATTTAGCGAAAGTTCCTGGTGAAGAATCCTAGGAGGTAACCCAAAAGGGTTATCCCTATCCAGTCTTGTCGACTGTTCCACAAATCTGAAGATAAGATTGTAGTTAACTGTTGTGAAGGTAGAGTTTACCAATTATCCTCATTATGAGCGTCATGATCTGGATGCACTTGCAGAGGAGATGCTGGGATGTTCTGCTTCTTCTGAAAAGTGTTCACAATCTTGCGTCTCGAATTTGAGTGTGATAAAGTTAAACAAGGAACTTAAACTGAGGGGTTCCGTTCAGACTTCAGGCCCTACACACTTTGTATTTGTCTAGTTCTAATGTACCGTCACAATAGTGACTTTAATATACTCCTAGTCCTACAGACTGGTAATCTATTTGTCCAGGTAACACAAATTCCAACTGATCTCTACTTGTTCCGCGGAAGGAGTAATGAAAAGGATCGAGTGTCCCGCAGAAGCAATTTAATAATATATATATTTAATATTTAACAATATTAATTATTAGGAGGTGCAAGGATCTCAAAAGAACTTTTAATCGAATTCCACAATCAAAAGGTCTTAATCGTATGTGATTTGCCTTGAGTCAACAAGCCTAGAGACAGTGTACTTGCTTTGCTATACGACGATTCATCTGCACAACAAGCCTAGAGACAGTAAATTAACGACGGAAAGGTTCTCCTAGGTGCCGGAGACACAGAAAACTCTACTAGTATATGATGTTTTCAAGGCCGGTCACTTGGCGGAAAAAGTTTACGAAATTATGGCACTCAACAACATAGTTCATGAGCTATAGTCCCCGCCAACATGACAAACTTGTTCCAGCCTCTAGATATTACGGTAAATCGTGTTGCCAAGGACATTGTCCGACGTTGTTATAGTTCATATTACTCAGGGGATGTAATGAAACAGTGCTAGGAAAGCTCCACGTGATGTTAAGGTTAACCTAAAGTTGTCTAAGATAAAGCCACTTTACGTAGAATGGCTTGTAAAAGTTAACACTGAAATGCAGGACCGGGCTAGTTTGATAAAAAAAGGTTTCCATAAAGCTAGAAACCACTGATGCTTTAAGCATGGACTATTCTATGCACGAAAACCCATTTGATGAAGATGATAATATGTGATATTAAACACTGATCATGTACACATATTTTAACATTTTTAATGCTTAACGACTGCTTTTCTTACTTACTGAATAAAAATGGATTTAAAAATCATTTGCTGAAATAAAAAACGTCAAAGAAAAATGAATTAAAAAATTCTATTTCTAATGTACCGTCACAATAGTGACTTTAATATACTCCTAGTCCTACAGACTACAGGTAATCTAATTGTCCAGGTAACACAAATTCCAACTGCTCTCTATACTTGTTCCGCAGAAGCAATATTAAGAGGTGCAAGGATCTCAAAGGAACTTTTAATCGAATTCCACAATCAAAAGGTCATCTGTGATTTGCCTTGAGTCACAGCAAAGGTATGTGTTTATTACCTATAAAATTAGGTTACCAGTCTGCAGATATATAGTCAACGTCCTACAGACTGCGGTAATCTAATTGTCCACTGTCCAGGTAACACAAATTCCAACTGCTCTGATCTACTTGATGAAAAAAACGTACTGCAATTCCAACTGCTGATGATTCTTTTATAGAAATTTCTAATAAAACAGTAAACTCAATGCCAACAATTTAAAATTAAATTAAATAAATCGCGTTACGACATTTGATTTTGATTGTTTGTCCTAAAAAAAGAATGGGTATTTTAAGTCAAAATAAAACAAAATAAAGAAGCTGTTGATAATAAAACGGTTTTGTATAAACCCTCACCCCAATCCAAACCATAAACACAAACCCGAAGAATCGGAGATAACCATAACCATATAACCATAACTCTAACCATAACCCTAAACATTTGAATATAGTTTTACTTGAATACTCCAATTATTTCAGCCCTCAATAAAATTGATTGTGGATATAGACAATGGACATATTGATATATAAATACAATTACAGCGAATTCACGGCGCATTATAATGTACAAGGAGTAAATGTGCTATCCATTTATCAAAGTAATTGATAAATGACGAAGGAACTGATAAGAAGGAATGGGAAAAGCGAGCTTGTCAAACAGTGTAAGATTGAGAACTACACGAAAATGATAACAATTCACAATTTGCTACACAGTTTGAAATTAATTTTCATTTTCTGTGTTATGGGAATTGGGTCATTTTATTTCATAGGTAACGATTCGCTTTACAAAATTTTGCAGGGCGTCTAGACGTTGACCAAATCTACTGCAAAAAAAGTTTCAAGTTTCAGGAGTATCGGGAAATTGATTTTCTGGAACCCCTGTTTTACGACAGATTGTCGTGATACATATATACGTACATATATATTATATATTCAGTGATAGACGCTTTGCCAGTCAATTGTAGCCTGTATTTAAGTGTCCGTAGACATATTCGGAAAGTTTTATGGTGATTGATCAACAAATTTAGGAGGATAAATATTTGTAGACCCGATTTTCACTACATACGAGGGATACGCTTTTCTGTGCGGGAAAGTTGTGAGCATAATCGACGACACATTCCTAATTCCTATCCTATAATATACATATTTTCTTCGAATTTCCTGACCCGATAGATCAGTGATCTAACTCTAAGAAAACATACAGGAAGTTAAATGTTCTCTTCGATATTCCTGACCCAATAAATCACATACGGTGTAAACTGTAAAGTAGTTAAGTTTTCCCAAATTATCCCACATTTAAACAAAGATTTGGCGCCCCCTAAGATGGCACCCCCCCCCCCCCCCCCCCCCCCCCCGCACACTGCACAGCAGGGTCGGCGGGGCCCTTCGTTAAGCCATGCACTGTGTCATCAATTTAAGCGATTTTAAAACTTGATTTTTGACAAATTAGTAACATCATTTCAAGTCAATTTTACAGCATAAAGGAGTTATTTTATTCAAAATTTTAGGCCTTGTTGAAATTAGATAATTGTTTAAGCAATCTGAAAATCTACCGGAAAGTTTGCCTAGCTTGCTCCTTCCTAAAGATATTCGTCATTGAACATTGAAGTTAGTGCTTTTTTGAAGAATCACCTTAATAACACCAGGATGTGTGTGTGTCTGTCTGATCGTCTGTGTGTCCGTCCGTGTGTAATTTCCGGTCGGTTATACAAAAAAAACGGTAAGAGTTACGGGACTGGTTTTTTCGGTATAGTGCCGACAAATCTCTGATGAAGCCCATAAGAAAATTTTTTTTTAATCGGCCGGTGGTAAGTGGTTTAATTGATGGTTTTGTACCACAAATGTTACATAAAATTGCTTGAGCAGAACGGCAAGAGTTACGGGGCTTGCTCTCTCTCTCTCTCTCATTACTGTATGATATGTTATAGCTGCATTTAAGTAGCGTCATAATTGGATTAGCCCGGAAGATTCGCTGTAATTTTATACCATAAGCTTATTAGGGGATGGGGGACTGTTAGTGTTTGGGGTCTGTTTGGACTGCAGAGAGAGAGAGAGAGAGAGAGAGAGAGAGAGAGAGAGAGAGAGAGAGAGAGAGAGAGAGAGAGAGAGAGAGAGAGAGAGAGAGAGAGAGAGAGAGAGAGAGAGAGAGAGAGAGAGAGAGAGAGAGAGAGAGAGAGAGAGAGAGAGAGAGAGAGAGAGAGAGAGAGAGAGAGAGAGAGAGAGAGAGAGAGAGAGAGAGAGAGAGAGAGAGAGAGAGAGAGAGAGAGAGAGAGAGAGAGAGAGAGAGAGAGAGAGAGAGAGAGGAGAGAGAGAGAGAGAGAGAGAGAGAGAGAGAGAGAGAGAGAGAGAGAGAGAGAGAGAGAGAGAGAGAGAGAGAGAGAGAGAGAGAGAGAGAGAGAGAGAGAGAGAGAGAGAGAGAGAGAGAGAGAGAGAGAGAGAGAGAGAGAGAGAGAGAGAGGGAGAGAGAGAGAGAGAGAGAGAGAGAGAGAGAGAGAGAGAGAGAGAGAGAGAGGGAGAGAGAGAGAGAGAGAGAGGGAGAGAGAGAGAGAGAGAGAGAGAGAGAGAGAGAGAGAGAGAGAGAGAGAGAGAGAGAGAGAGAGAGAGAGGGAGAGAGAGAGAGAATTCATACGACAATGTTATGCGTGTTTTCAAATATAATAGGCGGGTGTGATGCGGAGTTAACAAGGGTTAATTTCTATAACGATTTAAATAAAAATGGAAAGCGGTTCAAGACGGGAGTGATGAGGTGTAATAGTCGGTGTTCATACCTTATGATCATGGAATGTGGTGCCTCATGGCTAATAATGACTTAATTATCCACAATACAAGGAATAACTGATTATGAGATTATTGTTTAAGAAACTATTGGGTCACCTAATGCGGGTTTTGACTCAGCGGGTAATTACTCCTACCCTTTTTAACTGCGGCAGTGAAATCCCGGCCGAAGGCCGGGTTACACTAGTTATTTTATAAAAACGTCAATTTTACGATTTAGTATTCTCTGGTGTTGGGCCATGCCTTGGGTTGTGGAGCTCAGTTCTGCTTCCTATAGGTATAAATGGTGCATTAGGCTAGTTTTGAAGTTAAAAATCGAAAAGTTGCACAAGTGTTGACACGCCCAAATTGATAGAAAATTGCTAAAATCACTGAAAATTACTGTTTTCACCATTTTCTGTCAACTTTGGAGTGCCGTTGTGATTACAGTTCTTCTTAAAATACTTTGAAACTTTGCATGCTTATTAAACTATACATAAATTACAAATATGCAAAATTTAAAGGTGATTAGATATTGGATGCGCACGCAACGTCCGCTCACAGTTTGCACGTGCGAAAGGTGAGAATTTTGCTCATTCGTGATTTCGAACAAATTCTGCTTTGCCACGACAGTTCAATGCCATTGTATATGAATTTAATGCCAATTTGAATGACTATAATGTGACATGTTCAGTCAGTGATCGACCGATATGCTTACCTCAACACAAGGAAATGTTTTCAAAGGAAAAAGTACCCTGACATTATAATCAAAAAGAGGTGATACTTGACCAAAACCCATAATCATGAGTAGAGTGGACCGCTACCAGTGTCTCTCTTTCTCAAACAAAAGGAAATGATATTTATTTGATTGACCGTCTGCAAATGCAAAATGATACCAAGAATGAAATCGGTCGCTCGCTTTTCCCATTCATTTAAAATTGTAGTAGATTAAAAATAAAAAGAACTACCCGAAGGCAGCTGTACTCGGCAATAAAGATTCAGTAAGCTTCAGCTAATTCACTTACTACCACCCTTATCCCGAAATACTATGTATCGACTCGATCGCAACCCCCCTGGGCCTCCCCTGCATGGGGCAAGGGGCCCTCCCGAAAATTTTATGAGCCCCCCTCAAAAATTTGAAATGGTTACTGCGAAATTAGAAGAAAGAAAAAGAATTCGGTATGAAACAATTGACACATGAGTGCCCATTCAGCACTACCTTATCGGACCTTATTTGGACGGACATTACTTGAACGCTGGAGGCCCTAGCGTTCATCTTAATGTCCGTTCAAATAAAGTCCGTTCAATTAATGTCCGTCCAAGTTAAAGTCCTTTGAAATTATTTCAAAAATTTTTTCATTTCGAACTTTTTGTCCAGAATATGACAACTTTGAGAACTTTATTGTGCCGTAAGTTAACGACGGAAAGGTTTTCTTTGGTCTGCCGGAGGCACAGAAAACTCTGCTAGTATATGATATTTTCAAGGGTCACTTGGCGGAAAAATGTCAACGAAATTATGGCACTCAACAACATAGTTCATGAACTAGTCCCCGCCAACATGACAAACTTGTTCCAGCCTCTAGATATTAGTATTACGGTAAATCGTGTTTCCAAGGACATTGCCCGACGTTGTTATAGTTCATATTACTCGGGTGCGGTAATGAAACAGTGCTAGGAAAGCTCCACGTGAATCGTGATGTTAAGGTTAACCTTAAGTTGTCTAAGATAAAACCACTTCACGCCGAATGGCTTGTAAAAGTTAACACTGAAATGCAGGACCGGGGTAGTTTGATAAAAAAGGTTTCCATAAACTTAAAGCTGGAAATCACTGATGCTTTAAGTTTAAACATTGACTATTTCAAGCACGAAAACCCATTTGATGAAGATGATATGTGATATTAGACACTGATCAAGTACACATATTTTAACATTTTTACTGCTCAATGACTGCTTTTCTTACTTACTGTATAAAAAATGGATTTAAAAATTATTTGCTGAAATTTAAAAAACGTCAACAAAATTGAAAAAATTCGGATTTTTGATGGTTTTGAATGCCTTCGAGCGTTCATATTAATGTCCGTTCATAATTATGTCCGTTCATGTAATGTCCGTCCAAATAATGTCCGATAAGATATGTCGAGTGTTACACTTACAGTTACAGTATACATAAATGGGAGCTACAGGCTACATTCACTATAATAAGACCAATTAAAGTGCAACTTGCAAGTTACAAGTATTGTTGAAAAAACAGGTCGGGTGAGCTGCAAATCGAGGTTGGAGAAACCTGTTGTAAGTTCAAAGTTATTTGTTATCATTGAAATAATGTGGGCAGTCAGTAATGAGTAAAAAGTATTTCAGTTACTCATTATACTTACTAGCAGGAACCCGTCTAACCCTAAAGTGGTGTCAAGACTCGAGAGACTAGAATAATTATTACCTATTTAATTCGCGTTTTTGACACCACTTGGGAGTCCAAATTTCGGGCACTAAAATTATTATTCCTTGGTCAATTTTTTATTTTTTCATGCTGATTTGAAGGCCTATAAAGCATTTGACTCAGTCAAAAAAGTTTCAGTTGTATATCTTTTACGGTTTTTGCGGAAAGTTGCGTTAAAGTTGATGCCGTGGTGTCAGTAAAATGGCACGGATAAATAAATATATATATCGTCTCGCTTTATATATAGTAAGATAGTGTGAACTCTGTGTAGGTATTTATGATATTTTCAAATAATTGATTGTTCTCACTTCCTACAAATGGATAATATTGCCCTCAAAATTTTGTAAAACCGACTTTTTATAAATTGAATATTGTGACTAATGCATTAATTCATCATTGTAGATTTTATTCTAGCAAGTATAAAGACAAAAAATGTTCGGAAAAACTCCTGGCTACGTCCCTGGCCACGTACCCAACATTTTCTTGCTGAGCCTACTGCCTACAACTGCTAAAGGCTATCTGCATATTATAGTATCATAATATACATCTGTATATATACTATAGTACTATATCAATATGCAGATAGTCTTTAACATATAGATTTGGGTAGCATCAATTGGGTCTCGTTGAAAACTACCTATTAAAGTATTTAGTGCACGGGTTTCCTCTTATCTTCCATTGACCTGTCGAACGACTTCTGATGAGTCTGAATACAATAGGAAATGGGGTATAAAGGCTGCGACGGTCGCGCCGAGGGGGTTTCTAGAACATAAAAAAGGTGTAAATTTCAGGAAAAATATTAATGCATCTAACAAATTTGAAAACAGTACTTCGGATTTGTATCTTCAACGCTTAACGGCCCTTTTATTAAATCACACAATTTAAAATGGCATGCACTGCATATTAATACTATCAATGTTTTGAGTTTACGTGAGCGATAAATTTCTCTCTTGCACACCAATTCATGCTTGATTATTGAGCATGAATTGGTGTGCATTTAGTATTTTCTGGTGTTGGGCCGTACTCCCTTGGGTTGTGGAGCTTAGTTCTGCTTCCTATATACTGATATAGGAATGTGTTCAGGACTCTGAAAGTGTCACACTCTTGTAGTAATGGTATAAAATGGTTAACTTTAGTCAAGGTCTCATGTCTCTACGACCTTCACTTTTGGCGCAGTGAATCCCGCGCTTCAGCGCAATGCGCAAACTCCTGCAGGAACTTCCCGACATTGTAGAGACCTAAGACCTCGACTAAAGTTAACCATTTTCTACTGTTTATATTAGAGGAGCACACATTTAGAACTCCTTCATGACTAAATTGACGATTTAGACAATTTTACCTGTATAATAAACGCTATAAAAATGGGCGTGGCCCATGGCGACCTTATCCGGAACACTAGAGTCAAACAAATTTTGTTGGTCGTTCCTGACCCTATAGAGCAACTAATAGTAATAAGATATGATTTCTAATTATTTGAACATCTTTTGGTAAAATGAACCACTCTAGTCTACAGGACCAACCTGCTCAACAACTCCTTTTTGAGTTTTTGGCAACCATCCCATGGCCAGCGTTATCGAGGACGACCACATAAGACCTTCCCGGACGTTCTACTTGAAGACACTGGAATGGAACCTGACCAGCTGCGTTTGCTCATGTGTGATAGAGATAAATGGAGAGAAGCGTTGACACGAAACTCGTTCCAGATTTCATCTGGATCGACCTAGGCAGGCATGCAGGCAGTAAAGTGTAAACTATGGCTCAGATCATATCTCAAATCGGAAATGTTACGTATACAAATTAGCAAGTAAAAGTTCAGATCATGTCTCTAATTGGAAATATGTCGTATTGAAATCAGATCACAATTTCGGACAGATGTCGTTTTTTTCTGGTACCCTGAGTCGGACAGATGTCGCTGTCGGACAGGAGTCGTGTTTTTTTTTGTTTTTTTTTGTTCAGGGAGCAGACTTGCCACATAGGTCCAGGAGTACCGAACGTTTAGGCAGGGTGCTAGGTTATGGAACACACTCAACTAGGTAGTAGGTAGTCTGAGAGTCCGAAAATCTCCAAAAGGAGATGTCATCAGAGTGTGATCCACTGCCTGACTAACCTGTGGGTAGAGTTCATTAGACTCTATAATGATGACAGGTAGTATCTTCTGTATGTTGCTGAGATCCAGTGTCCATGGTACCTATTTTTGAATTAGTTGGAAGAAGGATAATCGATAATATTGAAACCACTTTCTGCAAATTAAACTGATAAATGAAATAAAAATTTAAAAAACCAATAATAAATATAAGGATAAATACCTTGACTGAAATAGTGAATGTCTCTGAAGAAGGAGAGACGATAAAGCATGATACAACACGGTATGTTGAAATAAAGCCTGTCTCTGAAGAAGGAGAGACGATAAAGCATGATATGACACGGTATGTTGAAAGAAAGCCTGTGTCTGATGAAGGAGACACGATAAAGCATGATACGACACGGTATGTTGAAATAAAGCCTGTCTCTGAAGAAGGAGAGACGATAAAGCATGATACGACACGGTATATAGAAAGAAAGCCTGTCTCTGAAGAGGGAGAGACGATAAAGTATGATACGACACGGTATGTTTCGAAAGAAACCCTGTCTCAGTGTGCGAGACCAAGTGATAAACAAATACTTATAACAGTAACACAAATAAATGTGCAGTTCAAAAAACTGTGATGCTAACTGTAAGCGTAAAAAGTATGGGGAGAAGTAATGAAAATGGGAGTGATAAAGTCACATCCAAAGAGTTAGTGAAGAAGGTGTTTACAAACCTTGACCAGAAGTGTCTAATGAAGTAAGTCAGACAAGCAAACGCTTCCTTAAATGATGATTTAAGGAGTCGTGTTACTGGCAGCGACAAAATCACCTGTACTGAGGGCACCACTTGTGTGTAATTCGGTGAGTTTCCAGTACTTAACGCTTTAGCGGGTGATGCCCGTACATGGATAGTTGTTTGGAATATTAAAATATTGGCGATAGGTTGGGAAGCCAGCGCTAACGAACGCCCCAGCCTAATTCAAATACACGTAGCTCCAATATTCTGTAAGCTGCGTTCTATACGTGTAATCTTATAGAGTTTTTAAACGCCCGCGTAGATTTGCGTATAAATGTACCTCAACTTCACGCATATTTTACAAAATAAATCGTCTTCGTTGTATTGCTCGTGCAGATTTGCGGCTTTCAGATCATGAAAATAAACAAAATTCTGTGTCGCGTCCGAATTATTAAAACAAATGTCCTTTTTTATTCTTTCAGTTTCCCCCTTTAATACATTAAAAATGAAAATTTCAACAAACGTGAGTCATGAGTAATGTCTATAATTAAAGAATTAAGGACTCCAAGTTCCACAAAATGCCACGATATGATATTTCTCCTATTAAGTTTTGTTAATAATAATAATAATAAATTGAAATTTAATAACACCGCTTTTAAGATAAAACTTATACTCAGCAGTGATCGAACTAGTCATCCCAGAAAATATCATGAATAATGAGCTAAAAAGATAACTTATAAACTTATGCTTGAAAATATATTGTCAATACTAAAGCCAGAAAATGGTACTTAAATATATTATGCAAAGATCGAATACCAAATATGACCAAAATAGTTATCGATAAAGTTTTTCAAGTTCATCTTATTACAACATTATTTACAATGGTACAATAATAAACCTTAACCAGTATTGAATAATTAATAGGGCTCCTTATTGTTGGGCTCCTTATTGCACACTTCATGATGCCGCGTTATGGTGCCGTGTTATTGCACACTTCATGGTGCCGCGTTATGGTGCCGTGTTATTACACACTTCATGGTGCCGCGAACACACGAGTTTCAGATCGAGTACCGGATTGTGAGGTGGGAAAGAGTATTAAGTTGCAGCAACAGGACTGATTACACTGCCTTATCTCCTTTTAAACGGATCATTTAATTAGCCACCCTGATCTAATGGTAATCTTTTATTCTTTCATTTTGTATAATTTGATGTGGTTTGTTTGTATTGTTAACAGAGTGTATACTGCATATACTATATAAATATATGCAGTATATAATTTGGTGTGGTTTGTTTTATTAACAGAGAGTATACTGCATATACTATATAAATATATGCAGTATATAATTTGGTGTGTTTTGTTTTATTAACAAGGAGTATACTGCATATACTATATAAATATATGCAGTATATAATTTGGTGTGTTTTGTTTTATTAACAAGGAGTATACTGCATATACTATATAAATATATGCAGTATATAATTTGGTGTGTTTTGTTTTATTAACAAGGAGTATACTGCATATGCTATATAAATATATGCAGTAGACAATTAGGTGTGGTTTGTTTTATTAAAGTATTAACAAGGAGTATACTGCATATACTATATAAATATATGCAGTATACAATTAGGTGTGGTTTGTTTTATTAAAGTATTAACAAGGAGTATACTGCATATACTATATAAATATATGCAGTATACAATTAGGTGTGGTTTGTTTTATTAAAGTATTAACAAGGAGTATACTGCATATACTATATAAATATATGCAGTAGACAATTAGGTGTGGTTTGTTTTATTAAAGTATTAACAAGGAGTATACTGCATATGCTATATAAATATATGCAGTAGACAATTAGGTGTGGTTTGTTTTATTAAAGTATTAACAAGGAGTATACTGCATATACTATATAAATATATGCAGTATATAATTAGGTGTGGTTTGTTTTATTAACAAGGAGTATACTGCATATACTATATAAATATATGCAGTATATAATTTGGTGTGTTTTGTTTTATTAAGAGGGAGTATATTTCTCCTTCTTTGTCGTTTGTAGCTCTTTCTTCCAGTTCAACCCTTTAATAACGTTTTTTTACCACTTTCCTGTAAACTGTATTTATTTGAGATATACACACAAAGCGGGGTATGCCTAACAACACACCAACATATATAATAGGGCCAAGTGAAATGAAGCATCTTCTCTGGACATTAGCACTGCTGTGTGTACTGAGTGGAACTGCTGCAAGGAAAGGACCGCAGGGGCCTCGAGGAGACACAGGAGAACCTGGTGCTGACGGAGAACCAGGAGCAGACGGGAGCAAAGGTATTGTTATCTTATACACCTGTAGTAAGGGTTCTTTACCGATAATAATTGAAATGTGATATTTAGCATTAGATAACAGTAGATAGCGCTAAACAGTGGCGTAATGACAGTACCTGGGGGGGGGGCATTTTCCCGAATTCTTAAATTTGATTCTTTTTGTTTTTTAAAACGTCCGAGATGTGTAATATCCAAAACACATCTACAGTAACAAAACAACATGTAACAAGGTCACACTAGGTTATCCCGGTTATTGCGACAATGAAGTGAAGTGTGAAGATTCTGAAGGACCACAAGGAGATGACGGGATGGACGGAGAGGACGGACCACGAGGAGAAGATGGAGCCAAGGGAGAGCAAGGTGCACCGGGGGAACCAGGGGTGGAAGGGAGTAATGGATCCCCGGGGCGACCTGGGGTAAAGGGAGTGAAAGGTGAAAGTGGACGAATAGGTCAGTTTATAATTATATTACAGTTTAATTTACTTAACGTTTAGTTATTTTAGTTAGTTACTTATACTTTACCATCCTGTTGTTATTCTTTTTAGAAAATCATGTATCTTGCTACAAAGTCTATTATTATTTGCTATACAACTATACAAAATAACCAAATACCACGTTATTGTTGTGCCACGTTATTTGTGTGCCACGTTATTGGTGTGCCACGTTATTGGTAATGTAACTAAATATATTCTATTAAACCCTGCACCCACCAGCCAGGGACGGTGAAAACGGTATTGACGCGGCACCGTGCTCTAAAAAGGAATGTTTAGGAGGGAAGTTGGAAGGGAACTGTCAGGTAGTGGGCACTCTGAAGAACGATCAACAGGACGGATATTGGAAGTGTCCCTCTGATATGGTCATCACCGGCTTTGAGAAAACGGGACCTGGGGAAAAAGACTTTGTGGTTAAATGCTGCCAAATTTAACGTGTTGGTTACAAATGTGAAATGTTACACGTTGCATTTGCAACAGTTTACAATTATACATGTAATGTTGGTAACTGCCTAGTTGACATTTTGAGCGCATAATAGAAAAGTTAATTACACTAAAACATTAAAACATTTTATATTCAAACGACGTAATTTCAAATTTTAAAAAATTGCTGGAACATGGAAAATTCATTATTTTCATTTTATTGTCAAATAACGCTTAGTGCAGTGGTTATAAATTATTCTTTTTCTCGTCATATATCAATATGTAATATTGTTAATCGTATTTTGCAATTCTGCAATTGACCATTGTTAATGGTCTGGCCCGGCGCGCGCTACTTCGTAGCACTTGCCGTCGCGCTACTTCGAAGAAATTTAGACGAGTAACATCCGTCAATTCTGCAATAGCATATTTATTATTTTCATTACTTTTTGTTTCAATAATTAATATTAAACAAAATGACAATTCTGATCAAATAATTGGATTTACAATATAATTATAAATTATCAATTACCAAACTTGCATTGTCAATTGTGCAAAGATATTTAACCAAGCTAAAGTTTTTCGATGCATGTCGTTCATCCAGGAAACTAAACCGGTTGCGGTTAAGGTCTAATCCATCTCGAAAAATATAGAATAAAATAAATTTACGCGTCGACATCTGACTCTTTCTGCGATCGTCTTCCCCATATTGCATATATCGTCTCCGAATCTCACAGAGTCCTTGTAATTGTCATACGTTGTATGACCCACCGGGCACGAGTGCGCGGCTCCCCCTGTATCGTAGAAACTCTACTCTCACCATATAATAGTGAAACGACCGTGTAGTGGGGGTCACAACGTGATACAAATAGCAACAACATTATTTTGCAAAGTTAAAAAGCTGCGATCTTTAATTTGGCTCAAAATCATACTTTTCAGGATAATTCTTACCTGGGGACCTCAGGCTATTATGTTCATAAACATAGAGATTCGGCGGAATGAAAGGCTGAGCGCGGCCCAGTAAGTGGTAAGATAATTCAAAATCTACGTTGTCCCAAATTGTGCTCTTGGGGAGCTAACTTTAGTTTTTTTACGAGACGAACATTTTGTTGAAAACCAAAACTTTCTATCTCTTTTACTTCCGAAGTTAGGCCCCTAACGAAAAGGTTTCCTGGGCTGATATCGATTGATATTTGTAAAAAAACGTTGTATAGGTTTATAACCTACCAAAACGCGCGCCGAGTTCAGAGTTGGACTCGCGCTATGTGTGAGCCTAGCAACATTAATTATGCTGGCTGGCCTTGTATCAAGTCGTGACCCCCACGGCCGTCGTTTCAATATGGTTTCTACGATACAGGGGAGCCGCGCACTTGTGCGCGGCGGGTCGTACGACGTATGACAAGGCTGGCCGTGTTAAGCTAGAGGTGATCATCATTTTTCAATAGCACGTTTGTCAGCGCGCGTGACGTAAAGTTTGCTGATCGCACGCGTATTACAATCTGAATGATATGAAGTCATGGCAACCACATTGATTTTTGTATCACGTCGTGCATGACCTTCACCTAACCATATGCTTATTGCTTTTGCGCCACTGCGGGTGCGCTTGTTTCACAAGTCAAGAAACGCCGTGAGGCGGGCGCGCGATATATCATATATACTGCATGAAGCGCAAGGGCTCTGGATAGAGCAGGTCATGACCCCCACGGTCGTTTCACTATGTAGCGTTTCTACGATACAGGGGGAGCCGCGCACTCGTGCGCGGCGGGTCATACAACGTATGACAAATTAATTTGCAAAGTTAAAAAGCTGCGATATTTTAATATTTGGCCCAAAATCATACATTTCAGGATAACTCAAAATCTACGTTGTCTTAAATTTTCTTCCTGGGGAGGTAACCTTTGTTTTACAAAACGAACATTTCGTTGAAAATCATGACAGTACACACATGCAACGTTTCTATTTCTTTTATTTTTGAAGTTTCTAGTTTATTTTTGAAGTTATGTAAGGTTTTTTGGGTTAAACACTTGCGACCATTTGGCATTTAATGTTTGATAAATATTATGAAATATAATTCGATTTTTTCCTAGCTTGATTTTTGCTTACTTCTTTGTTTTTTCCTGGCGCGCCTAAGTAAAGTTATATAAGAAGCTCGAAAAGAGCGCGATCGCCGCGCATAAAGATAGGCGCATTGGTTATTATATTCGTTCGGTTTTTATAGTAAAACAAAATTTAGTACGGGTATATGCCTCACAGAATGGCAAAAAAGGAAGGTCTCTCAAAATCACAAAACACACTTTATTCCAGTTTTTATCTCATAAGAAGCTAAGTTGCATTGACACTCATATGTCATATTTTTCTTCCCGGGGGTTGATTTAATCTCATAACTATTTTTTCTTTGAGAAAAATTGGCCGGAAAATCTTCCTCCAAAAAAACATGCCTCACAGAGAATTAATGGCCAAATCTGAATTTCTATAATTTTTTGATGGAGATACTTTTTAAATTTCTATCACCACACGTTGTTAGAAAACCTATTAAGGAATGGGGTAATAACCTAAAACTCACGAAAAAACTGAGCTGTGAAAAATTATTTCACAAAAAAATGCCTCACAAAATGGCAAAAAAAAAAGAAAACGAGAAAATTTTATTTTCCTAAAACCTTTGGCTCTTGTTTCAGGTATGCTGCTGGTATAAATATGCCTTGTTAACACCCCCATATAGGTGAAATTTCTTAGAACTGGAAAAGGGCATAATTTCCTACACCAAAAATGGCCATTTTGTGAGGCGTTGTTCATATTCCCTGATTTCATGATTTATAACCTTCATTCGGCTGTAAAAACACTCCATCTGGGGTGTTATTGTATGATAAATAGCTTGTGAATACTTTAGACCATCAAAACTAACATGTCTACATCAATAAAAGGAGTTTTAAATTTTGGCCATTTTGTGAGGCATATTTTTGCCATTTTGTGAGGCATGTAGCCATTTTAGCATTTTTTTCTTCCTATATTGAACAATGTTCGTTTTGTTTGATGAATACTATTCTTTAAACATCTTCTGTCATACTGGTGCCAGTAGTTCTCACCAAAATGCAAACTTAGTTCAAAAATTTGAAAACAAATTTTCAGTGCTCAAAATTTCTGCATAAACAGTCATATTTATGCCAGAAAATGTGGTCCTAGTTAATGATTTCACCACAGAAAGTGTTGCCAGAAGACTTTTGTTTCATATGGTATCCACAAAACCTACCAGTCTTATATACAAAATAAGTTACAAAAACATTTACAAATTTGGCCATTCTGTGAGGCTAGCCATTCTGTGAGGCATATACCCGTAAAACAAAATTTAAATTTTATTGCCATATTACAATGAATAATAATATCATAATAAACATAGTTAAACTTAAACATCCGATAATAAACTCATGAACATGAATATTGGATATGCTAACGAAATGTAAAATAAGCTTTTTTACTATATAGTAGTGAACTACTCGAAGATTCGTCTCAATCATACATTTTTATCAGCGCAATTCAAAATTTAAATAAAAATACTGAAGCACTAATTCTAGTTATACTGTACTGCAGAAAATGAAAAAGAAAGATCGATTTAATTTATAATTATAACACCAACCAAATATATTTTAACATTTAAGATTAATTTAAATTTGACATCACCTTAACGGGTGATACTCGTAAAATATTTGTTCCATATATTAGGACCATATATCAGGACCGTCGACGAGTCCAACTCGGCGCACGTCCTGGTAGGTTATAAACCTACAACCCTTGCGCTTGCAGTGGCACGCGCCCGCCTCCCGGCTTGTGAAACAACAAACAAGCGCGCCCGCAGTGGCGCGAAAGCACATGGTTAGGTGAAAAAAATTTACATACGCAAAAAAGCACACTATTTTTAGTTGCAATTGACTATAATACTATATCAACCTTAATTCAAGCTTGCATGCTTTGCATGGCAACGATATCTTAAACATTTAAGAACAAGCATGGTCATGATTATGCACGTGATAAATATTGACGAATGTTGAAAATTAGAAAGGCTAAAAATCTAAGTCTGCTCTCAATAACCCATGGATAACAGATGGTATTGCAGATAAAGTAAAATAAAATGTATGACATAACATCATCACACATGTCATCACACATGTCTACAAAATATATCGCACTATGTGAAAAAATATATAATAAATATTCCCCCAACAATATTGATATAAATATTTGTCAATACAATATTTTTAAAAGATGTATTTTAAAAAAGCATATTATATATCAACACAGCCAAGAACTCGATCATTTGCAATAATATAACTGAAAATAAAAAAACGGTTTTAAAAACATCACAATTAATCAATGGGCTTAGAAGTAACAGCGATTGATATCAAAATGTCAATTGTACGGTGGCCTATTTTTAAGGGCAAATAGTGTTCAGAGAATTGGTGCAAAAATGATTGATATTTGTGCCCCATAATTTCGATGACATATCGAATTTTTTTATTGAGCTAAAAGAATATTTTAAGAACTTTTGCTGGCTATAATTTTAACCGGATGCATCCTATAATTATTTGAGCTATTATTGTTAAAACTAACTGGGGGATCATCAGATCACATAATGTAATCCAGGAAGGGACCATTAACTCTGAAAGAAGTACACATATACACATGGGTAGATAAATACGTCTTAATAGTGATATCTTGATTTAGTTGTTATGAAGTTATGAGTTCACATTATATCCCCTAGAGCTCAATGAAACAAGAATTTTTTTTCAATAAAACAGGAGATTTCATTTTGGGAAAATTTTACAAAATAACAAGGTGTAAAAGAATTAATAAAAATATAATGCCCATTTGGTGTATGACTTTTTTCCTTGACTGCTAGTTTGAAAGGACAGGTAACTACGGGGCAAGGAATGTGCAAGCCTGAAAGCTATTGCACATAATTTTAATAACTGATACACATTTTGTTTTTAGGATGGTGTCCACACTCGAGAATAATGTTAAATTTGACACACAAAAGAGTGTGGTTAAGGAGTTGATGGAACAGTGGACTAATAGTTGTGTTAGTTATTTAGATTAACTTATAGTTGTGTTAGTTATTTAAATCAACTTATAGTTGTGTTAGTTATTTAAATCAACTAATAGTTATTTAAAAGGAGGGAATTATTTACAACATATAAGTGATACGAAAAGTTTATTTAAACAGGAGCTTTCAAAATACAAGTGTAAATCGTCTTCAGCTTCCTATTACAAGAACCAATCCCGTATATATTTGACACCCCAAGTCCCTGGCACTTTATAGAAAATTCCACTTCAACATTTATTATTTCAGAGAAAGGTTTTCCTGGAAAAACTACTGTCAAAATGTGGTGGAAGTCAGCTTGAGTTTCTATTTAGTGTAAGTAAAATATGGTGGAAGTCAGCTTGAGTTTCTACTTGTGTAAGTATGATGCTATAAAGCAAAATAATCAAAATGTATGTATTATTTGTGAGTGCACTAAATTCTACAAAGTGATATTCATTATATCATTTAAGTTCCACCATGTCAACTGAATTAGGACAAATGAATTTCTGTTTGATTTACTTAGGGAGGACAGGCTTCCTAAAGGAAGAGTTAAAGTTTATAATATCATTAATTCATGGAAAAAAACACAAATGTTACTTTTGACTCTACCATTCACTTACCTGTAAGTAAAAAATTGCTGTATAACTTTCACTTTCACTTTCACTTTCACTTTCACTTTCACTTTCACTTTCACTTTCACTTTCACTTTCACTTTCACTTTCACTTTCACTTTCATGTTACGTGACTCCACTATTCAGTGCCCTGCAGGTGACGGAGCCGTTGCACCACAGAGGCTTTATTTACTCAGCACAACACCACCTCAAAGAGTGTCCGCCAATTTCCACTCCTTCTAGTAGACATGAAGCTCTACTGTTCGCTCTAGAGAATGTGAGCACTCTTAACTAATTAGTTAATTAGTTCTACTAATTAGTACTGTATGTTATTTATTTACTGGTCATAGACACTTAGACAGTGGCGTAACGAAGGGCATGCTGACCCCGCTGTGCAGGGGGGGGGGGGGGGCATCTCAGGGGGGGGGGGGGCGCCAAATCGTCGTTTGAATATAGAACAACTTTGAAAAACTTAACTACAGTACTAGCAAAACTGCGTGGTTTGCTCTAGAAACACGTTTTTAGAGATTTTGCCGGCGTATCCTCTAAAATCACCTAATTTGTTTAATTTTAGGGAGGGGCGCTAAAGGAGGAGGGGGCGCTTTTTCGGCGGTGGCGCCAAGATACAACGTTACGCCACTGGTCATAGATACTTTACTGATAAAAATTATTACGTTACGCAGTTGTCGGTAGCGGTATATTATATTGATATACTCTTATAGGTGTCTGAAAAGTTTTACAGACCAAAGAGTGCTGTTTTAAAATCACAGGTGAGCATTTCATGATATTTAAATATTCTTTTATCAAGTTAAACTAACTAGGTTAATTTACACTTTACCTTTTATTAGTGGACGAGCCATAGTTTTATATTAAGTACGCTTGTGTGTGATAACTGCTTATATAGGTAGCACAGCAGTTTAAAGCTGTATTAAATAGATGTTTAATAAATTTATGACAGTTAAATTACTTAAGTTAAGTTGCTCAAGTTTTAATCAGCTTTAATTGATAGATAATCTGCACCAGCCACCATAAATCAGAATTCTTGCAAAGACTCTAAAACATGCACTACTATAATAGTAGCATTATTATATTATTATATCATAACTCTATTATTATTTTATTATTAAGCCAGTGAGTTCTGCGTTCTGCAGAATAGTACTATTGCATTGGTCAGAAGAGCTCTGATATGCTTGTTAAAGTAGTGTGCATTGCTTCTCTTCTCAGCATGCATGTAATCAAAAATTCTTCACAAGCTGCTGCGAATTCTTAACATAGCTTAACATAGCAGAGCCCTGTGGAGGATATTCTTAAACCAGTGCCAAGTCATTAAGTAGGGGTGAGAGAGAGAGAGAGAGAGAGAGAGAGAGAGAGAGAGAGAGAGAGAGAGAGAGAGAGAGAGAGAGAGAGAGAGAGAGAGAGAGAGAGAGAGAGAGAGAGAGAGAGAGAGAGAGAGAGAGAGAGAGAGAGAGAGTTAAACACGATTAAAGCCGTGTATCCTATTATAAAGGAGTCGTAGTGTTAACACACTTTAACTGGCTGGTGTCCGCCTCCCACGTGGTTTGTCACGTGGTCGACTCCCACAGCTGGGGTTCCATTCCCAGAGATGAAAGTATATGCTGTAAAAGTTATTTAAGGTTATTAAAGTTTATTAAACAAGATGTCGGCACAATGGGCGACCAAATATTATTATTAGGAACGGTTGTGAAAAGGATTAAGGATGTAGCCTGCGGAATTCATCTTGATATCATTATGACTAATTAATTTTGCTAATACGCCATGATTTAGATATTGATACATTTTAAAATTATAACAAATTTAATGATTGCATGAGAATCTTGTTGAATTATTAATTATTATTAAACAAGTTTGTGGATGTTTGCTTCACTCAGGATGATATTGATAAGTTGATCAAAGAGAATTCGTCAGTTTATAGCGTTCTGTAAGTTAAATGTGTCGTGTTATAGTTAGATAACTAACAACTAGTTAATTAGTTAACAACTATATTAATTAGTACCGTGTTATGTGTTCTTATTATTTGTTTTCACATTCGGCAAAGCATGGGTTACCATAAATGTTAAGTGATAGGTGGCCATCTTGATCTTTATCTAAATGAATAATTTAATCAATATTTCACATTCCAGTAGAGCACTATGCTCTTATAAGCAACGCATAGGTTTTACCCCGCAAGTCAGTCTATGCCAAATACAGCGTTCATAATTTCACCCTGGAAATTGAGTGATAAATTAAGATAGCATTATATTCCTTTATAATTATACTCCTCTTAATATAACTAATTAGATAATTATATAATTGACTAGTTAGATAATTGACCAATCACTGGATAGCTTATTACTGAGTTATTGATGCATGTGCTGTCAACATATTGTTATAAATAACTGTGATTTTAATATGATTCTCTATTTCTGCATGACACTTGAAATGGTCGCACATTTTATATGTATTTTACGTGTAATTCTATTGTCACAAGCAAAATGCCTGCATCAAAATGTTTGAATGATCAAATTATTGTAGTGTTGTAATTATAGACAACTGGTGATGTGTTCAGCCACGTGATAGAAACTAGAAACAGCCAGCTTGAACCAAGGATTTCGTGTGTATTTAAACAAATTTGTCTGTATAGTTTCCAAGTCCACGAGGCTACATTTTGAGGGTTATAATGGTAAAAATAACCAACTAATTTCAATTAATTGGTTTAGAAAATCTTCTTTTGTTTATTAGCATAATAACCATAACTTACTTTGTTGGTAGCCAAATAACTTACAATACAATTTCTCAGGAGCGGAGGTTTATTCAAAACTAATAAAAGTAAAAAAACTGTCTCGTCCAAGTAAGCTTTACTTTGATATATTGATATAACCTAATCAGTAAACAGTTTGTTTTCCTTACTTTCCTTATTCTAGTCTAATTGTGTTGATTTTCCAGGTAATTTGTTAATTTGCTGTAAAATATGTTAAACCTAAAGGCAATAAAGTAATTGATTGATATGTGCTCCTAAGTGTGTTCTCAAATAACATGTTCCTCTCCCAACAAATTACCCCCATCTACTTGTGAAGCACTCTTTATCAATGTTACCGGTTACCATGGTTACCATGGCAATATATTATCTTACAGTCCTCTCTAATACGACTTGCAAACTTTCTTATTTCTCACAATGATAAACACTCTCCTTAATACTCTACTCCAATATTTCCAATTGTAAGCGAGGTATATTTGGTATATTTGGGCCGCGTGTAACCCAACTTTTATTCGGGCTGCTTTGTTAACTGATATTCTAATCACTTATAATGCCATAAAGTATAATCTGTAATTGTAATCTGTGTTCAGGAAATTGCAGAAGGAGTTATCCAGCGTACTGACATGGTACGAGAGTCAGTGGAGTGGTACGCTACTTATTTTATTTAGATTTACTTATCAACAAATAGAATTGCTATCAACCTTCATCGATCGATTTTATTTGTGATTTATGTTGCTGTGCAGACAATTGGAGTTAAATATTTTTACTAAATATAAAATATAAGCCTTGTACTACTTATATTATGTACTCTTATATTTCTCATTTTATTAGTTAATAAATGTACCCAATTCTCTAAGTATAACTGGAAATTTTCATAACATTTTGGGACAGATCAGAAATGCGGAAATCATAATATCCGTTTTGTGGAATCATTTGATAATCCGACGATACGGACTCCGATTTTTGACGAACGCTTAAGAGTTATAGAAACAATCATATCGTAGGCATAATAATACGCCGCGCAACGTGCGCGTCGTTTGCTCGCCGCAGGAAACACATTTTCGCCGCTAATACAGTAAAAAAAAGAAGAAAAAAAGAACTTTATTAACCTAACCAAATTCCACTCTTCAGACTCTGAGAAATTAGACATACTTTATGTGATATTATGCGGTCTCTCTGTCACGAATTGTACCATGCTACTCTTATTCTCAACGTTAGTTGTTATCATTTTATCAAATGTAGGGGCTGGTAGTCTATTAGGTTTTTAGGTTGGGGGGGGGGGGGGGGGGCGGGGGGGGGGGAGATAGAACTACTGCTCTGTGTTGAGGCTTTTTTCTTTTTAAGTGATCATTTTATTCTTTATTTATCGATATATATTATTACATCATATCACTATCTATGTCCACTCTCTAGAGTAGCATTCTTTCTGTTACAGGTAAGAAGATACTTTACTTTACTTTCTATTACAGTTAAGAAGATACCGAGATTTTGTAACGAAGCTGCCGCTGGATCTGAGTCTCACTATTCTCTCTTATCTTACTCCTAAAGACATTGTAAACGCTAGCGAGGTTATTTCTTATTAAGTTATTACTTATTAAATTATTACTTGTTAAGTTATTAGCTGTTAGGTTATTACTTGTTAAGTTATTAGCTGTTTTTTCTAATTCTACCAATAGAAGAAGTGGCTTACCTTAAACTTTCTGTGAGGTTTTGTGAGTTTAATTTCAAATAATGTATTTCAAGTAAACTTCATTATTTACAATAATTCTCTTGATCATAGGTGTGTAAGGACTGGCACGAGATCTGCACTTCAAATCTGACGTGGAATATTAAGTGTGCACAACACGCTGTCCCTCCCCATAACCCTGGTTAGTGGCAAATAATTAATTAACTGTTATAGTTGATTATTTAATTAAATTATTACTTATTTTAGGTAAGTAATAATAGATTATTAATATGGTTCTTATTCAGTTTATTAGTTGAGACACCTTTCAAAAAAGGTTATAGCTATACCGCGAAACCTTACCTGTATGATAATAAGAAAATCAAGCGTATCTCCATCTGTGTGCTTAAGTGAAAGTGAAATTGAAAGTGAAAGTGAAAGTGAAAGTGAAACTAACAGTAAGTTTACTAACTGTGGAGACTGGGGAGCCTCAGTACTTTTCCCAGGGCTATATCTCCAGTTGTGTGCACTGTGCCCGCAAGTAAGTTTTCAAAATTCCCTGCCTCTTCTTATAATAAGACAATTAAACGGCCATCTCCGACTGTGTGTTTAAGTGAAAGTGAAAGTGAAAGTTTTCTAACTAGAAGGAGCCTCTGTTCTGGTCTCTGTCCTGATAATAAGACAATCAGGACTATCTCAAACTGTGGAGGTGGTACAGCAATGCTAAAGTTCTAAAGATAGTCGGGGAGTTTGAATCCAAGTTGGTGATATATCGCATGGCTTAACTTCTGATATAGTTATACGACATGTGTACAATATCTCAACGACAGATATCTCAACAACAACCTACAGAATTACAAAGATGTAGTGGTCATTACGCAGACGTTTCCTCCATACTAAGCATGCTCTGGAAAGTGCATATGTTAGGAATGTAAAATGTAAATCATACCAGAACCAGAAAAAAGTTTCATCTGTAACCTTATCACTTGATTAATAACATTTTTAAACTCCGGAAAATATGTTCGTGAAACCATTATATCCCTGCATGAGCCTTTAACAAAAATGTTTAAGAATGAACTTTTTTAGATGCAGAAATTATTGAGATTTATCGTGTTGCCGAGGAGTTTATTTCTGCACTTTTACTTTGATTTCTGTTTTGATATATTATCCTTTTTCTATAGCTCTGTTCATTTAGATGCATTGATGTATACAAATATTTTACCGATGAAGATAGTTTATTAGAATGATTTTGAGTCTCATTGATAATATCTGACTGCGTTGAATTTATAATTGTGATGGTAAAAGGTGCCGAATAAATGGCGTTATAAGGTGCCGAATAAATTTCCACTTTACAGAGGGTTTGGGGCAGCAGGAGCTGTTTAAAAACAACGTACTATTGAAAGAGAACTGGAGGAATGGCCGGTGTAGAGTTAACTGTTTCTCCGGATCACAACACAAGGTACACCACTTTCACTTTCACTTTCACTTTCTCTTTCACTTTCATTTTAGATCCACCACTCAGTAGTCAGTACTCAGTAGACGTCAGTAGTGGAATTCAGAGTTTAGTACAAGAACTTAATACTTAGATTCAGAGGGAGATTTTTGGAGAAAATATCAGAACTTACTCTTACTGACAAGATTATTACCGTGGTTACCATGGTTAATATTGTTTTATTTTTATACCGTTTTATAATTTATATAGAAAAACCGAATCAGGATAAGGGGTCGTTCACATATTACGTAATCATTTTTTGGAACATTTTAACCCCCCCCCCCCCCCCCCCCCTCAGCTGATTACGTAATATGTGAACGACCCCTAAGATAAATATTTTTGATTATTTAACATTACATGATAAAAGCATCAGTTTTCTGTAAGTTGACGTTTCTATTTCAGATGGTTAGTGTAGCATACGATATGAAAACAGGTAAAATAGCAACTGGAATGATAAACGGAGAGATAAAGATTTGGAACCTTGCCAAGTCAGGAGGAGCTCTCATCGCAACCCTCGTGTCTCACTCAGTCAGTGTATAACTTTATATCACGTGACACAAACTAGCCAATAAGAGCCATGACTAGCCAATTATCGCAACCCTCGTGTCTCACTCAGTCAGTGTATAACTTTATATCAGCACTTTTTTTAATAGGTCCAATAGTTTCAATTCCTTGGACAATCTGGTGGACAGCCAATATCAAGATTAGAATATGAAGATTGGAATTACGTAATATTCACAATTATTGTAGATTAAAAGAACTAAATATTGATATTATCGTCCCAAATATAACCACCCTGCAGAAGAGTGTGTGGGGAGTGGAGTGGTTTAAAGGGAACTGTCTTATCTCCTGCAGTTCGGACGGGACTATAAAGATATGGAACGTCAAGAAGGGTCAGTGCACGTGATCTAGTTATGCGATTATATTAATTATGCGATTATATGAACGGATAAATAACTTTAAGGAAGTTTATTTAAGCAAGATCGGTTAAGTTTAGTAGAGTTATATTTGTGGTAAATAACTTGATAGTTTTAAACCGTTTGATAGCCGTAAGGAGGACTATCTGGGTTTTGAAATTGATAACTTGTGTCACCTCCCCACCATTACCCACATTACCCAGTACCCACGTTACTCACATTACCCACCGTTACTCACATTACCCACCGTTACTCACATTACCCACATTACCCACGTTACCCACCGTTACCCTCGTGTTTTATGGGCAGGACTGTGTCAGAAGAGTATTGAAGCTCACGAGGGGAAGATATGGGCTATAAAGTGTGACAGTGACGTCATCTTCAGTGGTAGTGATGATAAACTGGTTAGTAAGTAGGGGGGGGGGGGGTGGGACTGGGGGGGGGGGGGGGGCGGGGGGACTGGATAATAACTAGTTGATTGAATATTTTTCTAAACTATTTTATTTAAGAGATATCGAGTAGTCACTTAGTCAGGCAACCTCAATCTGATCTCTTGGTTCAATCATATATGCGGATATTTTGGTCTTGCCAGTGACTGACATCTACTTAAACTTTACTATTCTCTACAACCCAGATAAAATGCTGGGATATAAAGAGATGTGAGGTAGTGCAGACCTACCTCGGCCACAACGGTTCCGTCTTCTGTTTGGACCTGAACGGCTCAGATCAGCTCCTGTCAGGCTCTGCAGACAAGGTACAATTCTAGCCAATCACAGCATAGCATTTACATCACGTTACACAAACTAGCCAATAAGAGCACAGCATTCACACAACAATTCTAGTGGTAAGGTATACAATAAATAAGTTTTATCTTTGAATGTATTCCTCCATCGATCAGTACCAAAATCAGTATAATAACACAATTAGCTTCTTTCTCAGACAGTCCGTGTATGGAACAGGGTATCTGGAGAATGCTTGCGGAGTATCTGGGTAACACATACCAACCCAGGCTGGGTTATGGGGATGTCTGTGTCTCAGGTGCTACTAATTAACTAATTAACTAATTAACTAATTAACTAAAATTATCTGTGTCTCAGGTGAGGATCTCCGGTAATCTGGTCATAGAATTCTGGGTCTATAAATCTAAAACAGCTTCAATTAAAAGCAAGAGTTTCTACTAGACGTTACATTTTATGATTCCTACACCCTTGTAATTAAATAGTTTGTGAAGGAGTAACATTACTGTAATTAATTTCAGGGTCACGTGGCTTGTTGTCATAACGACAAAGTTACAATATATCACATCAATACTGGGGTACTCGTCAAAACCGTCCAGTCACATTCAGACACGTGAGTAGCCAATCAGAGCACAGTATTCGCACCGTACATGACACAAACTAAGAAACTATATTTCTAATTTACTTTAAAACAACAGTCGCTTTTGCACGGTTTGCTCTAGTACTAGCTGTATACGTCCAAAATTCGCATTGAAAGTTAATGCATTTTAAATCATTTTCACTGCAATAATTAATAATTTATATAATTAATGTGTTGATCACTTTTTTAATTAGTTCTCCTCCCTGAAGGATAGAGTCGGTGCAGATGGACATGGGGAATGGTTCCCACAACTTACACACCGGCACTACTCTCGTCACCTCCTCAAAAGATAAGACTATTCACTACTGGGAACTGGACAGGTTCGTTTGCTTTGTTTAATCAACTAATTAACCAGTGAATTAAGTTGAATGTTAATTGAAATTAAAAAACTGGGGGGGGGGGGGGGGGGGGGGGGCCAACCATATTAAAGTATATTAAAATGTAGGATTTTTCCCGATTTTGACCCGGGGATATACTTTAATATACTTTAATATGCTTTAATATACTTTAATATATCCCTATCTCCTTGGAGGCCTACATCAAAAATTGTTGGCCAAAATAAGCTTGAAATGCAATTCTTAATCGATTCCAAAAAGTTCTTGAAAAAATATTGAAAACTGATGGAGTTATTTTACCAAAACCCATAATCATGGGTAGAGTGGACCGCTGCCAGTGTCACTGTCTCTCTTTCCCAAACAAAAGGAAATGATATTAATTTGATTGACCGTTCTCAAATGCAAAATGATACCGAGAATGAAATCCGTCGCTCGCTTTTCCCATTCATTCACGGCTTACGAATTGTATAAATAAGTTTCGATTGATTACATCAATCAGATGCTGTAAAAATCTCTTTGGGTTGCGTTCGGGTCGATACCTAGTATTTCGGGGTAAGGGACAACGGTGGTAGTTATTACTTATTGAACAAGCTGAAGTTTATTGAATCTTCATTGCCGAGTACAGCTGCCTTTGGGTAGTTCTTCTTAATCTATTATAGCTGTAAATGAATGGGAAAAGCGAGCGACCGATTTCATTCTCGGTATCATTTTGCATTTGAGAACGGTCAATCAAATTAATATCATTTCCTTTTGTTTGGGAAAGAGAGACACTGGTAGCGGTCCACTCTACCCATGATTATGGGTTTTGGTAAAATATCATCTCTTTTTGATTATAATGTCAGGGTACTTTATAAAGTCGAAATATAAACTGATATCTTCATTAATAAGGAGGAAGTTTCAACGATTTCGAAATTTTTCCTTTAAAAACATTTCCTTGTGTTTAGGGAAGCATATCGGTCGATCACTGACTGAATATGCCACTTAATACTCATTCAAGTTGGCATTAAATTCATATATAATGACATTAAACTGTCGTGGCAAAGCAGAATTTGTTGGAAATCACGAATGAGCAAAATTCTCACCTTTCGCACGTGTAAACTTTGAGCGGACGTTGCGTGCGCATCCAATATTGAATCGCCGTAGATTTTTGCATGTAATTGTGTTATATATAGCTTGATAAGCATGCAAAGTTTCAAAGTATTTCAAGAAGAACTGTAATCACAACGGCACTCTAAAGTTGACAGAAAATGACGAAAACAGCAATTTTCAGTGATTTTAGCAATTTTCTTTCAATTTGGGCGTGTCCCCACGTGTGCAACTTTTCGATTTTTAACTTTAAAACTAGCCTAATGCACAATTTATACCTATAGGAAGCAGAACTGAGCTCCACAGCCCAAGGCATGGCCCAACACCAGAGAATACTAAATCGCAAAATTGACGTTTTTATAAAATAATTCTTCAAAAAAGCACAAACTTCAATGACGAATATCTTTATGAAGGAGCAAGCTAGAAAAACTTTCCGGTAGATTTTCAGAATGCTTGAACAATTATCTAAGATAAAAATTTCCTCAGATTTTGAATAAAATTACTCCTTAATGGTTTAAAATTAATTTTAAAAGTTATTACTTTATCAAAAATCAAGTTTTAAAAATGGTTAACTTGATGACGTCATCAAGGGGTGTTCATGACGTTAAATAATTTTTTTATACAATGTAAACTAAAGTGTAAACAATTATTTGCAAGACCTGTGGTCGGAAATGGCTGTATCTTTTATACTTTTGAATCTATGGACTTTTAAATACAGGCTACAATTGACTGGCAAAGCGTCTATCCCTGAATATATGTATGTATCACGACAATCTATCGTAAAACAGGGGTTCTAGAAAACCCATTTCCCGATGCTCCTGAAACCTGAAACTTTTTTTGCAGTCGATTTGGTTAACGTCTAGACGCCCTGAAAAATTTCAGATCTCTAACTCAATTTTAACATAGTTTTTAAGGCACCTGAATATGGCGATTTTGGGTTTTTTACCGAATTTCGTATAACAGTGCTGGCGAGTATTTTATGCAAATTTCTTAAAAATCTCAACATAACTATTTTTTATTCCTGTCATCTTTGACATCAAATTAGAATGTTTTGAACTAAAAATAAATCTGCTGAACGACTTCCGATGAGTCTTAATGCCTGGAAAACTCCTGCCGGAGGCGGCGGCCTTCGGCCGCCGCCTCCGGCCAGAATGCACGCTTCGCGTGCACAAAAGAGGCTCGTAACGTGTACCAAAGGGGGTATAATAGTAAAGGGGGTATAATAGTAAATGGGGTATAATAGTAAATGGGGAACATAGTATACCCACAATAAATGCAACGGTCGTGCTTGCCAGCACTGTGATTTCAATTTTAATGAAGTCATTTTGGCTAGTATTCCGAACCGAGATATTGTGTGCAATTTTCCCAATTTTGTTCATGGAGGTCTTTTTACTTAGTATCCACTATATTCAACAAACACTGAGTTATATCATTCACATAGAGTTAGTCTCATTAAAAAATATTGAAATTTTATCGAATTTGGGCAAAAGCGAATTTGGGCAAAAGCGTATGCCCAAATATGGGCATATTTTTTAAAGCTCATAGCTCAGCCAATTTTTGACCAATCTGGATGGAAATTCATGTACTAGTCCTAAAACAGGCTTATCTTGCGAATCTGAGTGAAAAATATAGTTCATCATGTAAATCTTAACGAAGAATATAAATCTTCTAATTGTAGGTATATTAAAGTATATTAAAATGTAGGATTTTTTTCCGACCCGGGGATATACTTTAATATACTTTAATATGGTTGCCCCCCCCCCCCCCCACCCCATTAACTTAATTCATTGGATATTAAAGGAGCTCATAATCATCAAATCAGTTAATTGGGAGTGAAAATGAAAACTACGACCTAAACTGATAAACTAATTAGATGGCTACTAATTAACTAATTAACTAATTAACAGAGACGTGCTGCACAAACTAGAAGGGCACAAGGACACTGTATACGATGTAATCTGTACTCCTACACGTATAGTCAGTGTTAGCGCTGACTGCTCTCTAAAGATCTGGAAGTTTGCAGCCCCCAACAACCCCTCAATCAGAAGGTACAGTAGTTAGGGGACGTTCTAACTAATTAACTAATTAACTAATTAACTAATTAACTAATTAACTAATTAGATCTGGAAGTTTGCAGCCCCCAACAACCCCTCGATCAGAAGGTACTACAGTACATAACCCCTCAATCTAACTAATTAACTACATAATTAACTAATCAACTAATTAACTAATTAGTTTGCAGCCCCCAACAACCCCTCGATCAGAAGGTACAGCTTTTAATTTGTTAAGGGGGGGGCCAATGGGTATTTTTTTGTGAAACTTGATTTCGAGATAGTAGTTGACCAACAAACTAGGACCAGTGACCGAACTTTTGAGGGGGTCCCGGACCCCAACCGCCAAACGGTGCGCGCAGGGCAGCCACGCCCATATTTGGTCCAAATTAGGCCCAATTTAGCCAAATACCCTGTACATGCCCCAAACCCAGGTTTATGGTGCTCTACTTGTAGCTAGTGGTCTCCTGAACTCGTATATGAAATTTCATCAAGATTGGACAAAAAATGACTGAGTTATGAGCCAAAAACCATATGCCCATATTTGGGCATACGCACCAAATTTGGTAGATTTCGTCCCATAAATTGGTCAAATATCAATATTTTTGGATGAGACTTACTTTATATGAAAGGTAAGCCTAAACTACATATTCTCTGTAATTTATAGCTTTATATCTGTTTAAATGTGGATACTAAGGCGAAAAAACCACAAAAAATGAACTAAATTGCCCATATCTCGGTTCGCGATATTCGCGGAATTGATCTCACCAAAATTGTAACAACTCAATCAGTTTTCAAAATTTTTGCATGAAATTTTTGGAATCGACTCGAAATCGCATTTCGACCTTATTTTAAGAACGGATTTTTGATTTAGGCCTCAAAAAAAATTTGGCGGCCAAATTCCAAAATTATATTACAGAAATTCAGAATTTGGCCGCCAAATTTTTTTTGAGGCCTAAATCAAAAATCCGTTCTTAAAATAAGGTCGAAATGCGATTTCGAGTCGATTTCAAAAATTTCATGCAAAAATTTTGAAAACTGATTGAGTTGTTACAATTTTGGTGAGATCAACTCCGCGAATATCGCGAACCGAGATATGGGCAATTTAGTTCATTTTTTGTGGTTTTTTCGCCTTAGTATCCACATTTAAACAGATATAAAGCTATAACTTACAGAGAATATGTAGTTTAGGCTTACCTTTCATATAAAGTAAGTCTCATCCAAAAATATTGATATTTGACCAATTTATGGGACGAAATCTACCAAATTTGGTGCGTATGCCCAAATATGGGCATATGGTTTTTGGCTCATAACTCAGTCATTTTTTGTCCAATCTTGATGAAATTTCATATACGAGTTCAGGAGACCACTAGCTACAAGTAGAGCACCATAAACCTGGGTTTTGGGCATGTTCAGGGTATTTGGCTAAATTGGGCCTAATTTGGACCAAATATGGGCGTGGCTGCCCTGCGCGCACCGTTTGGCGGTTGGGGTCCGGGACCCCCTCAAAAGTTCGGTCACTGGTCCTAGTTTGTTGGTCTGCAGCATATTCTAAATAATTATACTCCAGTAAATCTTATTCTAACTGTTTTAACAGAGATTCTAACTGCATAGTTGTTGTCCTGTACCATGGTAACTCGTACTTTTACAGGAAGGCGCTTATCTCCGGTGGGTTAGGACAGTTGTTCCTGTACGAATACCACTACGACGAGAATGTGCAGTACGAGAGCGAAGAGACGCAACTGTACAAGAAACATTTGTCCAGAAAACTGCGTCAGCGAACTAAAATAAGTGGTAGGTGGATTGTTACCTGGGGACCCCAGGCTATTATGTTCATAAACATATAAACGCCGAATAAAGATTGGGCGGAATGACAGGCTGAGTGCTGCCCAGTAAGGTGGATTGTCTTACTACATACTATAATTACTACGGTTTTAATATATTGCCGGGGTTGTTTTCCTACTGCATGTCAAACAAGCTATTAATAAAACAGTGACGATGGTGGAATTTTAGCTTAACTGTTTTTTATTTTAACACTAAATCTTGTCCTCCGCAGGCAGCTCAAACGGATCCAGAGACCTCCTCAGCTCGCTGAGTGACATGACTATGAGTTCAGCTTCTACAATCACTCCTGTAGAAATAGCTTCACACTGATCTAAACACTTCTACAATCACTCCTGTAGAAATAGCTTCACACTGATCTAAACACTTCTACAATCACTCCTGTAGAAATAGCTTCACACTGATCTAAACACTTCTACAATCACTCCTGTAGAAATAGCTTCACACTGATCTAAACACTTCTACAATCACTCCTGTAGAAATAGCTTCCCACTGATCTAAACACTTCTACAATCACTCCTGTAGAAATAGCTTCCCACTGATCTAAACACTTCTACAATCACTCCTGTAGAAATAGCTTCACACTGATCTAAACACTTCTACAATCACTCCTGTAGAAATAGCTTCACACTGATCTAAACTTCTAAACACTTCTACAATCACTGCAGATTTAGAGATAACAAGTTTTAGAGGAGCTTGAAAACTACACCTTCAGATACTGCTGCTCTATAATATTACGCTATATGAGATATATTTGAGGTGTAATTGTAAATAATGAATTTTGGAGATCTACGTCACTGATAAATTAACTCAAAATATTATTCAAATTATGATTGAAGTTACTTTTAAGAACGAATGCAATAGCAAGATAAGTTTTTTATTTGTATTTTAAGAGAATCACTATTAGAATTAATGTATGCATCTAGCCTGTCTAGCCGGAACATTACAAGTCTACACCACATGTAGTAAAACAAAATTTTTTAGTAAAACAAAATTTGTATTTACCACAAAACAATCAATACATATTTAATATTATTATACATTTACAAATAAATCTAAATTTAAATTCAGCTATAGACACAATACACAGCCCGCCGCGCAGACAGCCACACATTGCTGAGAGATTCTCAGGTGCAGATGTAAGCGCCGCGCGCGCGAGGTTTGTTATCTTACAATTACATGTCACGATATATTATTAATTATCAGAGAATTTTAGAAGCAAAATAATAATTGCATATTGGGAAAATTTCGGTCGTTAACGTAGTATAGGGCGTGGACACTGCAATGCTAATAACGGAAAATTTTGAGGCACGAGTTTCATTCAGCTACCCAATTTATATGTGACATGTACTTGTATTAAATTCAGATAAATGTCAGTAACAATCGACGCCAACATTGCGCAACTGTAAACTGCAAAATGTTAACGTCGATTATCACTAAATCACATCTCGCAAGTTACTAATTCTTTGCACTATATATGTTACGTCACTATAGCATATGTCATTCATATTGTACGTTATTGGTTATATAAGATAAAAATAAACATTTTATAATTGTTTCAATGTTCAACACTGCTAAAAAACAAATACCTACTTGCCCATCGATTAAGCAGTCGCCAAAACAAGGCTCAAAGTTAATTTACCTTCACACCTCGTTTTGGAGACTGAAGGATGTCAATAAATAGATAATGGATAACATTAATACTGAATATGATGGATAATCAGTAATATCAATAAAATCCACAATCACTAATCATGTTTTCGACGGGCAAGCACTCGCAACTGGATGCTGAAACAAACGGCGCAAGTCTTGCACCGTTCATGCAGCATACGTCGCGAGATATCATGAGCTCCGCTAACTCTGCGATTCTAACGGATGAATTAGGCTCCCCCGACAGAAACACAGGTAACAGGGGGTTGTGGAAGGACACGAACACTGTTCGTTAACTCGTACCCCGGGTACCCCCTATATAGATCTATGTCCCGCCGGAGACAGCCCACCACCAGTCATATCGAAAGCAGCTTTTAATTCTGCATTATAAATATCGCGTCGTCATGATAAATAATATACATTATCACTACACACTTGTCACTACACACTTTTATGCACAGTACAACTAAAATATTAACAAGAGACAGAAGAGTTTTACATCGGCTCAGCACCGCAAGGACGTTGGCTATACACGTGGTTCATAAATTAGTTTGATTTGGGTACGGTTCGACCGGGAAAGTGGTCGGGGTTAGTTCTCATAATGAGTAATCACTGTCGTCAGATATATTAGAGCGGGAACTCCCCCAGGTTCCGGACGAAACGCGCACAGTATTTAGAGTACAAGGATCTACAGCGTTAAATTTATGCTTTTATATGGTAAGAGCTAGCTGAGCGCGCGCAACTTTGTATACCTACTACGTATAGCATTTTATTGAAGCATAATTCTTCGCGTCTTCCATTTAAGACCACTTCGTTCACTCAACTTTGAAAAGCGCGGCAACATTGGGACATCGAATTGGGATTATATTTTCAGGAGAAAATTAATGAAGGAAGGCTCATCTAATTTGTTTGAAGTAAAGCATAGCAAGCTAGTTACCTGTCCCAAACCAAACAAATGCATTAGTTTATAAATTGAAGACCTTATCACTAATCACGTGATCACAAGGTAACATTACCGATAATCCTCAACGAACAACAGTCAAGAATACCAGTATCCAGTATCCAGATCACATAGTAATTCATGACCAGTAACTGTTCCTAGTTTTTAACAACTCTCTAACAGTGTAATATTATGGGAACAGTTGCCATGTGTGCATGTAACCACCGAGATAAAATCCAGTTAACCCACAAAAATTAAGTTTGTTGTCAGGTTATTGTATTAACAATCTCGCAATGGCACTGTTGCCATGACAACCGTATCGTAACTAGCATTACATACGATTTCTAACTAAAGTGTGGTTAATGTTACAGCAGGGGTTATCTGCAAAACACAACTGTTTTGTATTTTATTCAGCAGATAGGAAAATAAGCAATAAGCTTATGTAACATAATAATAGGTTACAAAGTTTTGTTCAGCAGCTTGAATAGGGCCTTTTAATCACAAATAAAAGGATAAATACATATTAAAGTAAATGTCATTACAATACATATAATTAGAATATAATTACATCGTGGTGGAAATAAGTTAAACTGGGACGAACTGTGAAATCATAATCATCTTGATAAAAGAGTTGTCAAATTGTCATAATTTATTGATCGTCATAAATATCTAACTGTTATTACAATGTTTCAGCCTAGTAGAAAAATAGTTTTTCAATAATGTTAATAAGTCAAATGATCAAAATACACCACAACATTCCGTCATAATGCTAAATAACAATAAGATTTCTTAGTTCAATTATAATTCTTAAATGCGCCATAGTTCAATTATAATTCTTAAATGCGCCATAATATAGTACAATGGGAACAATATATTATTACCGATGGGAGTCATAAAACTAACCAAAAATCAGCACTAACTTAGTAAAAATAAAGTTCACGGTCTAAGTGTTATCAGTTGTTTGCAAAAGCTCAGTAACATTACAATTAAAGTTTCCAAACATTTCACCCTCTATACCAGGCAGTGGATTAGAACCAAAATTCCCAGCAACAATATCATCGTTATTTGTAAACAATTGCGGAATAGATGTAAACGATTGCGGAGTAGATGTAAACGATTGCGGAGTAGATGTAAATCGTATGTCAGACAGAGGTTTACGGTGCCATGTAGGAGTTGAGATTTGTATTTGAGGTTCCAGAAACGAGGTATCCGGAGGTAAATGAGGTTGAGAGAGGAGGTCAGGAGGTTGAGAGAGGAGGTCAGGAGGTTGAGAGAGGAGGTCAGGTATTACCCTCTCAGGAGAGGGTAGATCAGGCTGAGAGGGAACATGTTGTATAATAGAATCTGGAGGGGCTTGCAGACCGGGGACATGTTGTATAATAGAATCTGGAGGGGCTTGCAGACCGGGGACATGTTGTATAATAGAATCTGGAGGGGCTTGCAGACCGGGGCTATCATCTGTGATGGATAAAGACAGCTCCAAATCAGAGAAGTTTGAAATGTCAAAGAAAAGTTTATGAGGTTGAGAAAGTGAGGGTTTGTTTGGGGTTATAGGTCCGAGAACAGCAGATCCTCCTGAGGGGAGACCACGTGACATATCACGTGACATATCACGTGATATGACACGTGACATAACACCACGTGTTAGTAGATCATGAGAGTGTAGCGGTGTGTCTGGGACCAGTACTAACGGGTCGGACCAGGAAAAGCTGGCACCCGGAGAGAAGCTCTCACTTGCTATCTCACTTGCTATCTCACCTGCTATCTCACTTGCTATCTCACCTGATACTATCCCGTTATCAGATATCTCCTTAACCGAGTCTCTGATAACTGATTCGACCAGTTCAGATGGAATGTTTGGTAGAGGAGCTGGTTTAGCGGGGCTCAATGTCACGTGGTCTGCCACGTGGTCTGCCACGTGGTCTGACACGTGCTCTGAGAAACTGGGGCTTAGTGACAAGTCAGAGAAATCAGAAATCACGTGTTGTTGAGCAGGAGTTTTGGGTGAGAAACCTCCACTTAAATCTGAAATGTCCTGTAATCTGGCGTCTAACTCGACACTTAGATCAAAACTTGTCTCGTTATCGTTACTCGTCAAATCTGCGTCTAACTGAACAATAATACCAGTTTCATTATTCTCTGAAGGTATAGATACGGAGGAGGCAAGTTCACCATTCAAAAAGCTATCCCTAAACCCAAAATCATCTTCCTTAAGCCCAACATTATCTTCACTCACTCCATCGTCGTCTTCATTATCCGAGCTTGAAATCTGAGTTTGCTGTTGACTATGTAGACTGGTGTTATCAATGCTTACATCAGCTTCTGAGAAATCTGATGATATGTTCACAACATCTAGTGGAAGGTGATCCTGGTAATTTATAGATGCTTCACGAGAAATATCACCATTTTCACGAGAGATATCACAATCTTCATTAGAGATATCACCACCTTCACGAGAAATATCACCACCTTCATGACAGATATCACCATCTTCACGAGAAATATCGCCCGCTTCATGAGAGATATCACCATCTTCACGAAAAATATCGCCCGCTTCATGAGAGATATCACCATCTTCACGAGAGATATCACCATCTTCACGAGAAATATCACCACCTTCATGAGAGATATCACCATCTTCACGAGAAATATCGCCCGCTTCATGAGAGATATCACCATCTTCACGAGAAATATCGCCCGCTTCATGAGAAATATCACCATCTTCACGAGAAATATCACCACCTTCATGAGAGATATCACCATCTTCACGAGAAATATCGCCCGCTTCGTGAGAGATATCACCATCTTCACGAGGGATATCACCATCTTCACGAGAGATATCACCATCTTCACGAGAAATATCACCATCTTCACGAGAGATATCACCATCTTCACGAGAGGTATCACCATCTTCACGAGAGATATCACCATCTTCACGAGAAATATCACAATCTTCACGAGAGGTATCACCATCTTCACGAGAGATATCACCATCTTCACGAGAAATATCACAATTTTCACGAGAGATATCACCATCTTCACATTCAGTTCGCGTAGACTGCTGGGAGAGATCCATCGTAGGTATTTCAACTTCAGCACCAGGTAAAGCAGAAACCTTCACACTCTCGCATCTATCAAGAGCAGCATGAGTAGTGTGTTCCCCACGTGGGTTAGTGTGTTCCCCACGTGGGTTAGTGTGTTCCCCACGTGGGGTTGCGAAGAACAGTTTGTGATAGTCGCCTCCCCCAATTAGCTCTCTGTAGTCCTCTGAGTCTACACTCTCAGTTGCTAGGAAGGAGTTTTCACGGGAAATGCTCTGATTATCAGGGTCCAGATTCAGGGATAAACCATTCTCCTGATGGCTCTGAGATATACCTGAGTTTTGAGATGAATTGTATAATATGTCTGAATTATGAGAAATATGAGAAATATGTGAGCTCTGAGATAATTCAGTTCTCTTGCTGGCCACACTGTCTCCATACTCCGCTTCTATGTCTTGTATGTCTGTTTTCTCGCGGGATATTCCCAATATGTCATCACGTGACAGGTCCAAATACTCGTTCATAAAGTTGAGGGGAAGCAACTGAACATCACTGTCAATATAACCGTCAGTTTCGGATCCAGACAAAGTGTTATCTTCACCGGGAGTGGTTATGAAAACAGTTTCTCTTTCACTTAGGTTATCAGTTTCTGTTTCGATTTGATATGGTTTATCATGTTTATGACGAACACCCTCACTGATTTCCGAAGTTTGTTTGCTGTCTAAAGAGGAAAGTGAGGACGTTGATCCAACTGCATTATCGGGACTTGATGAGGAGGAACCGGCAGCCTTGGCAGACTTGGCACGGCGCAGCGCTAATCTCTCGCTTAGCGGTATGTACTCATCTTCAGAACTAGACAACTCACTCTCTTTCTTATCATCTATCTTACCAGCTATCTTATTACCTTCAGAACTACTACTGATCGTAGAGGAAGAAACACTGGCAGTAATATCACCAAAGTTGACAGTTCCCGATATCTTGAGGGAACTAAGACTATCAGTTAAATTGTCTATTTTCTTCCCGCCCTTAGTTTTCTTCCCAGCTGTTCTGGGTCTAGTCTGAGCTGGGCTGGTTTTCTTGGTGGGATACCGCTCGTATATTGGAGGAACATTCTCCTTCTTCTTCCTGGTCACCTGTTTCTCTCTGGCACTAAACTCCTGCACTGCACTTGGTAGAAGATATTGAACAAACTCAGCGGTTAATTTAGCGTACACTACATCAAACTCCAGCCAGGACTTTAGCTTGTGGTCCAGAACTGAGTACTCCAACTCGTACATATCAACTTTATCCTTAATTCTCTTCTTCAGAATGTGGTTGAACTTCAAAGTGGCATGCTCTGTGGGCAGAGAAGTGTGTTCTCCACGTGCAGCGACACGGTCTCCACGTGCAGCCACGCGCTCTCCACGTGAAGTTGAGTCATCGACAACAGGATAAGGTTTAGAGAAAGTGATGTTTTGAGAGATGTGATGGAGTGCAGCTATGTGTGCAAACTTCTCTGCTGAGCCCTGTTTTCTCCATTGTAGTTTCTCCTGCATGTAGTTGACAAAGGAAGAGCACGGTGGGAGGCTCCAGCCAGGTGTTACTGTGTCGTTAGAACTGAGCAGGGATTATTATAATCACAAGGGTAAGAAACATTTACCATCATGGATATTTACCCGATATTCTCCTAATTGGATAACCTTTGGATTTATCACAAATTTCATAGGAAGAAAATGTAATTGTGTCTAACCTGGTATTACTGAACTCAGCAACTATCTCTTTAACGGGTATAACAGCCACAGTGTTCTGTCTAACGAACTTAACACAACACTGCATGTGAGGAGAGCTTAGTAAGCGCTGCGCGACGTGTTTGGTGCAGGAGCAGGGTGTGGTGTTTGGTGCGCATCCTGACGTGGAGTTGCAGCACGTGCACCCTGATCGTGTGTGCTCTTTTTTGCTACCTAAAGGGAGAATGGGGCTTTAAAGATATAATAGATGGGAATATTACGGTGTTGATTGAGTCCATTAATCAGTTATTTCATGATATGAGCTTCACTAATTTAACTCCCAAAGTCCTTAACTGGACCGCTAACAAATACCTATTTGATAACAGGGCACATTCCTTAACAGGGCACATTCCTTACCTTGATGTTTACAAATTCCGCAGTGAGGTTTCCTCTTGATGCCCTCCAACTGTTTATACTTGTCTCCTATAACTTGAGCCTGCTCGCTCCACCCAACTATCTCCTCTGTTACACTTCTCCCCCTGTCACGTGATAGTATGTAGTTCAGCACTGCCCCTCTCCCTAGTCCTGATATTCCCTGGTAATAGACACTTGGTTACCATGGTTACAGTACTAGTTGCCATGGTTACACTACTAGTTACACTACTAGTTACACTACTAGTTACACTACTAGTTACACTACTAGTTACACTACTAGTTACACTACTAGTTACACTACTAGTTACGCTACTAGTTACACTACTAATTACACTACTAGTTACACTACTAGTTACACTACTAGTTACACTACTAGTTACACTACTAGTTACAATACTAGTTACACTACTAGTTACCATGGTTACACTACTAGTCCTGATATTCCCTGGTAATAGACACTTGGTTATTGTTGCTCAGTTGACCGCGTTATATCAGGTATTATTAGAAATAAATTAAATTTTGGAATTTTTCCGAAACAACATCAACTATTTGTCAACTCAAAGCTTGTAAAAAGTCTCAATTAGTTATAATTTATATTATTAAGAATCACAAGTAAACTTACATCAGGGTTAAAATCACAACCGTTCAGTATCGCCATCCCCACTAGATCGTCACGTGACAAGCCTACCTCCGTCTCTACTCTGCTCATATTATACACTTCACAATGCGTCTCTGTAACCAGGAGATTCCGGTACACCTGAGTGAATTTGTTGGTTCATAATCTTTAATATTATTCTTAAAAATCTATCAAAATTCGTGTCTTATACCATCCTCAGTGACTTTGTAAGATGGCAATTCAAGAAAAATTCAGTCAAAACATCGAAATTTTGGTCGTGGAAGGTTGAAATTCGAATATGTCCTACCGGTAAGACATATTCAAAATTTTAATTGCATCAAAGTTTTCTCCGGATATACAGTTCCAGTACCTTGATGGCGACTTGTGTCACTCTCACCAACCTCACTGATTGGTCACTGGTAAAAATTTCAATCAAACTGTGAAAGTTTGGTCGACAGAAAAGCTCCTCTTCAAAAATCTTCCAAATCTCTTTTTATATTCTGATGATGATATATATTACTAATGGTAAAACCTTGATTTACCGAGCCCCAATTTACTGCAAACCCTGATTTACTGCAGCTTTTTCGTTTCTCCAAAACTCTGCGGTAAATCGGGGTATTATTATATTCAAAAATCAGACAAATCTAACCTGCCTAGCTCCATACAAGAAAGCATCACCGTCAGTAGTGATCACTCCATCTACTATTCCATCCATTTGCAGCTTCGCAGCAGCTGCCTCTGCTTCAAACGCTCCTGTTTTAAGATCGAATTAGTGTCTTATGGTTATACACTGAATAAGTTAGGGAGCTATACAGTAATTATCTTTTTATTCAATACTGATATTGTATTTTGCAATTCTTTACATTTGAGAACCTTTTGTTGCAGGCTCCTACCTTTTAGGCTTGCTCTAAAAACACACCTTTTAAGACAGTAAGTCCAAGAGACAGAGCCAACTCCTACCTTTTAGGCTTGCTCTAAAACACACCTTTTAAGACAGTAAGTCCAAGAGACAGAGCCAACTCCTACCTTTTAGGCTTGCTCTAAAAACACACCTTTTAAGACAGTAAGTCCAAGAGACAGAGCCAACTCCTACCTTTTAGGCTTGCTCTAAAAACACACCTTTTAAGACAGTAAGTCCAAGAGACAGAGCCAACTCCTACCTTTTAGGCTTGCTCTAAAAACACACCTTTTAAGACAGTAAGTCCAAGAGACAGAGCCAACGTTTCACATTCCTTCATAATCCTCATAAACCGTCTTCTTTGAATAACCTACATTCATCGTAGTTTGTATCATGTTAAATGGCATCGTATCAGATGTTTTAGCACATTGACTAATAACTTGATCGTTACTAAATAATATGATTTCCAAAAATTCAGAATCAGTTTAGATACTGTACTATGATAGAGCTACTACACAACTTTAGACACATTCTTCAAGTGTTGCAAAAATAGAGTTTAGAGTTAAAGGAATTGCAATTTGCAGACCTACCTTGTTGTTTCTGTCGAGTTCTAGACCAAGTCTTCTAGCGATGGTAAGAGCTTTAAGATGTGGAGCACGACCATCTGTTACAATGATAATACCTACCCCATGTTCCAACAAGTGATTTATCTGTGATGAGTGAGGTTAGAGATGGTTATTTTAAAAATGTAAAAAATCTTTTATTGGGTAGTTCAGTCTTTCTCGTAATAATTGCTAAACGCTAACTATCTTATTTACATTAACAAATTAACAACAGGTTTGATTCATGAATAGTTAAATATACTTTCCTAGTGCAGCTACTTTAGTGTAACACTTGTACCTTGTAGAACATTTGGCGAAGGTATATTCCCTGGTACTCATTGTTGGTCACTGTCTCAGACTGTACCACCCATATAGCCAAGTCAACAGCCAGCACTTTACCTCTGAGAGACAAAATAGAAACCTCTTCCTTGATGGGCTTCAAAGCCCTCCACAATCCTTTAACTCCCATTCATCAGAGCTGATCACTACTGGCTCAGCACATTTTCATTTACTGATTCACAGTCATTATCTGTTTATGTACAGTATACAAAGCTTGGTTCTATCTGTCTTGAAGTTCAATGTTTGCTCGTCATTGTAATTGCAGCCATTCTAGTCAAAAGAGTGTTTGAGTAATTTAAATAATTTGAGATATACACGAAATTGTGGTAGTTCATTTTTGTTACAGCATGACATACGTTTGCAGTACTGTAGCACCCTATTTCAAATATTTTGCTGGATTACATAAATATCCCATCAATATTTGCCAATTCAACAAACATGAACTCATCAAGTAATTCAGAACATATTAAAGAAGGTACTAGGGCCATTTACAATCTTTTACCCTCTCTAGGCCCTCTCCTATTCATTCTGTATATTAATGATTTGCCTGACCTTGTAAAAATAAGATTAAGTTATTTGCTGATGATCTTAAATTAATCGGTAATTTAACTGCCAAAGTGACACTAAAGTTATTGCTAATTCCTTTACAAAACTTAGCAAGTGCTATTACCTTACTCGGGAATATTATGACTGGGATAAAGTGGTGGGTTTTGGTAAATTCCGCCATATTATTCCCGGTCATTAATTTTCCCAGTCATAAATTAACCCGCTATAATGTTCCCGAGTAAGGTAAACTAATAGTAATACATTTTGATGCTTGGTGGGTTTTGGAAAATTCTGCCATATTTTTCCCGGTCATTAATTTTCCCAGTCATAAATTAACCCGCTATAATATTCCCGAGTAAGGTAACAATATCCTAATGGATCATGGAAATTGAAATGTTCAATTTTCTTTTCATAAATAATAATTATAATGCGAAGTTTTATTTACCCCAAGTTTGGAGAGTAAGTAGGTTAAACTGGGAATGCCCCTTCCCAGGGACCACATCACCCTAATAAACCATTGAATATCATGGGAGACCATGCACAGCCTTTTGTCTCTAAAAAAGGCTTAGAAAACTAGATTTATTTACCTCATTTTACCTCATTTTACCTCATTTTACCTCATTTTACAATTTTGCCTTTTTTGGCTGGCCGAATGAGGTAAAATGAGGTTAAGACCCCCCCCCTCATAAGTGAGGTTATATTATATATATATGAAAACATTGTTTTCGAATTCAGATTAACAACCAGGAAACAAACAAAACTTAATTATAGATATCAAGCATTCCGTCATGAAATAATAACGCGGATCAACTAATAAAGTATTTTGTGAGATTATGAAAATATTCACTTCAGCCCTCGATTTTCATACTATGTACTAAATCTGTAAAAATATGTGCGGCGCGCCTAAAATATTAGTTTCAGTTTCTAATCATTTCTTCGTTATATTTTATTAAATATGAAATACATTTAAATATATTTTGCAAACAACATTCCCAAAAAACTTTACTGGCTAGTGGTCTTACTAGAGGCTAGGTGATAGTTTTTCAAACGCCTGTTTGTCCAGGAAACCTTACTGTTAGGGGCCTAACTTCGGAAGTAAAAGAAATAGAAACGTCTGGTTTTCAACAAAATTTCCGTCTCGTAAAACTAAAGTTTCTTGTTCTCTGATTGGCTGAATCGTATCACGTGGTACGTGGTACAATTGCATTCTTGGAATAATTTAAGCGTGCAAATGCAATGAACAAACGAGCGCGCGCGGAGTTCAACAAGCTGTGAAAAAGCGATCACGGCCTTGTAGTAATATCGCTAGCCAGTAAAGTCTTCACATAGCCATGTGTATACGCGTACTGCGTGACGCGCTTGTTTCACAAGTTGAATATATTCAATCCTTTTCCACCTTCGGCGGTCGCGCGCTACTGCAAGCGAGATTACCTGGGGACCCCAGGCTATTTTGTTCATAAAGCCGAATAAAGATTCGGCGGAATGACAGGCTGAGCGCCGCCCAGTAACAAGCGAGAAGGCTCTTACCTGAGGACCCCAGGCTTTAATGTTGATAAATAGAGATTAGGCGGAATTATGACAGGCTGAGCGCGGCCCAGTAAGAGGGCTTTGGTTAAAGCAAAGTAAGGTCTGCTGGGCCGGGTATGGGATAGCCGAGAAGCTGCAAAGGGGGAGGGGGAGGGGGGTTGATGGTGAGTTATGCTTTGTCAAAGTGGATGCTTTTAAAATGAAAGCGAAAGTCTTTAAACTGCGCGTCGTATTGGTTTTATGTATAAGTATTGAGTCGTATGACTTGTGACGAAAGACCCAATTAAAGCTAGTACAAGCCAAACACAAGGATATCTCGTGTACAGATCATATGCACTTGTGCCTCCGGTTGTTAGACTATGGTCGCTATAATTAAGCTTTAAGTGACCGGTGAGCCAACACGGTCGCGCGCTACTGCAAGCGAGAGGGCTCTGGTTAGAGCAACTTCTTTCTTATTGGTAGTTGGCGTTCATGGTTCACGTGATCTTTTGCGCGGCTGTAATTGGTTCTGAACGATCACGTGAATGCGAGTCACTTACTGGGCCGCGCTCAGCCTGTCATTCTGCCGAATCTCTATTATGTATTATGTTTATGAACATAATAGCCTGAGGTCTCCAGGTAACGAGTCACGTGCGCTTTAACATCAAATGAACATTCGCACTTTTTTCAGGGCGTTGGAAATCGTAATTCACTCTACTCAGCCCGAATAAAGATTCGGCGGAATGACAGGCTTAGCTGTTAGCGCCGCCCAGTAAGCGTGTACCATGTTACAATTTGAATTAATCCATGGAGTCATGATAACTACATTAATTTGCAAAGTTATAAAGCTGCGACCTTTCATTTGGTTTAAAATCAGCTTGTCATTTTGCCGAATCTGGTTTTTATAGGGGTTGATTGACAACATGTCAATCCTTCGCATCTCGCCGCGATCGCGATATATTGGATGCGCGCGCGACCCAGTAGTGCATTGCGCTATTGTAGCGCGATGCGTTATATACTGTGCCGCGCCGAGCTGCCATGAATTGACATCGTCAATTAAATCGCGCTACAACTATGATTCTCTATGGACATAATTTTTATGAACATAATAGCCTGGCTTTTACTAATTCGCTCGCCCAAAAATTTCACGTGACTTTGGTTTTTTATGGTTTTGCAGCCGTACAAAACGGTTTTACATAAACCTTAATCCCAACCCTAACGGCCCTAACCATAACCCCGAAGCTAACCATAACCCTTACCACAACCCTAACCCTAACCATGAGCCCTAAACAATCGAATTCATGTTTTACTAGCCTGTCACGTGACCAAAACGGTTTTTTGCCCATAACTCTCCGTGGAAGCATTTTTACCCTATGTCATGTTGGGTGATTCGGAATCAGCGTCCTAAAATACACCGATTCAGATCAATTTCACACCCGAAGGGCCTTTTCACAAGAATTTGGAGGACTTCGCCGCTTCGACGCGCCGCGCAAACTAGCATTCTTGCTTCGCATCGTCGATCGTTGCTCTGCTTCGCAGAGCAACGATCTCGATGGGTTGACATCGTCAACCAACACAAGAATTTTCTTAAAATTTGGGCGAGCGATTTAGTAGGAGCGTAATAACCTGGAGTCCCCTAGTATAGGCGATAATTTTGCTTAAAACCATGGAAGTATAAGTATTTATTTCTTTTTATACTTTCAAAGTTAGGTCCCTGCCTATAACATTTCTTGGGCCGTTACCAACGCGCATTTTAAAGAATTTCAATTTTATTTAAATTACAAACTTTCACTATTGACTATTTGAAAAAACATAAATCGCCACCAATTAAGTCAAATTTTCATTTTAAAACACCAAAAGAAACTAACAAAAATTTGTCATAACATAAAAGGCCGGCTTTTTGATAGAATCTTAAAAGCTCGATCTTCACCTTTAAAATCGACTTTTAAAACTAACCAACGCGCATTTAAAAAATTTTCGATTTCATTTGGATTGTGGATATTGATAATGATTAATCATGCACTGTACATTTAATAATAATTGACAGTCACGTGACTTTTTTAACCCGCGCCATTCTCTAGCTGGCCCTAAACGAATTTTCGAAACCTTACCGGTACCCTCTTAATCTTTTATCTGATGCCAACCTAACCCTTTGTAGCCGATTGTTGGCTATTCTGCTACTACTTCTACCGTTCGTATTTCTCTGTCCGACGTTGGTTCGACAGAATTATGTTTGAGACACGAGTGTAGGAAAACGCATAACTTGTTGAAAATAATCAAACAACTCAATTTAATAACGAGACATACGGATAACAATATTACTATTACGGGAAACGATATCCAACGGTGGCTCTAAACCGGGCGAGCTCAGTGTGTCTGAGTCGTCATGTTTTGCTCTTATAATATATACTGACCTCCGAATTCCTGGAGCACAACGACAACGACCTTCGTAATTCCGTATTAAATTCCCCACGAGAATATAACATTAACAATAACACTACTTTATAGTTTATACATATCTCAATATCATTACAACTCACACTTCAACTCAATATCCGTATTAAATTCCCTACGAGAACATAACAATAACACTACTTTATACATATCTCAATATCAATGATATTATTATTATCATTACAACTCACACTTCAACTCTACTTGTGAAACAAGCGCGTCACGCAGTGCGCGTAGACACATGGCTATGTGAAATTACAACTCACACTTCAACTCCATATCCGTATTAAATTCCATACGAGAACATAACGATAACACTACTTTCAAAACTGTTTGTCTTCATCGCTTCATTTCTCAATACTTCACTTCTCACTTCGTCACTTTATCTCATCACTTCACTCTTCATCACTTCACTTCTCAATACTTCACTAATCACTTCTCAATACTTCACTAATCACTTCTCATCACTTCACTCTTCATCACTTCACTTCTCAATACTTCACTAATCACTTCTCAATACTTCACTAATCACTTTTCAATACTTCACTTCCATACTTCACTTCATTTCTCATTACTTCACTTCGTCACATCACTTCGTCAATCTGCATTTCACTCGTCATCACTTCACTTCTCAATGCTTCACTAATCACTTCGTCACTTCACTCTATCACTCTGCATTTCACTCTTCATCGCTTCACTTCTCATTTCGTCACTTCACCTCGTCACTTCACTCTTCACTTCACTTCTCATCTCTCATTATACAACACATCTCTCGTAATACATCTATGTGGTGATATGTGTCCATCAACATTTTAATCAGGTAGGCCTAGTCCTACTTTAACACTTATCAGTATCTCCTAGTAACTTAACAATCTTGTAAATTTTTCAACACAGTCACAAGCCAGACAGGTAACTTAATTACCATTTTAGGGAAAGTTGCTCTACCTTTGAATTGACACAAGCTTACTTTTACTTTTTCCTCGATACCTGGTCAAGCTTTTTATCAGTACCAACCTTTATGATAACTCTAAATAGGAATGAAGGATAGAAACACAACGCTAGGGGATTGCTACTCTGCAATAATCTGTACGTGCCTCATTGTGGCCCCAGCCGAGAAGCTGATGTCAATTAGCTGGTTTCCATGTGTGTTCTAGTTTTAAAGTGATAATATTCCAGCGTAGATAAGCTGATATCTTGTTATTATCACATTTCACATTAGAACGCACCCGAGAAGGCCGACTCTATGATGCTGATTAGACCAATAAACTGGTTATTCCAATTACTCAATTATAACTAAATATAACACCGGGGTTATCACACTGTATCTCGACACGCACGGAATTTTAGAACCAGTTATTTTTCCGAGCCAATTTAGTCGAGTATGGTTCTCCTAGCGGTGGCCCATAATTAACATTTGCGAGAGGAGATCCGAAGTAAAAGCTGACCAACTCTTTGACGCTGGTTATACTTGTTCCACCGGTTATACCAATTTCACTTGTTAAACCGGCGATACCTGTTATACACACATGGGCCAGCTAATGATTTACATGATAAACCTGCTAGCGCATGTGTATCATTATTTTTTTTTATACACTTGCGCTTCCATAATAGAGCAAAGACTCTAGTCGCTTCTTGATCTGATAAATTTTAATCGAGTTAGGATATCCTCCCTTTGGCCTGCCAGCCACATCTTTGCCTAATAATGATTTACTTTACGTCTATTTTGTAGCATTATTATGTCGGTAGATTCACCCTGACATCCATACCGACTCTCACCAGTCCAACTAACTGCCACTGCAGATGTCAGGTCTATAATCTAAATTTAAGCAAGTAAACCCGTGCATGACAGTAGTAGTGGGTAGGTAGTGCACCTCGTCGTAATGACAGGATAACAGACTCCTACTCCTAGTATTAGTATTAGAACCGTTGTGATATAAATTAAAGACCATTCTTAGAGCTTCTCCGTGAATTGCATCCTCCTGAGAACTATAGGGTTGTCGTCAGACCTTAAATCGACTGGTAAGTCGGCTTGTGTCCTTTCTGAAGAAAATAAATTCAATAAGGGTAAATAATTTTAACAGGTATATATTCATTTCACTGTTCGCAAAAATAAATTTAAGATAAATTATGATTCATAGCAGGATGACAAAGCGTGATGTGTTTGGGGACGGCCAGGAGTTCGTTCTAACCAGTAAGTTCTTTGTTTACTTTGAAAGAACCAAAGATCACCCGACTACGGTCCGATAATTCCTCGACGTTATTTTTGTACTTCTATACTTTATTTTATAGTTAATGAAATGTACTTGATAAAAAGTTTAAAATATGAATTCCAATAATTTTCAATATCGTAGCTCTATATTACATATTATATTGAGAACATTCTTAATTTTAGATTGTGGGACCGATCGAGAAACCTCTAAAAAGGAAATGGGAGCAACAAGAAAAGTAGTGGTACTGATGCTTTTGATGCTTTGCTGTATGTCCTTCAGTATTTGCTCCTCCATCAGGTACGGATTCCTAACAGACGCCTTCACAAGAAGGGGTGTCCCAGGGTCAGTATACGGGCCCATGGAGACCAGCTGCTTCCTGGGTTTCATTCTCATGTACTGCTCAGGAATTACTGAAGCCATCATGAGGAGAACCAACAACAGGAACATTTTTATGATTTTCTTGGTGCCCTTGGCCCTGAGTTCGCTCGCAACTGGATTTGTTTATTATATTCCTAACACCACTGTGATGATCTCAGTTTCCTTTTGCTTGAGGATCTGCCAAGGTGCTCTTTTCTATTCCAACTCCATATACCCCGTGGATTTCGCTCATGCCCATTTTGAAGATATATTCGATTTTGTGAATGGTCTGACAATGATTGGCAACTTCGGGGGTCATGGAATCGCGGAGTGCATTGGATGTATCATTTATGAAAACTACGGCTACCTAGCCCCATTCATATTGTCATCCGTCATAACTCTCGTAGTTTGTTCAGTTGCTTTCTTTGTCATCCCCAAGTCGAAGGCTTATCTGGCAACTCAAGAGGAGACTCCAGACCAGCATACCGGAACATTCTATCCTTCTGAAGCTAAGTCTAACCGCTCACGACTATCCAAACTGCTCGCTATCCCGATGATAGCGACTATGCTTATCAATGTCAACTACGGAGTTTTTCAGGTCAACACAGTACTTGTTTCTTAATTAAATATGGGATAGAGGTGGTCTTATTGCTTTATGGGGGGGGTCTTTTGGGGTGTTCTTATGGAGGGGGGAGGGGCGGGGGTCTTATGGGGGGGGGGGGGGGGGGGGGCTTATGGGGTGGTCTTATGGATTACTTATTGCGTTAATTACGTTTACTCTTCCCCATCCCCTCCGTAATCAGTTTTACACATAGATATTGTATTGAAATTACACCAGCGCAATCGTTTGGACCACCCGCCCCCCCCCCCCTCCCCTCAGTAATTACGTAATATAAGCACGATCACCCCTCGTGAACATGTTTTCCAAGTTCACCCCTCCTACACTACCCCACCCCTCACACTCCACATAACACCACCTTCCTACTCCACCCCTCCTACCCCACCCCCCCCCTCCCCTCAGTAATTACGTAATATAAGCACGATCACCCCTCGTGAACATGTTTTCCAAGTTCACCCCTCCTACACTACCCCACCCCTCACACTCCACATAACACCACCCCTCATGAACACTCCACATAACACCACCCCTCATGAACACTCCACATAACACCACCCCTCATGAACACTCCACATAACACCACCCCTATACTGCAGGTAGCTGTGACTCCATTCCTTCACGAGAACTTCAACAAGTCCTTATCATACGGAGGCACAGTACTAATAATGTTATGTGTTGGAATGGTTATCGGTAGTCTCGCAGCTGGGGTGCTACTCCAGAAGAAGATCCTAAACCACTACACTATTATGTTGTGTGGAGCCCTGCTTATCGGTGCTGGACTTATGCTTGCGTTCCCTCCTGAGTTTTTAACATCTGTTTATAACTTAGCCCCGATTTTAGCATTTCCAGGGGTGCTTTTGGCGGGAATTGGCGATCCGCTTATGACAATCGCTACTCTTCGAGCTCTCTACAATCTGCAGGTTTACAGATTTAGAAACGTGATTTTTTATTCCTTGCTGCAGTCTTCCCACCTGTTCACATTTAAAATTTCAATTCAATTAAAACACTGCCCATATTAGGTAATCTGACACGTGATGCCCATATTAGGAAGCGAGAATCGGCAAGATGTCCCCAGAAGTAGTGACGAGAATAACGCATTGTGGCTGGTGGGGTATGAGGCTAGTTACTACAATGGACCCTTCCTCGCAGGAGTACTTAATGACCATTTTACATACACACGTAAGTCACAATGGCCATTTTACATACCCACGTATTAAGTCACAATGACCATTTTATACTAGCATTTGACAAAAATTGATCGTAATACTAATGTCTAATAGTATAGTTTGATCAGGATCAAGGAATGCAAATCTTAATTTCTTCATTTTCAGATTCAGCTGTAATGCTTGCGGGACTGTCTATTCTGTCAGCACTAATAGCTATTGGGATGCGGGTCATTACCTTTGACAAGGAATCTGATGACCCTGAAAAGACACTTTTGATATCAGCAGAATACTAGACCAAGTCTAACGTTGCATGAACGTGTTGGTCGAATTAATGACTGAGTGCAGGTCTCCCAATCATTAATTATTAATCGTATAGTTGTAATGTTTGTCGTAATATAAGGGATCCCTACAAAAAGTGCAAATAAGACTGGTGTCAAATGTTGATGTGAACTCTGGTGGGGATATTTAGTGAAAGTGATTCAGGGGTTTGATTTAAATAGTCGAAGCTGATTGGTCAATTTCTGATTTGATACATCATGATCCAATTTATTGTTATTGGAAAGTTTAGTCTGCCGCTCAGCTGTGTTATTTTCGTGTCATTTTTTTTGTATCATTATTTTTGTATTATGATTTAGTATCTAAAATTTTTACCAAAACCCCAAATAAAAGGAAATGCTGTCAATTTGAATTACTGCAACGCAAATGATACCGAGATATGCGAAAATGGAATTGGTCGCTCGCTTTTCCCATCCAATGACGGCTTTGCTACACTGCTACACTGCTACAGGTCTTATCATTAAGCAAAAAATCAGCTGCTCACAAAAAACCAGCTGCCCACTGCTTGCTCGGCTTATTATATAATATATAATATATATATATTTCAGGTCCGTGATCCGGCTATGCTTATTATATATTTCCATATAATCCCGCTAACTCGCCATTACGTCTGAGGCACTTGTTGAGCGATAAAGTGGTTTCCGTGTCGCTCACGTTTTCATTAGCGTGGCTGCTGGCTACGAACCGTTAAGAGAGCGGGGTACATCATTAGCTGCGATCTTAGCATTTCCTGGGGTCCTTCTGGTGGGAATCGGGGACCAGTTAATGACAAACGCTACAGTTCGAGCACTGGATAATCTTCAGTTCTACCTGTTAATTACATCCTACTGTTACTTGCTCTTCCTGAACAGAAAGCTATTAAGCGTCAGAGGAACGAGCAATATAATAGCATTAGCAAGCTAAGTAAATCCTATTGGCTCTCACGAAGGCACGTGACTTATAAGCACCGGAAGGTATGTCTGGCTGAAAAGTCTCCTGTGAGGGTTCTTATTGTGCCTGCTCGCTTCCCCTTTGCCATTATTCCCATATTTGTTCACAAGTAGTTCACCTATAACTCCTACAGCATTTTCCGGATTGAGTTGAGGAGTCTCAACGTTATTTACTGGTTTGAGATCTACTGTGATGGGTGCGTGCTCAATGCTCATCTTCAATTGTAGTGATCATGTAGTGTGATTGATATGATTGGTTTTTATGCTTTTGTTCGTTGATCTGACTCTATCTTGTTTGATAGTCAAAAAGTATAATAAGTCAAAAAGTATAATAACTGATCACTAATAAATATAATTGACAATTGTTAATAACCTACAGGAATTCAGCAAAAATAAGGACCTATATTATATTCTCCGTAAACTGTAAGTTAATATTCCCTCGTATCAGATGTAAAAACGAGACGGAGGATGCAAGTGCAAAAAGTCTTCAGGGATCGAAAGAGGAAGAAGTCCTGATTCTAATTCTACTTACTCGTTATCTGGTCGTGAAGAATTGAATTCTAGAGGGGTGAAAAGATTGTGGCCCCACACCCTTGCTTGCTATAATTCTCTTAAAACTATGAGAGAACTGATTGTTGAGGACTTGTCCCCCTATATGGGCATGTCGAAGTCGTGCTGCTTCAACAACTGCAACACCCCGATCGTGGAGGAACTTCCCCCAATGGACTTGTGGATCCCGAGGGGGTTAGTTCATGGAACGAGAGACCGTGTTGTTTTAGAAATTGTGATACTCTCATTGTGGAGAAACTGCCCTCGATGGATATATGGATCCCGATGGGGCTGGTGCACGGGAGTAGAGATCGGGGGTCTGGCGTACTGCATGTACCATTACATGAGTGCAGTGCGTCAGTACAGCAGGTTCAGGGACACGAGAGCCTGGTATAGTTGGTTTCGTTCTTTTTTCTGATAGTCTTGATTTCATTTTTGGATCATTTAGGATGTTAATGACGTGGATATTTAAGCAGTTTTTTAATTTCCTTTATTTTCAGGGTTTCGAACGTGGTCGTGACGGCTTTATGGTGAAGGTGTGCAAGGGGCAAGACGCCGTGGCTGGTATAATAGCTGGTCGAATTCAGTTCCATGAGCAATGTTTAAGGCCGGCTATAACGGGAACCGGTCATATGTTCCATGCACAGCGGTTGTATGGAGCAATCATACGGCAGATTGCGCTTTGTCGGGGAAACCACTGGATGCTCGTCAGTAAGGCAATTCGAGATTTCGGCAAACAGACTGTTCGCCGAACTGGGTGACTGGCTGTTTCCCGGTCCAGCTTCCCAGTTATGCTTGAATTGCAAGCATAATCCCAATATCCATCTTATCGAACGTAGTCAGTGCAAGCTACCTCTGTGCCATTATTGTGTACTTAGGATACACGTTCGAGGTTAGATCTTTATGTGTGTTACAGTTTTGATAGATGAATTTTTCTGGTATGTTGCGTTTCGTTCTTTTTTCTGATAGTCTTGATTTCATATTTGGATCATTTAGGCTGTTAATGACGTGGATATTTAAGCAGTTTTTTAATTTCCTTTATTTTCAGGGTTTCGAACGTGGTCGTGACGGCTTTATGGTGAAGGTGTGCAAGGGGCAAGACGCTGTGGCTGGTATAGCTGGTCGAATTCAGTTCCAGCAATGTAACCGGCTGTGGCCGGCTATAACGGGAACCGGTCATATGTTCCATGCACAGCGGTTGTATGGAGCTATCATACGGCAGATTGCGCTTTGCCGGGGAAACCACTGGCTGCTCGTCAGTAAGGCAATTCGAGATTTCGGCAAACAGGAGTTCGCCGAACTGGGTGACTGGCTGTTTCCCGGTCCAGCTTCCCAGTTATGCTTGAATTGCAAGCATAATCCCAAATTTCCGCTGGTCGAGAGACACCTTTGCCATTATGTAAGGTAGCGTTCGTGCCCGCCCCTTTCACACCTGCACCCTGACTACGCTTACGGCCTCGAGCGCCTAATGATTCTACCCTGCTATTTGATTCAACAAGACACATATTCCCCGAGTCGGCGACCAACTCACAAGGCACTCAGACTGGTTCCTCCCCCTCTAATTCTGCCCCTACACCCCGGAAGCGTAAACCCCGATTTCTTTTTAGTCAATATTGCCTCAAAGACTACAGCCAGATGCTCCTTTTACTAAAAAATTTTATCATCTTGTCGACACCCAGTGCAAAGGCCGCATTTTATCAGACTCATTTTGTTTGCTCCTACTCCATCAGCTCGAGTGTATTAACCCCCGTATGGTTGACGTGGAATGTGTTCGGGAGAAGGTTCGTCGCCGTCTACGTTCCCTGAGTCGGTTGAAACGACTGCCTACTAACATCAGTAGTAACGTGAACACTGGTACTACCGTTTTCACCTACCCCAGTGTTTCTCCATTAGTTTTCCGTAATGGAAACTTAGCGACTCCTCCCCCTGGTGATGACAACGCTATTGCTTTGTGCTGAAAATTCGATTATGCTGTCAGGACTCATGCCCCTGAATCAGAAGCTGAGGCGGCTCAGAACCTCGCCCAACAGTTGAGGACGATAATGGCCGGGGCCTCCGCTGGGTGCCCATGGTACGTTTATTAGTTCTGTGTTTTGTTCTATTCTGATTTTCCTTAGTCGTTCCATTTATCTTATCTTAGTATGAGTTGTAATCGCATGTCTATTTTAAGGGGTACTATGGTGGACGTCTTGACCGCCATCCAAACCTGGGCCCACACGTGGGATTGGGACGTCGACGTCTGTGTCGAAAGGGAGCTGGTTCGGCTAAGGATTTTGAGGCCCCTTGGGTGTTCGTGCCACACAGCTGAGGATGCCCCCCATGTATGTATCTACGGTGATGCAGGTGATGATCTTAATATGTTTTTTCTTATTGTTGGCCACTTTGTATTATTAACTGGGTTGATCACTTTTATGCTGACCGCTGTATTTCACACGTTAGTTATTCAAAAAAAAATGTATCGGGCCAATTCTCGAAGTTAAGCAGCCAGTATACCAATACATGAGCAGGGCCAGGAGATGTTATGTATCTATAGGATAGACTTAGAGTCAATGAGGTAATTAGCTAGCTGTTTTTATGCTGAGGTTATACTTATAGGAAAGCAATTGTAAAATAGTATAACAGATTTCGTTAAAAGTCTCATCAAAACAGATATGGGCGTATTCTGTTTTTGTTGATGCCAACCAACCAAGTCATTTTGTTTTTAGTTAATGTTATAAGAGTGTCGTTAAAAATTGGGAATTTCACGGTTTTAAAATACTTAGTATATATAGTTGCAGCAACAAGTTTAATATCCAGAGGCTCGGAAATTAGATATTTTTCAAGAGCTCTCTGAAATTGTTGCCTTAACTTATAATGATCACATCTCCCAATCTTTCATATTATGACGATGACATGACGCGGACGATGACCAATTCAGGCAGATTTGTAATCTTAATTATTTTCAGGGGTCAGACGTGGCACTTCCTCAATAAATGGGTACAAAGCAAAGCAACGACTCTAATATTGCGAATCATTACGCCGAATTTGATGCTAATGATAGAATATAATCCATACATCAAAATTCATGTTCCAGAAACTATCTCGGAAATACCTCGTTCAGAAACCATTAGCCTACCTCGAACATCATAATAAAAGATTCTTCAAACGACTGTTACAAAACAGTGTAATATGCAAAAAAGCTCCTAAAAGAAAAAATGTCATCCTGGAAATTTATATTGAACTATCGTGCCTATATAATACTAATAGTTACGAACATTTGCCAAGTGAACTTATGACTTACATTGATTACAAATTTATCTTCAATAAGAACAAAGCACTAAAATGGTTTAATCAAGATTAACCACAAATTTGAATCACCAACCAACGCTCTATTTGAAACCTTCAAGGTTTCGTTCAAAATTGAAAAACGTACGTAAAATATTGGAAAATATATATTAAATTGATTTATGTGTGAATTTATAAGTGGTCACATACTTGCTTTTATGCACACATCCAGAATTTTTATTAGCATTTAAATTATTATATTTGATTTTATTTCCACTTCGTGATATTGTAACGCGGTTAAATTTTAAAATTGTATTTTCATACTTTTATTCGGCTTTTGTTTTATATCTGATCGTATTTATGAATTGATGTATAGCCAAAACGAGTTCGTTAGTGTTCACTGTTCTCCTTGGTAATTTCATGTTTAATTCCTGTTTAATTCATACAATTGTAACGAGAAACAAATTTTGTTAAAACCAATTATGAATACAATGCGGAAAGAAGTTTCAATTACCGATGTTTCTAGTTATTATTGATTGTGACAAACTATATAAAAATATTTATTCTTGTGTTTTAAGAGAAAAAGATAAAAATCCAAAAATTAATTATAATTATTTTCAAAATTAATTTTTCGTGTGATTTAAGTATTCGTCTATTTTATGGACAAATAAAAAGGGTAATCGACTTCATTCAAAATATCTACTCATTACATTAAACTATTTCTTTTAAAAAGATGGTAAATTGATTTATTACGATATTTATTTTTTAAAACGATGGTACTGGTAGGTTCCTAACAAAAGTCTTGTAAAAAAATGTTTTTTTCTTAAGGGGGGAAGGTTGTGGGTTTACTACAGACATATATTATTTTTTATTAGCTATTTACAGAAATAATAACCACTTTCTTCCTTTTTAAAACATTAACATTTAAAATATTAGTCTTATCACAATGCTGGCAAGCATTACCGTTGCCCTTATATTCACAATACTATTTACCCCCTATACTATTATATCCCCTTTATTGTTTTCCAGGCATTAAGACTCATCGAAAGTAGTTCAGCAGGTATATTTAAGTTCAAAACATTCTAATTCAATGTTAAAGATGACAGGAATAAGAAATAGTTATATGGAGGTTTTTAAGAAATTTGCGCAAAATACGCGCCAGCATGTTATACGAAATTAGGTAAAAAACCCAAAATCGCCTAAGTAGTGGATGACCTTGCTGTACGGCAAGTTAAACAAGGATCTGAAACTACTAGGTTCCGTACAGACTCAACTCTGCACCCGTGTCAATATGTTCATTATATGCAAGCCTCTTGATTTATAATCACCGAGTCTAGTAATTGTTTAAGAGAGTTCTCTGGCAGTTACGAAACTCGAGAGACTGTGGGATACTGAAGGGAAAAGGAAGCAGTTTTAACGAGCTCTTCTCAAACACAAGGATATATCTTGTGAACTTGGCTAGTATATATGAAACATTTGATATGGAGTTGTAGAGGGAGTTATGTGCCTCGCCGGGCTAAAGTAGTGGATGACCTTGCTGTACGGCAAGTTAAACAAGGATCTGAAACTACTAGGTTCCGTACAGACTCAACTCTGCACCCGTGTCAATATGTTCATTATATGCAAGCCTCTTGATTTATAATCACCGAGTCTAGTAATTGTTTAAGAGAGTTCTCTGGCAGTTACGAAACGCGAGAGACTGTGGGATACTGAAGGAAAAGGAAGCAGTTCTAACGAGCTCTTCTCAAACACAAGGATATATCTTGTGAACTTGGCTAGTATATATGAAACATTTGATATGGAGTTGTAGAGGGAGTTATGTGCCTCGCCGGGCTAAAGTAGTGGATGACCTTGCTGTACGGCAAGTTAAACAAGGATCTGAAACTACTAGGTTCCGTACAGACTCAACTCTGCACCCGTGTCAATATGTTCATTATATGCAAGCCTCTTGATTTATAATCACCGAGTCTAGTAATTGTTTAAGAGAGTTCTCTGGCAGTTACGAAACGCGAGAGACTGTGGGATACTGAAGGAAAAGGAAGCAGTTCTAACGAGCTCTTCTCAAACACAAGGATATATCTTGTGAACTTGGCTAGTATATATGAAACATTTGATATGGAGTTGTAGAGGGAGTTATGTGCCTCGCCGGGCTAAAGTAGTGGATGACCTTGCTGTACGGCAAGTTAAACAAGGATCTGAAACTACTAGGTTCCGTACAGACTCAACTCTGCACCCGTGTCAATATGTTCATTATATGCAAGCCTCTTGATTTATATTCAGGTGCCTTAAAAACCGTGTTAAAATTGAGTTAGAGATCTGAAACTTTGCAGGGCGTCTAGACCTTGCCCAAATCGACTGTAAACAAAATTTCATGTTTCAGCAGTATCGGCAAGTGGGTTTTCTGGAACCCCTGTTTTACAACAGATTGTCGTGAAGCATATCACAGTGCTGGCAAGCACGAGCGGTGTCTTTATTGGGGGTATACTATGTACCCCCTTTACTATTGTACCCCCTTTACTATTATACCCCCTTTACTATTATAGCCCCTTTGGTACTCGTTGGAAGCCTCTTTCGTGCACGCGAAGCGTGCACTCCGGCCGGAGGCGGCGGCCGAAGGCCGCCGCCTCCGGCAGGAGTTTTTCAGGCATTAAGACTCATCGGAAGTCGTTCAGCAGATTTATTTTTAGTTCAAAACATTCTAATTTGATGTCAAAGATGACAGGAATAAAAAATAGTTATGTTGAGATTTTTAAGAAATTTGCATAAAATACTCGCCAGCACTGTTATACGAAATTCGGTAAAAAACCCAAAATCGCCATATTCGGGTGCCTTAAAAACCATGTTAAAATTGAGTTAGAGATCTGAAATTTTTCAGGGCGTCTAGACGTTGACCAAATCGACTGCAAAAAAAGTTTCAGGTTTCAGGAGCATCGGGAAATGGGTCTTCTAGAACCCCTGTTTTACGATAGATTGTCGTGATCACAATGCTGGCAAGCATTACCGTCGCCCTTATATTCACAATACTATTTACCCCCTATACTATTATATCCCCTTTATTGATTTCCAGGCATTAAGACTCATCGAAAGTAGATCAGCAGGTACATTTAAGTTCAAAACATTCTAATTCAATGTTAAAGATGACAGGAATAAGAAATAGTTATATGGAGGTTTTTAAGAAATTTGCGCAAAATACGCGCCAGCATGTTATACGAAATTAGGTAAAAAACCCAAAATCGCCATATTCAGGTGCCTTAAAAACCATGTTAAAATTGAGTTAGAGATCTGAAACTTTGCAGGGCGTCTAGACCTTGTCCAAATCGACTGTAAAAAAAATTTCATGTTTCAGGAGTATCGTGAAGTGGGTTTTCTGGAACCCCTGTTTTACAACAGATTGTCGTGAAGATATATCACAATGCTGGCAAGCATAACCGTTGCCCTTATATTCACAACACTATGTACCCCCTATACTATTATATCCCCTTTATTGTTTTCCAGGCATTAAGACTCATCGAAAGTAGTTCAGCAGGTATATTTAAGTTCAAAACATTCTAATTCAATGTTAAAAATGACAGGAATAAGAAATAGTTATGTGGAGGTTTTTAAGAAATTTGCGCAAAATACGCGCCAGCATGTTATACGAAATTAGGTAAAAAACCCAAAATCGCCATATTCAGGTGCCTTAAAAACCATGTTAAAATCGAGTTAGAGATCTGAAACTTTGCAGAGCGTCTAGACCTTGTCCAAATCGACTGTTAAAAAAATTTCATGTTGCAGGAGTATCGGGAAGTGGGTTTTCTGGAACCCCTGTTTTACAACAGATTGTCGTGAAGCTATATATATATGTATGTATAGACGCTTTTGCAGTAAATTGTAGCCTACATTTAAGTGTCCGTAGATCCAAAAGTATAAAAGATACAGTCATTTCGAACCACAGGTTTTAAAGATAATTGTTTATAATTTAGTTTACATTATGTCGAAAAATAATTTATCGTCATCATCATCACTTGATGACGTCATCAATTTAAGTGTTTTTAAAACTTGATTTTTGACAAAATAACAACTTTTCAAATCGATTTTAAAGCATTAAGGAGTAATTTTATTCAAAATCTGAGGACATTTTCATCTTAGATAATTGTTCAAGCATTCTGAAAATCTACCGGAAAGTTTTCCTACCTTGCTCCTTCATAAAGATATTCGCTATTGAAGTTTGTGCTTTTTTGAAGAATAATTTTATAAAAACACAAAAGTTGTGAATTAGTATTCTCTGGTGTTGGGCCATCCCTTGGGTTGTGGAGCTCAATTTTGCTTCCTAAAGGTCTAAATTGTGTTATAGGCTAGTTTTAAAGTTGAAAATCGAAAAGTTGCACACGTGGGGACACGCCCAAATTCATTTAAAATAGCTAAAATCACTAAAAATTGTTATTTTCACGATTTTTACCAACTTTGGAGTCCCGTTGTGATCCAAGTTCTTTTTGAAATCTTCTGAAACTTTTCATGCTTATCAAACTATATATTAAATAACACTATGCAAAAATTTATGGTGATTCAATATTTTATGCGCACGCAACGTCCGCTCAAAGTTTGCACGTGCGAAAGGTGAGAATTTTGCTCATTCGTGATTTCGAATATATTCTGCTTTCCCACGATATTAAAATGGCATTATATATGAATTTAATGCCAACTTGAATGAGTAAAAAGTGCTATATTCAGTCTGTTATTGACAGATATGCCTACCTAAACACAAGGAAACGTTTTCAAAGGTAAAATTTCGAAATCGTTGAAATTACCTCCTTATTAAGTTTCGACTGTGTAAATTATCCTGACATTATAATCAAAAAGAGATGATATTTGACCAAAACCCATAATCATGGGTAGAGTGAACCGCTGCCAGTGTCTCTCTTTCCAAACAAAAGAAAATGATATTAATTTGAGGAACCGTCCGCAAATGCAAATTGATACCGAGAATGAAATCGGTCGCTCGCTTTTCCCATTCATTTACGGCTTACGTATTGTAATAAAGCTTATTGAATGGGAAAAGCGAGCGACCGATTTCATTCTCGGTATCAATTTGCATTTGCGGACGGTTCCTCAAATTAATATCATTTTCTTTTGTTTGGAAAGAGAGACACTGGCAGCGGTTCACTCTACCCATGATTATGGGTTTTGGTCAAATATATAATATATAATATAGACGCTTTTTGCAGTCAATTGTAGCCTACATTTAAGTGTCCGTAGATTCGAAAGTATAAACGATACAGTCATCTCGAACCACAGGTTTTAAAAATAATCGTTTAAGCTTTAGTTTACATTGTATTGAAAAATGATTTAACGTCATCATCATCACTTGATGACGTCATCAAATTAAGTGTTTTAAAAACTTGATTTTTGACAAAGTAACAACTTTTCAAATCGATTTTACGCTATTAAGGAGTAATTTTATTCAAAATCTGAGGAAATTTTCATCTTAGATAATTGTTCAAGCATTCCGAAAATCTACCGGAATAGTTTCCTACCTTGCTCCTTCATAAAGATATTTGCTATTGAAGTTAGTGCTTTTTTGAAGAATAATTTTATAAAAACACAAAAGTTGTGAATTAGTATTCTCTGGTGTTGGGTCATCCCTTGGGTTGTGGAGCTCAATTTTGCTTCTTAAAGGTGTAAATTGTGTTATAGGCTAGTTTTAAAGTTAAAAATCGAAAAGTTGCACACGTGGGGACACGCCCAAATTTATTTAAAATAGCTAAAATCACTAAAAATTTTGATTTTCACGATTTTTATCAACTTTGGAGTCCCGTTGTGATCCAAGTTCTTTTTGAAATCTTCTGAAACTTTGCATGCTTATCAAACTATATATTAAATACCACTATGCAAAAATTTACGGCGATTCAATATTGTATGCGCACGCAACGTCCGCTCAAAGTTTGCACGTGCGAAAGGTGAGAATTTTGCTCATTCGTGATTTCGAATATATTCTGCTTTCCACGATATTTAAATGGCATTATATATGTATTTAATGCCAACTTGGATGAGTAAAAAGTGCCATATTCAGTCGGTTATCGACAGATATACCTAACTAAACACAAGGAAACGTTTTCAAAGGCAGAATTTCGAAATCGTCGGAATTACCTCCTTGTTAATGAAGTTTCGATTGTGTAAATTATCCTGACATTATAATCAAAAAGAGATGATATTTGACCAAAACCCATAATCATGGGTAGAGTGTACCGCTGCCAGTGTCTCTCTTTTCCAAACAAAAGGAAATGATATTAATTTGAGGAACCGTCCGCTAATGCAAATTGATACCGAGAATGAAATCGGTCGCTCGCTTTTCCCATTTAATAAGCTTTATTACAATTCGTAAGCCGTGAATGAATGGGAAAAGCGAGCGACCGATTTCATTCTCGGTATCAATTTGCATTAGCGGACGGTTCCTCAAATTAATATCATTTCCTTTTGTTTGGAAAAGAGAGACACTGGCAGCGGTACACTCTACCCATGATTATGGGTTTTGGTCAAATATATACATACGTATATATTCAGGGATAGACGCTTTGCCAGTCAATTGTAGCCTGTATTTAAGTGTCCATAGATTCAAAAGTATAAAAGATACAGCCATTTCCGACCACAGGTCTTGCAAATAATTGTTTATACTTTAGTTTACATTGTGTAAAAAAATTATTTGACGTCATAAACACCCCTTGATGACGTCATCAAGTTAACCGTTTTTAAAACTTGATTTTTGACAAAGTATTAACTTTTAAAATTAATTTTAAACCATTAAGGAGTAATTTTATTCAAAATCTGAGGACATTTTCACCTTAGATAATTGTTCAAGCATTCTGAAAATCTACCGGAAAGTTTTTCTAGCTTGCTCCTTCATAAAGATATTCGTCATTGAAGTTTGTGCTTTTTTGAAAAATTATTTTATAAAAACGTCAATTTTGCGATTTAGTATTCTCTGGTGTTGGGCCATGCCTTGGGTTGTGGAGCTCATTTCTGCTTCCTATAGGTATAAATTGTGCATTAGGCTAGTTTTAAAGTTAAAAATCGAAAAGTTGCACACGTGGGGACACGCCCAAATTGATTTAAAATAGCTAAAATCACTAAAAATTTTGATTTTCACGATTTTTATCAACTTTGGAGTCCCCTTGTGATCCAAGTTCTTTTTGAAATCTTCTGAAACTTTTCATGCTTATCAAACTATATATTAAATACCACTATGCAAAAATTTACGGCGATTCAATATTGGATGCGCACGCAACGTCCGCTCAAAGTTTGCACGTGCGAAAGGTGAGAATTTTGCTCATTCGTGATTTCCAACAAATTCTGCTTTGCCACGACAGTTTAATGTCATTATATATGAATTTAATGCCTACTTGAATGAGTATTAAGTGGCATATTCAGTCAGTGATCGACCGATATGCTTCCCTAAACACAAGGAAATGTTTTTAAAGGAAAAATTTCGAAATCGTTGAAACTTCCTCCTTATTAATGAAGATATCAGTTTATATTTCGACTTTATAAAGTACCCTGACATTATAATGAAAAAGAGATGATATTTTACCAAAACCCATAATCATGGGTAGAGTGGACCGCTGTCAGTGTCTCTCTTTCCTAAACAAAAGGAAATGATATTAATTTGATTGACCGTTCTCAAATGCAAAATGATACCGAGAATGAAATCGGTCGCTCGCTTTTCCCATTCATTTACAATTGTAATAGATTAAGAAGAACTATCCAAAGGCAGCTGTACTCGGCAATGAAGATTCAATAAACTTCAGCTTGTTCAATAAGTAATAACTACCACCCTTGTCCCTTACCCCGAAATACTAGGTATCGACCCGAACGCAACCCAAAGAGATTTTTACACTTTTACAGCATCTGATTGATGTAATCAATCGAAACTTAATTATACAATTCGTAAGCCGTGAATGAATGGGAAAAGCGAGCGACCGATTTCATTCTCGGTATCATTTTGCATTTGAGAACGGTCAATCAAATTAATATCATTTCCTTTTGTTTAGGAAAGAGAGACACTGACAGCGGTCCACTCTACCCATGATTATGGGTTTTGGTAAAATGTATATATATAGATAGATATCACGACAATCTGTCGTAAAACTTACTTACTTACTTTGGGCGATCCTCAATCGAAATCCCATTCACTGTCTGCCTCCACACGTCTCGATCGCACATAACAGTTCGAAGGTCGTCTAACTGGAGCCCAGTGTCACGAGCTACTACGTCTAGGAAGGTAAGTGGTCTCCTTCCACGGCCGGATTGGGCAAGTCGCCAGGGGAGGATAGTGGAGATAACTTGGTCAGAAGCTCTCATGCAATGCCCAGCAAATCTGGAACGCCTCGACGCAACCACTGAGGCAATAGATGGAAGGTTGCCATAGATCTGCTTGAGGGTTGGATGTTTCTTCCACGAGATGTTCTTGGCCTTCATTAAAAGACGGGTGTAGCATCCGTTGAGGCGCTTCTCAAGCTGCTTGTTTATGGTCCATGTCTCTGATCCATAGAGCAATACTGGTTCGACACAGGCTCTAAAGAACTTGACTTTCAGTTGTTCGGAAATGCCAGAGGACCAGACTTTTTGCAGTTTAATACAGGCTGACCAGGCCATTCCTTTCCTTGTGTTGAAATCCTTTCTACTGTCCGCAATAAAAGAGCCGAGGTATTTAAAGTCATCAACCTGTTTAATCTGGCGGCCTGAGATGGAATGTAAGTCGACAGTGTCAGGGATGTTGATGGTCATGAACTCGGTCTTAGAAGCATTCATAGCAAGACCAACTTGTGCGGCTGCATTTTCAAGGTCTGTCAGCAGAAGTTGGACTTGCTCTATGGTGTCTGACATTAAGGCCAAATCATCAGCAAAGTCAAGGTCTGTGATTTTGACCGCAGGCACTCTTCGACTTTTCCTAGGCACGATGGTAAGACCGAATTCTTCACCCATGCAGCTTCTTAGGACATAGTCAAGGACGATGATGAAGAGAAAGGGTGCTAGAGTGTCCCCTTGGAGAACTCCAATAAGTGTCCTAAAAAAGTCAGTAAGGCCGTCGATGGTCTGGACACGAGAGAACGATGAGTCATAAAGAAGCCTGATAGCATCTACAAGTGGAGCAGGGATACCGTAGAGGGAGAGGATGTGGAAAAGGGCATCCCGGTTAATGCTGTCGAACGCTTTCGAAAAATCGACAAACACAATTGCGGCTGAGCGATTTCCGATCTTGCATTCCTCGAGTATACGACGTAGGGCAAGGACCTGTGGGAGTGTGGATCTTCCTCTACGGAAACCATTTTGGTTTGGCCGCAAGAGGGGATCAATGAATGGGTAGATCCGGTTGAGGATGAGCTTGTTAAAAACTTTCGCTGCAACCGGTGCCAGTGAAATGCCACGGTAGTTTCCTGGATTAGTAAGATCACCCTTTTTGGGGATAGGAATGATTGAGGCCGTTTTCCAGGCTTGAGGGATCACACCATCCATGAGTGCTTTGTTACAGAATCCGAGGAGGTTTTCACGTAGCTGGGGAAGCTTCCAGACTGAGGGAGGGATGCTATCCAGACCGGGTGACTTGGAGGATTTGGCGGACTTCAGAACCGTGTCGAGTTCTGACATGCTGAAGGATGAGCAGCTGATGGGCAGGGTGTCAGAGACTCGCTGGTTGAAGAAGGGGAGGGTGAGGTCCGGCGGAGGCTGTTCTGTGCCTAGAAGGGACTTGAAGTGCTCGAACCAGATGTTGAGCCGTTCTTCGGTAGTGCCTCCTGGCACTTTGCAGTATGGCACAGTGTCGGAAGATGTTAGTTGCCTGATGATGTGCCAGGAACTGCGATGCCTGTGCTCAGGGTTAGTTTTCTCCAGCAGGTCAGTCTGTTGTCGAATGTGCTGTGAAGTAGCAGCATTATAGGCTTCGTCCAGTTGCTTCTTTGCGTCTTCAAGCTTTTCCTTGGACGAAAAAGAGGGGGAAATCCTGTGACTCAGGGACGCATCCTTTAGGATATTGCGATGGTGTGCAATATTAGGATCGTTGTAAGGATTTTCCCGTTTCCTCTTCCTCTTTTTTGGCAACACCTTAAGTGCTGTGCTTGTAACGCTTTTAACGAGCAGGTCGTAGTCGGACTCGAGCTCTGCTTCCTCTAGGAGTACACTGTACCTGTTTTTCACTTCCACTGCATACTGGTGTTTCATGATGGAATCGTGGATCAGTGGAGTCCAGTCAATGCTCCTAAGAGGGTCCCGTGCTGGAGTTTTGTTGACTCTGTAGCTGGCTTGAACAAAACATGTTACAATCCGGTGATCTGAACCGACAGTTTGCATGATGTTGTACGCTTGACAGTTCTTCACACTGTTTGCCCACTTCTTACGCCAGAGTACAAAGTCAATTTGATGCTTTGCTCTTTTGGGGTCTTCATAGGTCCAAATTTTATTAGCCGGTTTCTGGAAACAGCGGTTGGTGTTGGTCTACCAGATCCAGTAGTCGTTCGCCGTTGTCGTTGGTTGACTGATGGTATGTGAAACCGTAGCTATTACTGAGCTTCGCGTTGAAATCACCGCACACTGCTAGCATGTTGTGAGGAGGCACCTTAGAGATGATCCTGGTTAGAGCGTTGTAGAATGCAGTTTTATCTTCAATATCACTGCAGTTAGTAGGAGCATAACAGGAGAGGACTGTGAGGCGAGGATTCCCGTTTACATGGAGCAAGATGATTCTGCTATTAACTTTCTCTACAGATAGGAGAGATTTCTGAATTCTAGGAGATAAAAGAAACCCAACACCACCAACTGACGCATTAACTGAATTCTTCGTAGCAGAAGCAGTGATGAGCTGATATGATAAGATGTTTTCAATTCTTAGGGATTCTTTGTGGTGTTGGCGATGCTCTTGCAAGGAGATAACATCATTATGATGCATGAAGGCTGAGTGAGCTAACTCCTGTTTACGTGATACAGGGTTGAGAGTCCTACAGTTGAAGGTGCTAACCTGAAAAGGGGTTTTCCTACGAACTAAAAGGGTAGTAACAGGGTTGCTGCAACTATCAGGACCCACCCCTCCCGGGGGTTTTAGGGAGGGCCCGTCATACAGGGAGCTAGCTGCCACTGAGTAGTTAGGGGCTTGAACCCTAGTGCTGTTATCGTGTGTCATCATAAAAGTGAGGGGGGATTTTGTCTAAAAACAGGGGTTGTCGTAAAACAGGGGTTCTAGAAAACCCACTTCCCGATGTTCCTGAAACCTGAAACTTTTTTTGCAGTCGATATGGTCAACGTCTAGACGCCCTATTTGGCCACGTTACAAGCCTCTTCGCGTACACGAAAGAGGCTTGTAACGTGTACCAAAGGGGGTATAATAGTAAAGGGGGTATAATAGTAAAGGGGGTACATAGTATACCCACAATAAATGCACCGGTCGTGCTTGCCAGCACTGTGATAGTGATAATGACCACAGTCTCCTGCGAAGAAGGAGGGCCTGAAAATCCGAACGATGGGTTCAGTTGTCGTATTTCCAGTTTTGGTGCAGTTTTGATAATTTTATACATTGATTTATTCATTCTTGTATAGCCAAGACGAGTCCGTTAGTGTTCTCTCTGGTAATTTCATGTTTAATCCTGTTTAATCCTGTTTATGACATGGGTTTGGGGTTCAGTTGTCGATTTGGGATTTAAGTTGATTGGTCACCCAATTCAGCTGATTGGGTGCCTGTTAACTGCGTGAGAACTAGGTTCAATTGGGTTCAGTTGTCTGTCACCCTCTCCACCACTCCATCCGGTCTACTAGAGCTATTGCTCCAGCACTGAGACTGTGAGAGGCCCATGCATACGATTTTAATTACATTTATGGAGGAGCACTTATTATATTGAAGCAAAATATTATGCTAAATGGCTCGATGACCATCATAATCAAGCTATTATATATGCAATATGACACAACATTTTGACCTGTAGATTAATTCGGAATCAGCGTTCAAAAATAAATTCATCTAGCTATTTTATAACAAATTTAAACTCGTAAATATAGCATAAAAGTTTTAAAAGCTTCGGAAGTCTACAAACCATTTTCAAAAGTTCTACATTAGTACATCTTTAGTACAATTAGTTACCAGTGTAACTTTCCATTCCGAAAAATGTAATATAGTTGTAACAAAGCCAGGTTGTGAGAAAAAGAAAACATATTTTGCAATGAGTATAACTATGAGCACCCAAAACATATAAAAATGTCGATACAATCGACCACCATGATATTAAACGTGTTGTATTGATTTTTTCAGACCTAAAACTAACATTACAGGACGTGAAGAATAAAGATCTTATCGTTATCATTACATGCATAGAATAATCTAACTCTACATAATATTACCCTTATAATTCGTAACGATATACGCTATAATTATTTATGTCACATAAATCGTTACATTTTTTCGTCTAAGTCTTGTTAAGCTTAAAATAGAGTGACTGCAAGGAAAGAGACAAGCTGGATGAGAAGGAAAGAGAATGTTAGTTTACTTTCCGAGGATACATAGTTCTCCCTTTCTCCGTCGTCCTGGGATATCATGTTGCAGTTATCAGTACTGCAGACTTCCAATTTGCAGGAAATAACATTGTTATCTCCTACATCGTCTTCTAAATCTTCACACATGGCATCCTCCGTGTTTTCCGCAGTGGAACCGTCCGGCAGACACACTCTTCCGATCATGTCAACTGTCATTGATTCACCTTCTACAATTAAGCTTACAGTTGCGCAGACCATTTTGATTTGACTTTCATCACAAGGCATCATGCTGGATGAGTCACAGCCCGCAGGTAAATCTCCGGTCTTGAACAATCCACCATTTGATTCCATAATTTCCTTCGTGGCATCGGAGTCGTACTTGAAGGCTGCCTCGCTACACTGATAACAACTGATAGCGTTGGTACAAATCACAATACAACTTGCAGCTATTATAGCTAATATTATCTTCATCTTCTTAACTTCTGCTACTGAGACATGTTAATCAAAGCACGGTACACTTCAGAGTTCAGATGTATATAATAATAGTAACAATCAATCAAAGATATCAATAAAAAATATTTCATTAAAGGATACTAATAAAAGACAGAAATATTAAATATAATAGATTTTAAAATAATTACAACACTACAAATATATTACATTTATTGAGGATGATACAGAAGGAATGTATTTAATGTAGTTATTGAGGAGTCCTAACTCTCCTCACATCCTCAAGTGGAGTTTTCTTTCTACCATATATATATATATATATAATAACTGATAACCGTCTAGGGAAAAATATGAAATAACTCATCATGGATCACGTTATTCATTTTTACGGAACAATGCAACCTGATATACTGTGTAACTGTATATATAATGTGGAAGAAATTGTATTCAAAATTATGGAAAGATCAAGGATGGAATGAGTAAAACTAAAAACCGTATTTACTTTTAGCGCTCGCTCTCATATCTAAATGTCTTGCTATCACTTAACGACACGTCACCAATGATAATAACAATTAGGATAAACAATATACCCAACGAAGAGCTAGCAACTATATCAGACAGCTGTGGGGACTGATAACGGAAGCCAAATATTAGACTTTATAATTGGTTTGGGGGGGGGGGGGGGGGCTGTAAACCAATTATCTAATCACCTCGCAATGAGGAATGCGTCTTATAGTTATAGCGGTTAACTGGGACTTGAAATGATATATGATGTAGTTAAAATATGTCAAGAGGAAATCGGATGATCTGATGAATCACTTTACACTCGACTATTAGGTTTTTTGTTAGGGACTGGCCCAAAGAACAATCCATTACCTGGCTGGGGACCCCAGGCTATAATGTTCATGAACAACCACCGCGAATAGAGATTCGACAGAATGATCATAAGCTGAGCTCCGCGCAGTAAACCAGCCAATGTTTACTCAAAAATATATAAAATATAATAATTATTATCTATTAAAAGTCAAAAACTCACACATGCACAAAATAAGACATTATGACTCATGACTTACTTAAAGTTAAACACGTTTAACTTATAGAAAGAAATGGCCCTGAGGGATTATTCAGATCCAAACCCTTTACTCTGACCCCAATCATATTCCTAACTATATTCTTATCTGGAGTACCTTACAAGACATTTTTGTGGCGGACCAATTTGCGACGACCTAAATTTTGGCGGTCCGAAAATATGGCGAAATTGAACAAAAACCGTACATTTCGGACGTCACAGAAAATAAGGGTATTTTTCATCATTTTGTTTTCTGACACAAAGGAAATTCAAAATTTTCTAAAAATTGGTAAAATCATGTTGAAACAAAATGAAACTTATAAATCGATTTCTTCATCTTCCTCTAAGGGGTCCGGCTCGACTCTTTCAGTTTCACTTATTGAGTTTGGTATTAAATTGTTTATCTTGACTTAGTCTCTTATAAGACGTTTAAGTTAGCACATAAATGTAATTTATTGTAAATTTAAAACGTATTACTTGACATTAAATTCATCATGTGTCATGGAATATTGTGTTTATTTGTCCCACCATCATATCACTAAATTTTCAAGAACAAAATGAATCGATAAAGCCACAATTATTGGAATAAGCTAAAAAATAATCCGACGGGTTCTATTACGACGACCGAAATTTTGGCGGTCCGAAAATATGGCGAAATTTCGGAAAAAACCGTCGCATTTCGTACGTTATGAAAAAGTCTTGTAAGGTATGTACTTATACTTATAGTTATATGTTATAAAACCCTAACCATAACTAAACGACCTGCGTTATATCTCCACCGAAAGCACATCCATGAATTTGATACGTATGAAATAGTTCGATAACTCGCTTTATTCTGCACGTTGACCAAAATTTTTATACCAAAATCAAAAATTGAACAGAGAATAGTTTAAGAACAAAAATCGAATGACTATGAGTAAAAACCGTATTTACTTTTATCGCTCGCTCTCGAGAGCGAGCGATAAAAGTAAATAAAAATCTCATATCTAAATAATGTCTTGTTGTCACTAAAGACACGTCACCAATCACAATAACAAGGATATACAATACCCAACGAAGAGCTACTGCTAGCAACTATATCAGACATTCATGTATCACGTCGTGACCCCCAATGTCGTTTCACTGTAGATTTCACTGTAGATTTCACTGTAGAGTTCACTGTAGAGTTCACTGTAGAGTTCACTGTAGAGTTCACTGTAGAGTTCACTGTAGAGTTCACTTTAGAGTTCACTGTAGAGTTCACTGTAGAGTTCACTGTAGAGTTCACTGTAGAGTTCACTGTAGAGTTCACTGTAGAGTTCACTGTAGAGTTCACTGTAGAGTTCACTGTAGAGTTCACTGTAGAGTTCACTGTAGAGTTCACTTTAGAGTTCACTGTAGAGTTCACTGTAGAGTTCACTGTAGAGTTCACTGTAGAGTTCACTGTAGAGTTCACTGTAGAGTTCACTTTAGAGTTCACTGTAGAGTTCACTGTAGAGTTCACTGTAGAGTTCACTGTAGAGTTCACTGTAGAGTTCACTGTAGAGTTCACTGTAGAATTCACTGTAGAGTTCACTTTAGAGTTCACTGTAGAGTTCACTGTAGAGTTCACTGTAGAGTTCACTGTAGAGTTCACTGTAGAGTTCACTGTAGAGTTCACTTTAGAGTTCACTGTAGAGTTCACTGTAGAGTTCACTGTAGAGTTCACTGTAGAGTTCACTGTAGAGTTCACTGTAGAGTTCACTGTAGAGTTCACTGTAGAGTTCACTGTAGAGTTCACTGTAGAGTTCACTGTAGAGTTCACTGTAGAGTTCACTGTAGAGTTCACTGTAGAGTTCACTGTAGAGTTCACTGTAGAGTTCACTGTAGAGTTCACTGTAGAGTTCACTGTAGAGTTCACTGTAGAGTTCACTGTAGAGTTCACTGTAGAGTTTTTATGATACAGGGGGAGCCGCGCGGTCGTACAACGTATAACAAATCAAACAGCTGTGGAGACTGGTAACGGAAGCCAAATATTAAACTTTATAATTGGTTTGGGGGAGTTGTAAACCAATTATCTAATCACCTCGCAATGAGGAATGCGTCTTATAGCGGTTAACTGGGACTAAAATATGTCAAGAGGAAATCGGATGATCTGATGAATCACTTTACACTCGACTATTAAGTTTTTTGTTAGGGACTGGCCCAAAGAACAATCCATTACCTGGCTGGGGACCCCAGGCTATAATGTTCATGAACAACCACCGCGAATAGAGATTCGACAGAATGATCATAAGCTGAGCTCCGCGCAGTAAACCAGCCAATGTTTACTCAAAAATATATAAAATATAATAATTATTATCTATTAAAATTAAAGTCAAATGGGAAAAGCGAGCGACCGATTTCATTCTCGGTATCATTTTGCATTTGAGAACGGTCAATCAAATTAATATCATTTCCTTTTGTTTGGGAAAGAGAGACACTGACAGCGGTCCACTCTACCCATGATTATGGGTTTTGGTAAATATATATATTATATATGTATAGACGCTTTTGCAGTCAATTGTAGCCTACATTTAAGTGTCCGTAGATCCAAAAGTATAAACGATACAGTCATCTCGAACCACAGGTTTTAAAGATAATCGTTTAAACTTCAGTTTACATTGTATTGAAAAATAATTTAACGTCATCATCATCACTTGATGACGTCATCAAATTAAGTGTTTTTAGAACTTGATTTTTGACAAAGTAAGAAATTTTCAAATCGATTTTACACCATTAAGGAGTAATTATATTCAAAATCTGAGGACATTTTTATCTTAGATAATTGTTCAAGCATTCCGAAAATCTACCGGAAAAGATTCCTACCTTGCTCCTTCATAAAGATATTTGCTATTGAAGTTAGTGCTTTTTTAAAGAATAATTTTATAAAAACACAAAAGTTGTGAATTAGTATTCTCTGGTGTTGGGCCATCCCTTGGGTTGTGGAGCTCAATTTTGCTTCTTAAAGGTGTAAATTGTGTTATAGGCTAGTTTTAAAGTTAAAAATCGAAAAGTTGCACACGTGGGGACACGCCCAAATTGATTTAAAATAGCTAAAATCACTAAAAATTTTGATTTTCACGATTTTTATCAACTTTGGAGTCCCCTTGTGATCCAAGTTCTTTTTGAAATCTTCTGAAACTTTTCATGCTTATCAAACTATATATTAAATACCACTATGCAAAAATTTACGGTGATTCAATATTGTATGCGCATGCAACGTCCGCCCAAAGATTGCACGTGCGAAAGGTGAGAATTTTGCTCATTCGTGATTTCGAATATATTCTGCTTTCCACGATATTTAAATGGCATTATATATGAATTTAATGCCAACTTGAATGAGTAAAAAGTGCCATATTCAGTCGGTTATCGACAGATATACCTACCTAAACACAAGGAAACGTTTTCAAAGGCAGAATTTCGAAATCGTTGAAATTACCTCCTTATTAATGAAGTTTCGACTGTGTAAATTATCCTGACATTATAATCAAAAAGAGATGATATTTGACCAAAGTCCAAAACCCATAATCATGGGTAGAGTGTACCGCTGCCAGTGTCTCTCTTTTCCAAACAAAAGGAAATGATATTAATTTGAATAACCGTCCGCTAATTCAAATTGAAACCGAGAATGAAATCGGTCGCTCGCTTTTCCCATTCATTCACGGCTTACGAATTGTAATAAAGCTTATTAAATGGGAAAAGCGAGCGACCGATTTCATTCTCGGTTTCAATTTGAATTAGCGGACGGTTCCTCAAATTAATATCATTTCCTTTTGTTTGGAAAAGAGAGACACTGGCAGCGGTACACTCTACCCATGATTATGGGTTTTGGTCAAATTACTCTATATTAAATACTTAAAATTCCTGTCGATGCAGCTTTAAACATTTTGAAATGTGTTCAGAAATATCTAACATTGTGACAATTTCTGATAGGATTCATTCATCTATCAAAAGAGTAACACACATAAAGATCTAACCTCGAACGTGTATCCTAAGTACACAATAATGGCACAGGGGTAGCCACTGACTACGTTCGACAAGATGGAATTTGGGATTCTGCTTGCAATTCAAGCATAACTGGGAAGCTGGCCCGGGAACTATCTTGCCTGCATAATACTAGTATAGGAACAATGCTTTCAAAATGTATGTATTCATATTCATTATTCGTGTATTTTATTTTTTTTAATAGAAAAAGAGTAACGCAGAACTTTATTTAAACTGTCATTTTTACCTTAAATTATTTGTTTCAAGATAATATGTAAAATTGCATTATTTTATTTGCAATATTCAATTGTAAAATGTAAAACGATGGTAAGTTCCTAACAATTATTCCTGTCAAATTTTGTTTCCTTCTTGAGGGGGGATCCCAAACTAAATTTACCATCGTACCTGATTGTTTTTCTACCAGCACTCAATTGTACTTTCTTGTCTACATAACAAAGCCTAATCTACACAACGCGACCTTCATTGTGGGACAGAGTCATACTCTACGGTCCTTACCTATCTATATTCAACTTAACTCCGGACAGGTTGCATTATTATAATTACGTTCTGTGCAAAAACCGAAGGAATCTCAACTTACGGCTGGGCCATAATAATATTGATGCTTTTAGGGCAGCTTACATGGGTTCTTTTGCGATTGTTTTAAAGGCGACAACTAGCGCTATCCAGCGCTAGTTGTCGCTATCCGCAGCGCTGGTAAAAGATATTTAGCGGGATGATGATTAATCACCCTAAGTCTACACTCAACTGTCACGTGACTTTTTCAACCCGTTCTCTAGCTGGTCTTGAACGATTGTAGGTTTACAACCTACCAGGACGCGCGCCGAGTTGGACTCGTCGACGGTCAATATATGGAACAGATATTTTACGAGTATCACCCGTTAATTGAAGTTGAACGACTATTCGAAACCCTAACCCTCTATTAGGGTCTAATCTGATCCCAACACTAACCCTAACCCATCCTTAACAAAAGCAATAAAGCATATGTGATATGCTAAAACCCTAACCCTAACGAGAAATTAGATTAATTTCCTTATACCTTCATATCACGTGATCGAGACAGTTTTTCGCCAATATCAGGGGAGAATTTTTACCCTATGTCATGGGAGGTGATTCGGAATCAGCGTCCGAAAATGCATCGATCGAAGTTGGTTTCAACTGTCGGGGGCCTTTTTAGAACAATCTCGAAGATCGTAGAGTAATTTAGGTCGCTCGTAGAGTAATTTAGGTCGCTCAAAGATCGTAAAGTAATTTAGGTCGCTCGTATCCAGCGCAAAATATAAATTTTCGATAATTGTCGCAATCCAGCGCTAGTTTTCGCCATCCAGCGCTAGTTGTCGCGTTTACACTATCGCAAAAGAACCAGGTGATCGAAAAATGTTTTGATCACTACTATAGGTTCGTTTCTGGCTACAATCGAAGTAAGGAAAATACGTATAGAGGCCGTATAGAGGCCGTATAGAGACCGTATAGAGGCCGTATAGTCATAGAGGCCGTATAGACTATAGAGGCCGTTTAAAGGCTGTATAGAGGCCATATAGAAGCTATATAGAGGCCGTATAGAGGCCATAGATTAGATGTTTTGTGTGGCCATTTAGAGGCCGTATAGACTAAAGTGGCCGTATAGAGGCCATATAGTGGCCGTATAAAGGCCGTATAAAGGCCGTATAGAGGCCGTACAGTGGCCGTATAAAGGCCGTATAAAGGCCGTATAGAGGCCGTATAGAGGCCGTATAAAGGCCGTATAGTGGCCGTGTAGGGGCCATATAGTGGCCGTATAAAGCCAAAGACCATATAGAGGCCGTATAGAGGCCGTATAGTGGCCGTATAGAGGCCAAACCTAATCGCACATTTTCCCTTTAAATCCTATAATTTTAAAAGGTGAGTTACAAATCTTTTTCCCCCTCGAAATTTCATTGAATTATAATTTTATGGTTAAGATTGTCCCTTGTGTTGTGTAAGCTAGGCTGAATATTGGTGCTGGTGTCAGGGCGCCTAAGATAATTTAAAATTAACCAGACTCTGGTGTAAAATGTAAATTGTAGGTTATGAGAGAAAATTTAAGTGAAAGTAGGTGTTAGCCGAAACTTACTGATCCTGAATTATACAGATCTTACAGCATTGAAGCTTAAAAGCTTTGATCATTGGTACTTTGAATTTTGATATATTGTTCCTTGTTGTCCACGGAGAGACCCACTAAGGAACTCCACATAATCTCGAGATTATGAAACACAGATTTAAGTTCTCAATCTATAACTGCAACGTTTTCTCGGTTATTTGTTCAGTGGAGCTCGTTAAAAGCTGAATTGTACCTGATCTCTGATTCTGAGAGTTGCTAGTAAAGACCGCCAGTAGGCGGCCGCGAGGCACGTAAAGTAAAGTGATTGTTCACAAGCCAATAAAGTTATTATAAAGCAATAAATAGCTATTCGTAGATTTTCTGGTTGATTTCTAAGAGTGTTGACTGAGCCGAGACCCATTACAGATCAAAGAAATGCCGCCTAGTGTCAGATGTACCGATCAAGGGGTCCTCGTCCAATCAGACAAGGGATTGCAGGTCACATGACAACCACCAGCCAATAAGCTTTAACTACCCAGTTAGATTATCAGCCAGGACAAAGGGAAAATGTCATGTGACGGCTCAGTCAGCTGCTTATATCAGGACTCTCTTTCATTGGCCGCGCGCGCTCAACCGTGCCTCGCCACCATCACGTGACTTCGCGTTAGGGGTCACGTGACACCACGTGACACCACGTGCGTGACTTGAGCTAACATTGTAATGTAATGAGGCTACTGGCGCGTGATCCTGCTGGCGCCAGCTCATTGGACAGCGCTACATGTCATTTAACACCGGCTCTCCGAGATCAAAGTGAGAGCCGTTACCGGTCCACCAATCAGCACTGACCTCCTGTATCACGTTGACCAATCAGAGCTCAGGGAGTTGGTCACGAGATCGGAGCGGGTCGTTTGATGTTGTCAGAGAGCGCTACCTCTCCCTCCTCACTCCAACCCCATCTCTATTCGAGTTTTAGCTTGCTTTGCCTGGATTCTCCTTTCTCTCTCTCTCAGTAATCATCATCTTGATCTTCTCGCCTGGATCCCGTCCCATTGTTCTCGCTCCCCTCTGTAAACCCTACTCCTCTACACTCTAACCCACTCACCAGTACACTGCACATCTGGTCCTCAGTCCCACACAGTACGATACACACACAGTGTATTTACTGTTTACACCCACTTACACAGCAACTATATAATAACAGTTCCCGTTTCCTGTACTCTATATTTCCGGTGTTTATAATACTGACCACGTCACAGTTTCGTGTATTGTCTTGTAATGAGGACTGACTTATTGCTGCTTATCAAGTTTCTATACTGAAATCTACATATCGAGCTCTGTACACATTCACGTTGTTCTTTTTTCAGCTATGACTGCATTTTTCATCGTTAACAGTTTGTTAGTGTTCATGGAAACGATCACACCATGATTCGAGCGTGTTGTTTTCTGTTTAGTTATGCTGAAATTTATAACCGCGTCCTGCAGTAACTCGGATGAGTTCTGTAGAAAATTAGTTATCCCTGTTTAATTGTTAATCATGACCAGTACATATGCATATTTAAATCTGTGTAATTGTCAGCTTCACGCTGATTATAATACAATGACATGTCAGGTTATCGGGTAGGGTAATTAGATCGTACACTTATTTCCCAGCTGTACAATGTACAGTGTACATGTAATGAATATTAAGCCTGCTTATAACCCTCCTTATAAACTAGGCAAAGTAACTGCAGCCAGAATTTACCGATATTGACTGTTTCTGTCTCAGTGACTGTATAAGTGTAACATTAACTGTGACAGTTGCAGTATATGTATAAACGGTTGCAACTCAGGTACACGTGAATTATGTGACAGAATAATCACTGCTTAAAGTATCCGGCTCACAAATAACGTCATATTTGTCGTGACCTTTGTCGGTATATTGTGATCACCCAGACACTGCGATTCGTAAAGAATCGTGTACTGAATCGTATATAACTGCTCAGATCTGTATTTGAAGTGTAATGTCCAAATGTATAAAACTGTACTTGAAGTATGCTATTTCTATCTAAATGTATATGGAGCTGTACTCTAAATGTATAGACCTGTATTCTGAGTATTGTATCTAAATATCTATTCGAACGAGACAAATGAGGTAAATACCATTCTAATAATTCCGGTTGAGGGGTCTTATAGACTCAGTAGAGGGGTGAGGGGTCTATTGTAGTGTGTATTGAGGGGTGAGGGGTCTTTTGTAATGTACTCTTTTTGGATAACGTAATGATATTCACAGATTATAGTTGTTAGTTACTAGCAGGAGTTCTTTCTGATGATTTTTTCTGAATAGACTCAGTAATGACAATGTTCTAATGAAGATAATAGAACATTTCCATCACTGAGTCTATTCAGAAAAAATCAGACATTTTACTTGATAGAATCATCAAATGAGACTCAATAACACCACACGACTAAATCAGATTACTAGCAGAGGGGTTAGCCTTATTTTCACTGCCACAGCATTGACCAATATTATAAACCCTGAATAATTGTCACGTGTCACAACAAATATGGCTCACCTTCTCCGCTATGATAACCAAGCTTTATTATTTACTAAGCTTTACATAGCAGTACGTGCTTCTCTGGTTTGATAATAACAAGCTTTATTATACCATGCAATATAACTAATATCTGGATAGATAGTCGTAAGACAGATGTAATATCCGGATAGGAAAATTATTTATGAGTCATTTTCATTAGAAACGTTTATTATGCTGCACTGAGCCGTTAAAAAATTCTCGGTATATCATCTTTTAAACATCTTATTCTGGTGTGAAAATATTTAATAAAGTGTAGAAAATTCTCTAATATAACGAATCTACTCAATTACTCCTTTATGATACTCCTCAGTGATAATCTATAAATATGCACGTTTCTAAAGATATCACAATCTCAATAAACCAGACTGCATGGCTTTATTGATATAACGTGATATTAATAAATACCAGTTGGGGTTTCACTCCAGCAGAACATGAGTCTGCTCAGTCTGGTCAGTTTGCTCAGTTTGTATCAGACATGGAAGCTCCGTGCCATCCTCCCACTCCACATAATGGTACCTCTTGTTTCAATTACGATCTACTTAGTCCATAATGATAATATTCCATGCTCATAATTTGATTTATCACTATTCACATAGATCGGCTATAACATAGTGACATATACATAATACACAATAGGGTGTATATAACCAAGTGGTATTCTCAGATCAGCGCTTGTGTGAACTTGCTTGTTTTATCTTACTCAGTATCCTAACCATCATACCTATCTCTCTCTCTCCCTCTCTCTCTCCCTCTCTCTCTCCCTCTCTCTCTCTCTCTCTCTCTCTCTCTCTCTCTCTCTCTCTCTCTCTCTCTCTCTCTCTCTCTCTCTCTCTCTCTCTCTCTCTCTCTCTCTCTCTCTCTCTCTCTCTCTCTCTCTCTCTCTCTCTCTCTCTCTCTCTCTCTCTCTCTCTCTCTCTCTCTCTCTCTCTCTCTCTCTCTCTCTCTCTCTCTCTCTCTCTCTCTCTCTCTCTCTCTCTCTCTCTCTCTCTCTCTCTCTCTCTCTCTCTCTCTCTCTCTCTCTCTCTCTCTCTCTCTCTCTCTCTCTCTCTCTCTCTCTCTCTCTCTCTGTCTTACTCAGTATCCTAACCATCATACCCATCTCTCTTTGTTATCTGACAATGTGAAGCTATAACCTGGATTATCTATTCTCTGTGTTGAATCTGATAAACAGCAGCTCGACCCAGTCCGTGGACCAGTCTGCCAAATAAACGGGTGTGGGTTCACAGTTTTTTTTCCTCGGTCTGAAGACGCTTAAAAGACACATTTTATGAATAAAAATATTCGATAATTTCAACCCATGTCCAGTAACATACCGTGCAGTGTTAAACCTCCAGCTTGCAGACCAGGAAAACTTTGCATTCTTTAACAGTTTAGTATTAATTCTATATCACAAGTACAAGGTAAGGGGGAGCTGGCTCAGTATTACCTGTATATATATCTACGTCACCACCGGATTTACTCTTGTGGTCATCACATTACGTGTGTTGTGATCCCGGCTCCGTGTTGTGATTTACTCCGTAATTTTCTCTCAATCAGAGATCAAGTTCCTGATCGTTCCGTATCCCTCTGATCCCTCTCTCGCTTCCTTAATTGTTTGATATCTAATATTTTTCGCTTTCCAAAACCTTTTTCAAGAGTAATTATTACAGTTCGCAAAACACTGTCTCTGTCAACTTAATGGTGTCGAGAACTTTGGTAAGTTCAGATAATCAACAACCCATTTTCTAACGTATGTCGAGTGCTACATGTATTGTGAATTACAGCGACAAGGCGTACACTATCGCATTATATTACGGATTCTGCGAGGCTTTGACGTCACACCAGGACTCATACTAGGATTCTAAATTACCGTTTCTATATTCACACTCTTACACGGGGAGAGTTGGTACACTTCTTAACTTCCTTTACTTCTTAACTTCCTTTACTTCTTAACTTCCTTTACTTCTTAACTTCCTTTACTTCTTAACTTCCTTTACTTCTTAACTTCTTAACTTCCTTTACTTCTTAACTTCTTAACTTCTCAACTTCCTTTACTTCTTAACTTCTTAACTTCCTTTACTTCTTAACTTCTTAACTTCCTTTACTTCTTAACTTCCTTTACTTCCTTTACTTCTTAACTTCTTAACTTCCTTTACTTCTTAACTTCCTTTACTGGAGACCCGGAGTCCGGAACCCCCTCAAAAGTTCGGTCCCAGGCCCTAGTTTGTTCTAGGGCCTACCTCGAAATCAAATTTCAACATCAGGTTGAACCCCCCCCCCCCCGCCTTTTAACTTCCTTTCATCCATTTGCTGCATTAGTGTTCCTTTTAGCTGCCTTTATTTACTTTTAGTAGCACTTTCGGTTCTAATTCTCTCGCCCGATTTATTCGACTGCGTTATGCAGACTTTTTATTGACTTTCAGTAACTGATTACGTATTTGTTTCTATTTACTGAAATTTTACATTTATGTAAAATAAATAATAATTTATTATAAACACTTATACTTGTATTGCAGACTGATGTGTTAATATCATGAGCACTTCTTATTTGTTATTCAATTTTACTAAGACTTTTGGTTACACTTTTATTAGTTTTACAGGCTTACATCCCAATATCATAGTCCTAATAATTTTGTCATTCGGTTAAAAGTCTGAAAAGTTATCAGCTCTTACATGACACACGTTTTACCTATTTATTACAGTGATTCGGCCACATTGCACAATGCGCCACATGATACGCACAATGCGCCACATGATACGCACAATGCGCCACATGATACGCACAATGCGCCACATTCGCACATCACACCACATAAATCATGTCTAGAAAGTAGAAAGCCAGTTTGGTGACCTGATCATCAACTTACATGGTGTTACATTACAATTTGCATAACCCTACCTCACGCACACACACTGACAAAGTCTACAGCAGCAACCACACACACAGTCACGGCTACAACGCAGCATCTTATGTCATCAGTTACATGTCTTTTAATTTCGTTAGATTTCTCTTAATTCGGTTACACACGTACATTGAGAACCACCTCCGCTGGTTGAATTTCTCATATTTCACGTTCTTTAGTAAGTTAAGGCGTTAATTCTACAATCATAATAATTTCCATCTGTTTGGACTAATTTGAGCGTATTTATAGACTAATTTAAGCGTATCTAGACTTATCTGAACCTATTTGAGCTCATTAAGACTAATTTGTTGCTTCAATATCAATCCAGTTACCTGTCACCAGCTTATGTACACTGTGTAAACTCTAATACAATAAGTCAGTTTAATCAATCAGACCTACAAGTAATTAGTCTTAGGTATAAATAAGCCTTACTTCCCCACCTATACTTCATATTAACATCTCCACCTTACATTCCAAACAGTTCAACACCAAACAGTTCAACACCACACTCAAAACTAAACTCAACACCACACTCTCAACACTAAACTCTCAACACTAAACTCTCAACACCACACTCTCGACACCACACTATCAACACCACACTCTCAACACCACACTCTCAACACCACACTCTCAACACCACACTCTCAACACCACACTCTCAACACCACACTATCAACACTAAACTCTCAACACCACACTCTCAACACCACACTCTCAACACCACACTCTCAACACCACACTCTCAACACCACACTCTCAACACCACACTCTCAACACCACACTCTCAACACTAAACTCTCAACACCACACTCTCAACACTAAACTCTCAGCACCACACTCAACACCACACTCTCAACACCACACTCTCAACACTAAACTCTCAACACCACACTCTCAACACTAAACTCTCAACACCACACTCTCAACACCACACTCTCAACACCACACTCTCAACACCACACTATCAACACCACACTATCAACACCACACTCTCAACACCACACTCTCAACACCACACTCTCAACACTAAACTCTCAACACCACACTCTCAACACTAAACTCTCAGCACCACACTATCAACACTAAACTCTCAACACTAAACTCTCAGCACCACACTATCAACACTAAACTCTCAACACTAAACTCTCAGCACCACACTCTCAACACCACACCACGTGATCAAAACCATGACCTCACCATCAAAACCGCTACCTAGAACCACACTATGGCAGTTGAAGACGAGCTGGGCACGAGCGATGAGATCAAAGAGTTTAAGCACGAGGGAGAGCTTGACAGTCAGAAGGACTCACTAGCTGACATCAAACAGGCCCTGGCCATGTCTGCTGACAAACCCCCACTAGCCGCCGCTCTCGACGTAAGTAACCTGGTTTGTAAGTGGTTTGACGCGCGTGCACGTGTGTAAGGTAGTTGGGTAGTAGTAAGGGTTTAAAGTGGAGTTTCTTTGAACTTATTTTTCGGGATCGGCTGATTTTCTTTGAACTTTTTTTAGAGAAGAGCTTTTCTTTGAGCTTGGGCTCGGATTGCTTAATCGTGGAACTAGGACGAGCTGAGAAATGTTTGATTTTCATCGGAATGGTAATTTATTCTGCAAAATCGGGGAAACTTTGAAAGCTCTCAGTTCAAAGGAAACGGCCGTTTAATTAAACAATTTCTTTTGAGACAGCAATTCCTTTGATATCCCTTCGTAAGACAGATTATAACGAATACCAAGCACCCTGACACCCCTCCGCAAGCTTCTCAAACAAAGTATAAAATATGAAGTGTAAACCTTAAAAACATTACATTACTACAAACCTACTTCCTGGTTTGATGTATTAACACTGCTGTAGAACTACACGTGTGTAGAAATAGCACACGTACGAATACCACGCATGTGTGTATGAAGACCTCTATCTGACACTTGACAGTGACAGTGTATACCGGCTGCTTTGTCAATATGTCCATGTGAAATTTCCAACCTCGTTAGCATCATTAACCTCATTAACCTCATCGAACTCATTAACCTCATCAACTCTACTGTGTGGACCCTATAATTCCGGCCACTGAGCCTGATTTAAAATGCTCCACTGTTTCAGTTAGATTCACGCGTGGAAAGGAGGCAAATTTCGCATATGAAAAAAAATATGTGAAAAGATCCCAACAAGAATTGCGCCCGTTATTTCGTTTTGGCGGACGCTAGATTTCCATTTCACATTTACTATAAATTTAAGTATAAGCTCCAATCAGCTCACTTCAATCTTCATGATAATGATATTGACAAATTATGCATCAATTACGGGAAACACTTGAAATTCAGTTCAATTGCCGTAGAACTTAACTTGTATCTGTAATTCAAGAAATTATCAGCAAAGGTAAACTATATTCGTGTACACATCAATATACTACGCGTGCCACGTACAAATTGGGCGTATTACCTAATAATAATATTATACATTACATGCATCATATACATTAAAACACAGTCGTGCCGCGCATTCGTAGATCACAGGCTATCTATACATCACATCTCCGCAAGCAATCCTCGCGCGCGCGCAGCTTTTTCGTTGCATGGTAACGGACGGAATGACATCATATTCAGACCCGCCTATCGCGATCTCCAAAATCCACGTTTTTCTGCAAAAACCTCCATTCGTAACCTTTCACTATTGCCTTTTTTCAAAAGGGTGAAAAGGAAAAAATCAAGACAAGTTTTGGTCCCCGATTGATCTCTGCTTAACAGATGATAACACGTTTAATACACCACGTTCATGTACAATGTGATATGACGTCACAGACCACGTGGCGTGATAGGTCCTGACCAGTGTAAACTCATTATTCAGTATTACAGTCTGTTTCGGGAAAGAAAACATCGCATTATTATAGACCGACTGGCACATAACATAACCCGGTAGAAAGAACAGCGCTGAACCGTCCGCTTAATAGCGTTATATATGACGTGTGATAAGACGTCACAGACCACGTGATATGACGTCACAGATCCGACTGGCACATAAATAACTTAACCGTCCGCTTAATAGTGTTATTCGTCTGTAAAAATATAATGAAAGTTGTAAGGTTGGCACACGTTCCACAACACCTTACCGATCCATCTTTGTTTTAAGTCCACCCTGGATTAGTTATTTACAATTCGACTTAATGACGTTAATTATGATAATTACGCTAATTAGTAATTATAATAATGCTAATTGGATTACCAGACTAACTCCCAGTAGTATATACTTCAGATGAAGAACACCGCGGGATTACCTCCGGTTGTCATTGAAGTCGCTAACAGGATCAAGCAGGAACGTAAGTAACTTTAGTAACTTTAGTAACCTTTGTAGTAGGTAACTTTAGTAACTACAAGTATTAATACTTGTAGTAAACTTAGTTACTGTCCAGTGTTCACTTTTTAGTAACACTCTAGTAACTGTTTAGTGACCCTGTAGTAACTGTTTAGTGACCCTCTAGTAACTGTTTAGTGACCCTCTAGTAACTGTTTAGTAACCCTCTAGTACCTTTTAGTAACCCTCTAGTAACTGTTTAGTGACCCTGTAGTAACTGTTTAGTGACCCTCTAGTAACTGTTTAGTGACCCTCTAGTAACTGTTTAGTAACCCTCTAGTACCTTTTAGTAACCCTCTAGTAACTGTTTAGTAACCCCTACCAACTGTTTAGTAACCCTCTAGTAACTGTTTAGTGACCCTGTAGTAACTGTTTAGTAACCCTCTAGTACCTTTTTAGTAACCCTCTAGTAACTGTTTAGTAACCCTCTAGTACCTTTTTAGTAACCCCCAACCACCTCAGAGTTACTAAAGAACGCCAGCTCACTCTACATCGAGCAAAGCAGAAACGCCAATCTCCCCACTGTAAACCTGGCGTACGGGTAAGCTAATTCCTACAACTTTTCATGCCTTTCATCCTGACCGCCTCCCCCTTTCATCTTTTCAACTATGATAAGTTATATACCACGTGACATGACGTCGTATACCACGTGATATGCCTTTTGATATGGAAAACTGAGCATTTACCTTCTTTACCTTCGGCGGCTGGTCGCTTAAAGTAGTGTTTAATTGACGACCGTTTTGTAAGACAATTTGGAGTTTGCAGTGCTATCACATTTCATTGATCGGATCATCAAAACATATCGTTTATTGTCATTTCATGATTGGATTACAACTCGTATACCTTAGTGCAAGAAATATAGGCGGCAAGAATATAAGGCGCTAGAAATTAAGGCGGCAAGAAATTAAGGCGATATTTTTTTCGGAAAAAATACGATTTTTGATCGCAAATTTGGTTATAGTTTTGGTCGAAATAGTGTCAATTTTATTCTTTTATCAGTCTATAAAGCATAGAAATCTGTTTAAAAATACGATATATTGGACATTGGTCACATAAAAACTAAATGGTGCATGCACATTATATTTATAGTGATTGCTGTTCTGTCGTCTAAGTTTATAATTTTAAATTAGGTAGACATCCACTACATCAGCAAACTGCAAGTCAATTGGTATATTCATTGCATTTGACAAAATGATAGTGCACATTCTGTACGCGGCAAGGAATTTTTATGTATGTATACTACATATCATCATTAAAATTAAAAATTATTTCTTTTTAAAATTAAAACTCGATTTAAAGCTTAAAAATGAAATGTAAAATTGTACGAACATTCGAATTTGAACTGACATTAATAACACATGTACTGCAGTTTAAATCTCAATAGAATATAGTCCGAGAAGCCGAGATAAAAAACATGAAGTTAGATCCTGAGCGCTGCAAATGGATCAATCAGCATTCTTGAGTCAATACCGTCCTCCTTGCACCTCCTCACCGCTTCAGTGAGACCAGACGCACGCCATCCAGAAGCGATCAACTTCTTTCCTTCCACAGTTTTGAAGAACTCGTAGGAAGCTGTCAAAGTTTTGGCATGGAGAGGTTTCAGCACTGACAAGCGGATATCCAACTTGAAATCTCCTACTTCAGGATTATGCTGGATGTGATCTGCTAGACTACGACTTACGTAGGATGCACATGCCTCCCGCTCAAAATCTTTTAGCTTTTTATTCACTGTGAGATCTAGTGGTGACAAGAGATGAGTCAAATTTTTCGGTATGTCGACGGTACAGATTCCAAGCATTGAAAGCAGACTCAAAACTCGTGGTGCATTATGAGCACTAAAATCGTCCCAAATAACTACCACTTTCTGACTGTCAGGTTTTCCGAGGGATTTCTTCTTCTGATCAACGTAAGGCTTGATAACATTATTTAGGATATTCAAAGTTTCTTCAGTGTTCGACCAGTGCGTTTTGTTGTAAGAGAGAAGGAAACCTGCGGGAAGTAGATCTGCAGAAGGTAAGCACCTTTTAGTTGTTCCTTTGTAAATTAGTTGGTAGGGTAAGATGTCTCCTGACAGTGTGACCGCGAGAGTAGCTGTGATTGTTCTCTTGTCGCCACAGTGAGCCACAGCAGTACGGCTTTCTCCCCTCTTACTCATGGTGGAGTTGCTCAGGTTAAAAAACTTTGTTGGAGTTTGGTCCAGGGTGATAATCAGCTCCTCGGGAATGTCGTACTCGTCAACAACCTTCTGAAGAGCGAAATGATACCGTAACTTGGTTTCTTCATATGCTCCGCTGCTAACAGGTGGCCTAGACGTCGTAGCTTTTCTCTGAGAGAACTTCATCCGGGTGTACAATGATGTCAGCCAGGAGTGTGTTACCTCGAACTTCAAGAAAGTGCCGTACTTTGTTAGGTTAGCGTTCACCAATCCCATGAGACATCCACGTATTGTTGTCGAATTGACCACACCTCCAGCCTCTCTCATGGTTACCAAGAGTCTTCTCAAATCAGCATCCAATTCAGCCGGCAACGATGTAGGCCTTCCGCGTTTCCCCACAAGCAATGCTTCAGGAGCTGATCCATCTGCTCCCGAGATTTTGCTGTACTCTCGTTTCCACCTCCTCACTGAATTTTCGGTAAGATGAGCAAATTGGGGCTTGAAATGAGTAACTGTATCCACGATCCTGTTAGAAGTAGCATAGCGGGCGATGGTCGCCTTCTCCTTCGGTGTGTATGTTGCACGTTTTTTGGTTTTGGCTTTGGAAATGCTAAGACAATCAGCTACGCTATCCAGCTGGCTCTGACTCAAGCCCGACGTGCTAGGAGTTGGCAAACTGTGAACTGGGATATTTGCGACGGTTAGTGATTCGGCACCCACATCCTTATCCCGCATGTAGTAACCTAAGAGATTCCTGACCGACATACCTGTTCAAGTGAAATGTTAAAAGTAAAACTAGTGGCGAAAAGTTCACAGTTGATGAGCATTAAGGAATCACAAGTCTTATTCTCTTATTGTGAATTTGTCTTGATGACTTAGGTATCATTTATCAGTTGGTACTCTACCTAATGATATCCGTGTGACTAATTATGATATCCGTGTAACTCCCCAAACTTGTTATAACTACGACCATTGGCACAATCACAAACTATAAAGCTCATACAGCGCATGTAATAGTCCAGAAAGTAGATACACATTACACAACAGGGAGATAGGGAGCCACTATTATATATTTCACCATAATTTAGACAGCAGAAGGACAATTGTAATTAATGATGCGAAGCAATATATCGAACAGAAAAGGGCACCAAAATACTGGAGGGACTGCAACAAGCGGTGTAGTGGTCAATTTTAGCGGTTTAGCGGACCACTAACAAAAAATCTCCCAAACAAAACATTATTTTAAGCAGTTTAGCGGTATTTTCTAGCGGTTTAGCGGATCGCTAACGAAAAAAAAAGTGCCAAGTTAAGCGGTACCAGCTAACACCGCTTGTTGTAGCCCCCCCCCCCCCCCCCCCCCCCCCCCCCCTACTTAATACCTATGTACTTATTATGAGCAGCCATGACCACACAATTTGCAATATTTCGATTGTGCATGACCTACAACTCTACAAGTCTACACTCTATAATTGACAATCGGTATAAGCTTGTGCGGAAATTCCTAAAACAATGTATGTTTTGCATCGAGTAAATGCTCAAAGACGAAAGGCAAATATTATAGTACCTAATTAAGCATAAATTAAGCTAAATTGAGTACTTAAGCAAATGAGTACTTAAGCAAATTGAGTACTTAAGCAAATGCAAGCAAATGGCACAATTCATCACTCGAATGTAATCATGAAACACTGAAACTGTGCGAAAGTGGGTCGGCACTGCTGCACTGGCAGGAGGCAGAGTGAAGTGACGTCACTCGCAGGAGTCAGGACTGCAGGAGCGCCAGGCTGCAGTTGTCACGGCCGGCTCATAGATTTGCTCAGATGTAAGAATGCGATCAGTTACCGTGTGTATGATAAATTTCACGCGCATTGCTCACTTGCACCCACATCCCACAAGACCACAAGAGGTAGTTTAAAAAGTTAATCAAATCGTAACTTCAAGTCAAGAGGTCACTCAGCTTTCTATTTCGGTCCAGTTCCACGCTCTCTTCTACACACACACTCCCACCTCGCTGTTGTATAAAGGTATAACAATGTGTACTACTACAGTGACAATTGACATACCAGAGACATCATTTGTCATGGGGGTGAGAGGGTATCACTTTTATCAAAAGGATTGGACAAAACCATCTAAAGACGATACTTTATCATTCGAGAAGGAAGATAATAATCCCTACGATTCTTTTGCAGTCGCAGTGAAAGCGAAATTTCCGCACAAGCTAGTACCGATAACTGTAGGACATGTGCCAATTGAAATATCACGAATTGTCTACTTTTCGATTGGTCATGGCTGCTCCTACAAAGTAAAAGTCCTGGAGGAGAAACCTGCACGTTCTCCTCTTACACAGGGCGGCTTAGAAGTGAAGTGCTCTGTAACTGCTTCATGGACCAATGAGAAGGGAATAACGCTCCTCAAGAAGTTAGTCGACGAAAAGTACAGCTTCGACAAACGTTTGGAGGATGAATCAGCTGATATTATCAAGAAGCTATTTCCAGACACGACGGAGCAAGATGACGACGACTATCTTGGTTATGGATTGCAGCTGCTGGAGATATATGACTCTGATGAAGAAGGAGAAGACGAGAATATTAATTGATATATTAATGTATTTAGACTCAAGTTAATTTATTTTAAATATGTATTTCATTGAATTCTAGCAAATAACGAAATCGACATGTAAATTTAAAATAATAAAATCACACGAAAATTTCTTATGAAAAAATCGCAAGAAAAAAAATTAAGGCGGTTAGAAATTACGGTGGTCAGATATTAAGGCGGCAAGAAATTAAGGCGATTTTGTCAGAATCGCCTTAATTTCTTGCCGCCTATATTTCTTGCACTAAGGTAACTCGTAGTTGCTGTTGAGTAAAAATCAGATTTTACAGACTACGGAACAGAAGAATAAACATTAGACGGAATTCTTTTATAGCAAATTTCAATAAGAAAGGATCAAATGTTCTTGAATAACGAATATAGAATCGATGTTTAATCAGTCATTTCACTAATTACTTAATTAATCATGTAATTACCCTCAGGATGCCGACTGCTCCGAAGTTAAACGAGTTCCCCACTATATGTCTTCCCTCTCACATCCCAAATGTGAACGCTGCCTCATTGTCCGCCTCCTATGTTCGACCTAACTGGTATGTTTCTAAATCATAAAACTAGTTACCAATAGTTGCCACTGGTTGCCACTAGCTACCATTAGTTAGCACTTTCCGCCATACTGCACTTTTTTACAGATTCTAGTAAAATTGTATATTGAATTACTGATTTACATTTCACTCGTTACAGGGCGACTCCCATGTTGATAACGTCCAGTCAGAACACCACTCAACCCCGGGCCCACCAGCTACCGTACTACTACAACCAGAGTATCCACTACCCCCACCCCTTTACTCCAGGTACAGATCACGTGGTGTGTGACGTCATGTCACGTGGTGTGTGACGTCATGTCACGTGGTGTGTGACGTCATGTCACGTGGTGTGTGACGTCATGTCACCCTGTCTGTCTCTCAGTGAACAGTGAATTACTTTCTTCAAAAGTTACAACCACAAGTTAAAAGGTTCAAGTTTTTCCACTGCAAAACAAGCATGGAGCCTTGTGAAAACCACAAGTCCCACGGTCCACAACTAAGATCACCATGTAACCTATAGAGCGTGTAACACAGCGTGTAACAGTGTGTAACAGCGTGTAACACAGCGTGTAACACAGTGTGTAACAGTGTGTAACAGCGTGTAACACAGCGTGTAACACAGTGTGTAACAGTGTGTAGCAGTGTGTAACACAGCGTGTAACACAGCGTGTAACAATGCCATATTCCAGGTGCTGTCGGAAGCTCACAGTTGCTACCAAGTAACCCTCAACAACAGCAACAACCGCAACCAGCACCCCCAACTAAGGGCAAGGGTTCTAAATGTGAGTAGGAGGATTAGTAGAGAGGATTTTAAAAGCCGTTTTGTATTTGCGGTTTTAGAAAATAATTCAATGACAATAGACTTTTATTGACTATTTTGACAAATCAAGTATTAGTATTATGCTGAAGTGTTACCTTATCATAATTTTAATACTTACAGCGTCTAAGAAGAAGTCGACTCATATCAAGAAGCCTCTGAACGCGTTCATGTTGTACATGAAAGAAATGAGGGCCAAAGTAGTTCAGGAATATACACTGAAAGAGAGCGCAGCAATCAACCAGATCCTTGGCAAACGAGTACGTGTCTGTCTGTCTGTCTGTCTGTCTGTCTGTCTGTCTGTCTGTCTGTCTGTCTGTCTGTCTGTCTGTCTGTCTGTCTGTCTGTCTGTCTGTCTGTCTCTTTGTCTAACCTAACCTCCTTATCATAACAGTGGCACGCACTGGACAGATCTGAACAAGCCCGGTTTTACGAGTTGGCTCGCAGAGAACGTGCCCTCCACATGCAGGTAAAACTAACCCCCTCCCAGTAGTTATCACACGTTATGTGTGACGTCTATCACGTGGTGTGTGACGTCATGTCACGTGGTGTGTGACGTCATGTCACGTGATGTGTGAACCCTCCTCCCTCCCAGTACTTATATTCCCTCACTCCGGCAACATGATAATAGCATCCTCCAACCACCTAGTTAATTAGTGTTTACTGGATCAAAGACTTTGATCTTGTCTTTGAAGAATGGCCTGATAATTCCCTGTGACATTGTTCGATGATGCGAACGATATTAACCTTTGTTTTGTTTATTTCGGTTTATTTGATTACAACTTTGTAACACAACTTTGTAACACCCTCTCCCATTCAGATGTACCCGAATTGGTCCGCAAGGTCCAACTACGCAGCTACTGGTAAAAAGAAACGAAAACGAGACAAGAACGCAGAACAAGGTTAGTCCCAACTTACTTCTCCTTGATATTTGATGTTATCCTGCTGTGGCTCGATCACAGTGAAGGTCGTTCTCACAAAGCAAGGATCTAACTGAAACACTGGTATTAGCAAGGCTAATCTTATTTGTAATTTCTTCGTTTGTAAATCTTTCTTAAGCTCCAATCTCCTGGCTAATCTTACTTTCTTCCCTCTTAAAATTAAAACGGTTGAATTCAAGTTACACTTACAGAAGTTAACACGAAACTAGATCATGGACTATCAACACTTCAACAGTTTTCTTTAGATCCACTCAGCATTAGGCCTCAAACTCATCACTTGACCTTTAACTTAAACATTAAACATTCACCATCTGGCCCCCTTGATCTTCCACAACGGCCCTAAATAAAAAACATAGTTATTTAATACCATAATTTTTAGACATCCATGACACTGGTGACACTAAGGTATGAACATGTTTCTGTTAGCTGGGATATATAACTGTAAAGTTTCCAGATGCTGCTAATGTTAGGGAGGCGGGGCATGTTTCTTTTTTATTGGTCGGAGTTGGAGCCTGATTGGTGGAAACAAACAGAGCTGCTCTCTGATTGGTGGAAACAAACAGAGCTGCTCTCTGATTGGTGGAAACAAACAGAGCTGCTCTCTGATTGGTGGAAACAAACAGAGCTGCTCTCTGATTGGTTGTAACTAACAGAGCTGCGTTCTGATTGGTGGAAACAAACAGAGCTGCTCTCTGATTGGTGGAAACAAACAGACCTGCGTTCTGATTGGTTGTAACTGACAGACCTGCGTTCTGATTGGTTTAAAAGAAACGTGCCTAACTTCCTGGCAGAGAGCCAAATTCATAAATTGTACATTTTTTTCCACGTTCATGTTCCTTGTACCGTGTTCTAAGTAACTGCAATTCAGCTGAACAATTCGTAGCGCAGATTATTCGTCAGTTTTTGTTCGCTGTGATGGGTTTCTCAATATATTGTTCAATATATTGTTCAATATGTTGTTCGCTGTTTCCATGTTTTGTCTCATGAAGTTGGATATTTGGTATTCTTTTAGGCGAAAATTGAACCAACAACTTTGTAATTGTAAAAACTGTGCTAACATCAGCACTCAAAAAGTCAAAACCGATATTTCTGGTTCGGACTCGAGCAACACACCATATTATTGAACAATTACATTCGTGGAATTGATACCAGATAGCCGAATACTCTAGACTTTAGAGTATTATCTTTTCTAAAAAGCCGTATTATTAAATTATTTGATATTAAATGTCATGGCAATGACGGTTTCACCCGCTAGATTTAATTTATTCAAATGTTATTACAAGACACTCAAACTCTGCAAATTTACCCAATATTTCTGGATTGATCCGCTAGAATTAATACATATATTAAAAATTCGGCTGTAAAACTTGTCTGATCGATTCAACAGTGCGACAGATGATAACAACTTTAATGATGGTTCACTAATCTGCAGATTTCAATGTGACATATTGACTATTGAGGTTACCATATTGCTACATATGACTTAATATCAGTATTATAACTGAATCTTTGCTGAAATAAAATAAAAAGTAATGAAATGTTGGTACACGTGGTCGTGTACACTGTAAAGATATATTGCTTTTAAAGCCGTGTTACATTTTGTTCTCATAGATTACATATCTGTGACCGTCTACTGTCTAGACGTCTAGTGTTTATAGTGACGCCTATCAGTAAAAGTTCACCTGTCTATATGCACGCTTCTGCAGATGTAATAACAATTGTTGTTAACATTATTGTTAACATTTTTGTTTACATTGTTGTTAACATTGTTGTTAACATTATTGTTAACATTGTTGTTAATATTGTGAAAACAATCAGGACGTTGTTAATGTTGGTTTTCATCGGCAGGGTTTTTTAAATAATAGTAATACCTAACAACAAGTAGAGCATTTTTCATAAAGTAAAGAATTCTTATTACATTCCTAATGACTCGTGGGAACGAACCCAAATGGAATGCGAACAGTCATAATCTTATCAAATTTTTTTTCCTTTTCACCGTCGTAATCAATGTCGCTTTCAGAAGCAGGAAGTCCCAAAAAATGCCGAGCAAGATACGGACTCGATAAGCAAAGCAGCTGGTGCAAGCCCTGCAGGTAACCATGACAACCGTAACCATGACAACCGAATTTACAAATCATGAAAAACCTTGTATTTTATAATTATTCTTGTCTGAATTTGGATAACCAATATAACGAACATGATAAATTGTCCTTTGGCATTTTACCCTTTTATCAACATTTCACCAACTAAATCTCTCCTACAGAAGAAAAAAGAAGTGTGTAAGATACCTACAAGGAGGAGAAGACAGTGACTGTAAAGACGGTAAATGTGACGCGGACGGAGACCACCACAAGCCATCCTGCCCGGCTGCCCACGAACCTGGCTGCTCTGTACGCGGCGCGGACCAATGCGACTGTAACACCCACACATGCGGGGGCGAGTTCAACAGCTCCGAGAAAGTCAAAGTGGAGGAAAAAGAACCGTGCACGTGCAGAAAAGAAGCAGAAAGCAACAAGACACCAAATGTGGCTGTGAGCAGTAGCAGCACGGAGAAGGAAGGGAAAGATACTCTTCATCTGGCGAGTGTGGCGAATTTGTCTCTGACTCGAGAGACCCTTGTTACATCTGTCGCCAGCACCTCCCTCCCCACCATAGACACAAACTCCCTGTATAAAGCTGAGAACGTTTTCACGTCTCCTAAGTTTAGATCGGGTTTTGAACAGCCGGCGTCTCAGACGACCGCGGCAACGGTGACGCCGCGCGTTTTTATTTCCCCAGACTTTAATAATGTTACCCCGAATACATCGACCGTGTCCATGCTATCTCACTTTCCTAGTAGTTAATTTATAATTTATTATTTTACTATTTTACAAAATCTATTTTTATCCTATTTTAAAAGCATGATTTTTGAAGTAAATTTCTCATATTGCAGTATAAGTATTATACTCCTGTAAAACCGCATCATGCATTAATTGGATATTGACGAAAATTATAACTCTTCTTATTTGTCAGTTTTGAAGTATGATCGACGATCATAACTTCTGCATCAGACATGGCTATTAATTTTTTGATAACCACGAGCTTTGAAGTATTATCTAAAAACCGTCTCTGATGTCTGAACAATTCTAAAATCGATAACATGTAACAATCGTTTTTTAATCTCAATGAAGTGTTCTTAATTTGTAATTTTGGGCGTCTTCACTTACATTGAGTTACAATTTCAAATTTGTAATTGAGAACGTAACATATTCAAATATGTTCATAGCTGATAGCAAGAAATTAAGCTGTGCTGCTCAGATTGAAGTGATGACTAGACTTAAATTTAATAGTAATACATCGCAGTTCAATTTTATCAATATACTATCAACGTAACTCATCGCTTGATTGACGATGTCGACCGACCATCGACAATCGAAATCGTTTCTCTTCGATGCGAAGCAAGAATGCAAGTTTGCGCGGCGCGTCGAAGCGGCAAATTCCTTCAACTGGACGCGGCCGGCCATATCTAAATTTTAAAGGATTGAGCCGCACAAACGTGAAACGAACTGATCGTGTATAGTAGACTGCATAGCAGGCGGACTTATATTATATATTATATGTATTATATATTAACTAATTTATTAATATCTCCCCGCGCATTTCTCTTTTGACGGATCGGATGTTACTGATCGTTTAAATTTCTTCGAAGTGGCCCGAGGAAAGTGCTACGAAGTAGCGCGCGCCTGGCTAGTCATTAGTCCATGTTTTGCTCTATCCAGAGCTTGCTCTAACCAGAGCCCTCTCACTTGCAGTAGCGCGCGACCGCCGAAGGTATATATTCAACTTTTGAAACAAGCGCGTCACGCAGTACGCGTATACATATGGCTATGTGAAATCCAAAGCCCTCACGGCGGTAAACAAGCTTGTGAAACAAGCGCGCCCGCAGCGGCGCGAAAGCACATGGAGAGTTGTAGGTTTACAACCTCGCTCCTACTAAATCGCTCGCCCAAATTTTAAGAAAATTCTTGTGAAAAGGCCCTTTAGGCATGAAAGTGATCAAAACCGGTGTATTTTTGGACGCTGATTCCGAATCACCCCCCATGCATGACGTAGGGTTAAAATGCTTCCCCGGAGAGTTATGGGCAAAAAACCGTTTTGGTCACGTGACAGGCTAGTAAACCGTGAATTCGATTATTTAGGGCTCCGGTTAGGGTTAGGGTTGTGGTTAAGATTATGGATAGCTTCGGGGTTATGGTTAGGGTTAGGGTTGGGATTAGGGTTTATGTAAAACCGTTTTGTACGGCTGCAAAACCAAAAAGACCAAAGTCACGTGAAATTTTTGGGCGAGCGATTTAGTAAGAGCCTTACAACCTACCAGGACGCGCGCCGAGTTGATACATGTTTCGTATCCAAATATCGAAAAGTGGCATGCAACGTATGTCAAGCGCCGAGTTGGACTCGTCGACGGTCTGCAATATATGGAACAGATATTTTACGAGTATCACCCGTTAAATGGTTAGGTGAAGTCCATGCTAACAATGGACAAGTTTCTTTTCACATCTCTCCTATTTTATATTTACAATTTAAATTTGCACTGCATATGATATGCAGGAAGCTCGAAAATAGCGCCGCGCATATTGCTTGCGGATAGGCGTTCCTGTTGGTACTGGAAATATATAGATAATTACGGATTAACTATAAAACGGGTGATGTTGGTTGTAAAAGTTTTAAACCGTCGACGTTTTAAAGTTAATGATTAGTCCAACTGTGAATTTGGCGCGTTTTTGCAATTTGATTAACGATCGATGTCAACCTTTGACCTTGCTTTTGCTCTAACCAGAGCCCTTTCGCTTGCAGTAGCGCCGCGCACGACCGCAGTAGCGCGTCACGCAGTACGCGTATACACATGGCTATGTGAAATGTCAACCCTTCAATCGAAATTGTTGCTTTGCCGCGAAGCAACAATTGATAATGACAGTTCGAATCGCGCTGCGCATAAAAGCGGCGACGTCCTCCAATCGTTGCTTTATTTACTTTGCAGATCAACAGTCTGGCTGTTGTCATACGTTGTACGACCGTGGGTTCATATTATATATATAGCCATGTGTATACGCGTACTGCGTGACGCGCTTGTTTCACAAGTAGAATACTTGGCGTTGCTCTATTTCTTACTGGGCGGCGCTCAGCCTGTCATTCCGCCGAATCTTTATTCGGGCTGAGTGAATTACGATTTCCATCGCCCTGAAATTCTGAAAAAGTGCGAATCATGTTAGAGCGTACGTGGACTAGTATTCACGTGATCGTTCAGAACTAATTACAGCCGCGCAAAAGATCACGTGCATGCTAACTACCAATTGGAAAGAAGTGACGTATGCGCTACAAGAGCTGCGCGCTGAGTTAAATTGTAAAATCTGATTATTTGGTTGTAAAATCGCATAAACAATAAAAGTGCCTACTTGCGCGTTTTAGAGAGTTTAATTACGCCAGGCTATGTTTATGAACATAATAGCCTGGGGTCCCCAGGTAACTTTATCCCTTGCGCTTGCAGTAGCAAGTTGTTGTGAGACAAGCGCGCCCGCAGTGACGCGAAAGCACATGGTTAGGTGAATACTTGGCGCTACTGCAAGCGAGAGGGCTCTGGTTAGAGTAAAACCGTGGGGGTCACGACGTCATGTACAATCTGGTTGTAGGTTTACAGTTTATAATTTACTTAGCTTTGATTGACGATGCATCAAACCTCAAACCTGCGCTTCCAGATTATTGCTAAGTAGAGCAACGATGCGAAGCAAAAAATAGTTCGGACGGCCGGCAGCGCGTCGAAGCGGCGAAGTCCTAATAGAACATATACAATAATCTACCGAAAACGTGTGCATTGTTGAATGTGCCGTGCCGAGTTGGACTCGTCGACAGCCGCAGCCAGTATATAATAAAATCTAAGTAAACCCCTATATAATTATATATGGACACATTTATTTGAGTTTGAGGATATTGGTAAACAAAAATAATAGCGATAGTGGCTTAATTTTGACATCTATTAACCTATCCCGTTCAGAAGTTCTGAACATTAGCCAAGTAACCCATACTCCCATATGCACCGCTCAGAAAGAAAATCTATTGTTGTTAGGCACTATAATGTTTTAAATGTCACATTTTGTGTGACTTAGTTAACTGCAGTTGTCTAATTATCATTCCTTGGTCTGAAATATAGTAAATTAGGTCAATCTTACAATTATGATACAACATTGGTTAATGGGCACGGATCGAACGATTACAAGGCAATATTTGGGTAACTTTGTCACACTCATGATACCATACCTCTATTCTACTGTGAGGTGTCCTAAAAACCCTTTCAACTCATTATTTGATGGTTGATGTACCAATCATAGCCCTAAAATATATTGTTTTGAATAGTTAGCTAATACAGGCACTTGGTTATTGGGAAATGAGGTTAATTCTGTCACAATATATGAAATTTTAAATTTTGGGCGAATTATTTATATTTGATTTTGGTTTGAAAGGCGGGAAAACTTTATATGATGACAATGTAGTTGATGCAAGTTAAGATCAGTTGATGTTTACATTGTCACAAAAAATTATACGAAATCGTAAATAGGTTAAAAACAATGATTATAGAATGAAATAGTCTCTTATGAGTATTGCTGAAAGCACAGTGTAAGGCCTACACGGACCGCCTCTAACTAGCCAATCCCTGTTTACATGCCGTGTAGCAGGGGACTAGAAAGAGCTAAACTAGTAAGCGGGGCATAGCCAATACACTATACTTCCATCATTGAGTATATTACCAACCAGAAGGAAAATTTCCTTGTGTTTGGAATCTACCAAGACGAAAGTTGTACAATCCAGCGAAATTCCGAAGATATATAATAACTCTTATAATAACTGATGTGACAAAGTGAACATGTCTTGCCCCTATTTTGAAGATCTATATTCTATACCTCTATTAGAATTCAATATTCTTAAGTTTAACAATTTTAGGTTAAATTTGTCAAAGTCACTAAAAATGTGACAAAATTAACTTTCCCTGCCCCAACAATATCAAGATAGTGTATTAAAATTGGCATAGGATCCTTTATTGCCAATATAAATCAATCCAATCTACAAAATATATGTTAATGTGATGACGATTACCTAACTCTTATAATAACTGATGTGATAAAGTAAACATGTCTTGCCCCTATTTTGAAGATCTATAACTCTATTAGAATTCAACATTCTTTCAGAAACGATTGGAAGAATATTGTCCAGAACATCAGAGCTCAATTTTAACAATTTTAGATTAATTTGTCAATGACACTGAAAATGTGACAAAATTAACTTTCCCTGCCCCAACAATATCAAGATAATGCACGTTAAAATTGGCATAGGATGCTTTATTACAGGTATATTAATCGATCCAAACTACGAAAAATATCTTTTAATCTGATGACGATTACCTAACTCTTATAATAACTGTCACTGATGTGACAAAGTAAACATGTCTTGCCCCTATTTTGAAGAACTATACCTCTATTAGAATACTAATGGTAATCATCAAAACATTTTCGATAAACTAGTTATTTTGCCAGCAAGGAGCTAACAGAGTTATAATAATTTTTTGTGTGACGAAATTACCCTATTTTTGACCATGTTGTGGTAGTTTAATTGTGACATTGTTAACATATTACCACCTGATAATGACTCATGTGACTGGTACATGGTACTAGCAGTTTTGTTTGATCCATAGTACGTAATATAAGAGTATATGGGGTTTAAGCTGGAATATCATTATTTGTTCAATTTCACACATGTTCAGATATCATCAAGATTATGTGACAAAGTAAACTTGGTTGTGCCTTCTGTGTTTTAATTCCTTACGACTATAAGATATAATAACAATTCCCAGCACTTTCAGGCCATCAAATAAACCTACACTACTCAGCATTGCTTATCAGGGTGCCCTAAACATTCATCACATATTTTCTTTAATGTGTGACAGAGTAAACCTGAGTGCACCATCCAACGAAAAAAGTCGTCAAATATGTAGGTAATGGTCATATGTACCCATCCAATCAACTGGACACTCAAAAATTTGGTCAAAAACGGCAGCAAGGGGTCCATATTTACTCCGTCACATGTTTATAGGGTGACAATGTAACCATTTCCGTGCCGGCCGTATTTAAGCGATATCTTATCACCTCATTAAGATATCGTTATGTGACAAAGGTAGCCTAGAGGATGAGACGATTATCCTAACCATCAAGGGTTTATGTAATTTCAAAGTGTGACAAAGTCAAGTACACTGTGCCTTTTAATAGGGTCACTTATATTTACCAATATCCTCAAACTCAAATGAACGTGTCCATATATACATGATACAATTACCAAATTATTGTCACACATTCACACTTAAATTAAATAAATACTCCTTGTTGCGAATTTTTAGTGCAAGTACCAACATACATAGCTAGCAGTACACAAATATTTTACTGTATGCTTGAAGACCAGTACAGGTTCCTAACCTTAAAAGGAACTTTACAATTTGTTCTTTTGTTGAATATTGTCTGTGCAAATAACCCATATATGCTCATATCAATATGACAAAACGAGTTCCACGTCAGCCAGTTTGCAGTTATTACTGTTAGGGTTATTGGCATCAATCTAAAAAATCAAAATTCAGCCAAGACTGTAAAATTTCGGTCAATGACAAATGAAACAGCAGAAATGAAAAAGGTTTCTTTTCAGACTCTTCAAAAATGTCTCCTTCTATTCTGATGATTTTCCGTTCATCAAAGCTTTCTTTGGCAATCTAACTTTCAGTATGTCAATTGTGTCTTCTGTCATCCACTGTAAAATGGTCATTTAAGAGCAAATTCAGTCTAAACAGTGAAATTTGGGTCACAGAGATAAGAGCTTAAATTCGAATATGTCCTACCGGTAGGACATATTCAAAATTTTCATTGCCTCACAGTTTTCTCCGGATATACCAGTTCGAAATTTCGGTCAAGGGGACAGCAGAAAAGCACCTCTTCAAAAATCTTCCAAAATCTCTTTGAAGTTTCCTTTGAGAATAGAACTTTTAGTACCTCAATCGTGTCTTGTGCCATCCTCAGTGACCTTGTAAGATGGTCATTAGAGAAAAATTCAGTAAAAAAAGTGAAATTTGGGTCACGGAAAGTTGAAATTTGAATATGTCCTACCAGTAGGACATATTCAAAATTTTGCATCAAAGTTTTCTCCGGATATACTGGTTCAATTGCTCGATGGCTTGTGTCACTCTCACCAACCCCACTGATTGGTCACTGGTAAAAATTTCAAAACCGCAAAATTTCGGTCAAGGGGACGGCAGAAAAGCTCTCTCCAAAAATCTTCCAAAATCTCTTTTTATATTCAGATGATGATTTTCTGTTTACCAAAGCTTCTTTTAGGAATAGAACTTTGAGTGCCTCAATCGTGTCTTGTGCCATCCTCAGTGACCTTGTAAGATGGTCATTAAACAAAAATTCAGTCAAAACAGTGAAATTTGGATATGGGCATTGGACACATTCAAACGTCATATTATTAATTATATTAGGAACCGACCGGAATGGGCTTTTGGCTGCCGGACCGGATTTTGCCGTATATCAATCTATTATCCGGTTAGCCGGATTTTGCCGGACCGGCAGGATATTAATCCTACTAAGCCATAGTTTGTAATTACACGATAAGTTCTGCATTCCTAAGGGCAAATTAATACAACCACACCAATGATGTTTCCTGTTTAGGCCTAGCAGTAGACATTCACATAGGTCAAATATCAAATCAACAAGCAGTACGTTGTAACCAGAGTAAACAAGAAGTAACAAGATCAGAGTAAACAAGTTATTATCAGAAATGATATGCAACTGGCATATCCTACCTCTTGAGCGAAATTGGGCTGCACGACTTAGGGGACCCCCAATTATTAGGGGTCCCTCGGTGATCAGATCATGTCACCAATTAGTGACATATTTTTTTATCTAGACACTTATTTTACTTCGGAGTATTCCAACAGCCATATTGTTACACAAGTGCAACCAGCCAATTACAGGAAGCCGAAGGATTTGTTTTTAGCCAGTGACGGTTAAGGTAGTGTGTACCATACTTTCTTCGCCCAAGACTTTGCTGCAATGTGCAGCTCCTCATTTAACCCTCACACCCGATTTCTCGAGTATTCGGCTGAGTAGACCGGGGGGCTGCATAGACCACTCACGATCCTTAGCTGAATGTCAACGACACTCACCCCACGACCAGGCAGGCAGTGGGATTTGAACCCGCAACCTCACGATTGCAAAGCTGGCTAACCAACTGCGCTACCTGGCCGTTAGTTATGTGATCCATCAGTAGAATTTAATTGTAAATTTCCCACACACACACACACACAGATTTATTGAGATTATTGCTTAAGATATTTATAAGTATAATCACTGTTATTGTTAATTACCGGACTAACATCGCTCGCTCGCTTTTCTCATTCATTCACGGCCTGCAAATAATTAATTATTGGCGAATGAATTTCCTAAGGGTTTAAGATCTTAAAGAGTTAAGAACAGCTGCCCACGCACCACAGCTTGAGTTAAGCACTAGGCAGTGATTACAGTGATAACTGTTGATGGACCCTTCAGATCGTAGAGGTCTGCAACACATGCTCGCTTTGCACATGCATTGTTTTTATCTCTCTATGACTATAATAATAAAGTAATAAGAAATTTAAAGTCATGTCCGTAGCCCACTCGTCGCACGTGCATTAATTATGAGTAATTAAACTTGCATGTTGTACTGATGTAGCTTATTATTATATATTTTACCAAAACCCATTATAATTGGGTTGAGTGGACCGTTGCCAGTGTCTCCTTTTCACAAACAAAAGGAAATGATATCAGTTGGAATAACGGTTCTCAAATGCAAAATGATACCGAGAATGAAATCGTTCGCTACAGCAGAGAGAATTGAGAGAATTGTCTGAGAGGGAGAGATAGCCCAGACAGGAATACTTCATAGAAAGTTTGTGCTTGCAGCACCGCCAGGCATCTGTGAGGGCTGAATCCTTGTCCTTCTTCCGAAAGTAGATGTATCCATCAGAGTCAAGTAGCTGTTGAGATCCTGTCCGATTATAATAATTATACTACACCAATTGTCACTAATTGGTGACATGATCTGACCCTGATAATCGGGGGTCCCCTTAGTCGGCCTCCCCGCGATTGCACGTGTGAGACACAGTTGTTCTCTTTTTGTCATGCGTGTCTGAATATCAAAGCACAATAGTTCCCGATTCAGGGCACAATTGTACCTTTTTAGCATGCAGGCATATTTTATCACTGGATCATTTTTACTAGACAGCAGTCTGCTGTCTGCACAATATTTGACTCGGAGCCAAAACTGGATCACAATAATAAAATGTGATAAAGAGTATTACTAGAGCTACTGTTCGTAATAAGGTTCGGTTCTCCTCCTTTTTGAATTCCGCACCTAGTCAAAACATTTGATTTTTTAAAGATTCGAGTTAAAATGTGACGAAAAATATGCATTTCAAGATTTTAGAAATACATTTTTAAAAAGAAATATCCGGCAAAAATCCGGCAAAAAAAAAAAACCGAACCGGAGCCGGAACCGGATATTGAAGCCGGATATCCGGCCGGAACCGGATTCAGCCGGATATCCGGTCGGTTCCTAAATTATATCATTATATATCAATTATATCGAATTATATTAAGTTATATATATATTAAATTATATTGAATTATTTCCACTTATCTTATAGTGATGGCTACGGGAGAGATGTTACCTAAGATCTCCGAGGAGGGGGGCATGACAACACTCAAGATATTGTCACCTCGGGGTAAGCTCATGGAACCTTCCCCCTCCCAAAGAATGGTCATTGAGGTAGATAGCATTTTAATTAGGGAGGTTGATAATACAAAATATTGTCAAATTATTGTTATCTCTGGCTTATCTGATAATGTTATTCTACTTGATTGTTTCAGCTGTAAAACATATTTAAATGAGACACATATTTGTATTTACTTGAACCCAGCCCAATTGTCATTTTTGTGCTGGCTAAACCTGTAAACATTTCTGTTAAACAATGCATCCCGAAGACAAATAGTTGTTAGCATCGGATTGTTTTTCACAGTCATTTTTCATCGAATAAACATGTCGACTATTTTCAGTTAACAGAGCAACTGAAAACCCTTAAAAGCGAACTGGACAGTAGAGACAACAATATTGCTCATTTAAGGTTTGAAATAAAATTGTTTGTTATAGTTTGTACGGGGAGTATATTTGTATTCCAACATTTGGTGATTATAATTAATTAAACTGCTTTCTATAATCTTTGAGACAAAATTCGATCATAAATTAGACATGCTTATTACTAATTTATTAGTAGATTCTTAAATAAAACGATGCACATGTCACTGTCATGTGAACAGACGTTTATTGCTCACTAAAAATTAAATTTTATATCCTGAAAATCTATACGTATATTTGCTGCAGTGTTCCTCTGCCTTAATATAAAGCTTCTTCATGAGAAAATGTATTTAAAATTCAATGTGTAAATTTGCATGCATTTGATCGATTTGAATAAATATGTATTCATAACCATTTAAATCTTTGTCGCCACTTTAGCCACGAATCGCTGTGAAAGACATGATAATTGCAGTTATTTCGATCGTTTTTCGCACTTTTAAAATCATCATTGACCACTTTTAAGCTCGCTTAAGTCACACAAAATTGCACGCGTTAACAATAGAAAAACCACGGTTTCTATAAAATAAAACAGAGGTATTTTCGATGTAACAGCAAAGTTAACACTCTGTTATAACGTTAATATTATAATTAATAAATATCATAATTAACTATTATGATTAATTAATTATGTATAACGTAAATCCTTTTCCCAGGTCCGCTAATATCTCCCTGGAAACGGAAGTGAACTCAGTTCGGATTCAAATGTCTGGTCACACGCTGGTAAGTGACCTAAAGTTCTTATTTCTTGGCCAATTTTGTATTTCTTCATACTGATCAAAAGGCAATAAAATCATTTGACCCAACCAAAAAGGTTTTGATGGTATATCTCTCACGGTTTTCGTGAAAAGTTGTGTTAAAGTTGATGTCGAGGTGTCAGTAAAAGGGTAACAGATATACGTAAAAGATATATGGTAACAGATATATCGTCTCACTTTATATATTATACTATATAGATTATAGTAAGATTGTGACACAGCAATAATAGTTACACGTATAATTTGGCATGATCTTAAGCTCACAAAAGAGGATTTCAATGTTGATTAGGCGCAAATGTCGTATCTTATCAAGCAGTTTTTTAATTGGTTTTGATTCGTCATCTTCCCATGGTAGCTAGATCTAGATAGTGCGCAACTGTCCGGCAGCCTTTTAATTAGCGTCGACCAATCAAGGCACAAAATGAGTGTCACGTGTCGAAACATAAATCTATGGTTCACCTCCTCTTCATTATCTGTCGCTCGTTCTATACACAAATATCTATTTATTCTTAAAATTAACGTTTTGTACCTTTTTAATTGGAGACGACTAATGGGGGCCCACTTTACACATGCACCCTCAGTGAACCATCCGTCTACTTAAATTATTGTTAAATACAATATACATAGTAATGTTGAAAGTATTAAAACTAATGTGATGTTATAACCACAATAAACGTATAATGGTTAATTTAGCTTATTAAGCCACCTCATTTACATATCATTGTTATTGAGTGCTCCTCATTTCTAGCTGTCGTCCATTAAAATATTCTCTTTATCAAAATTTCCCCTTTTACAATCATAATAATAATAATAATATTATTGTTATTTACTGGACTAAGGGGTATACATGTGTTGGAGTTTTTCTCTTATTTTTCTTCTCTTGCTCTGCATGCCCTGATTCTTGTATAAACATGATGTTTGTTTAAATATTGTATATTCTTGTATTGATTGTGGTATTTTGTGGGTCAGATTCAGCAATACCCAATGGGTACTTGCTGAATCACTGTTTTATACACTCTGTAGCCAGTCCCTGTGTTCCGTCCCTTGCCCTGCAAGCCCTGTTTCTTGAATATACAGCATTTATTTATCGTGTATTACATTGTAGTATGTAATAAACATTTGTAGTAGTGTAGGATTGTTTGAATTTCTTTTTGCTAGGTTTTATAATATTTATTTGTATAATTTGTGATTGTTTCTCCCGGTTTTCTTCCCTTGCGTAGCAAGCCCTGTCTCTTGTAAAAACAACCTCGAAAGATTTGTAAATACACATAGTCTCTACACCTTTACCCTCTGGTCCCTAGGGTCAGCTGATCCCGGGCCAGAGGAAAACTACCGACTGCCAAGGTTTGACGCCTAGGCAGTCGAGACCTCTTATTGAGACCCTTTATAATAATAATAAAATTTGGTAGCTTAAACACAAACTCTAAGCCCAGTGGATAAACCACAAAACTTATGCTCTATTGTGTGAAACAAAGATACTAGATCAAGATAACTATCAAGGAGTGTATGCATAGGACATAAAAAGTTTTGGAACGAAGATGATAATCGAAAAATCATCTCAGTTTCTTCTAAAGCCTTTTTCTTTCAAGCCTTGTTATTTTCGATTATACAGAGACTGTACAGTGTACACACTGAATTCTAATCGTCTGCTATTCAACAATTCACACACAATTTATTTTAAATCCATTAAATAAAGACACGCCTATTATTCTCCTGCTCCGTGGTTGTTAACAAAAGCAATATGTTAACCCCTGGCCAATCAAACTGCTCGCTCCCGCTAATCTAACCAATCATCTCACTCTATCAACATCACGTGACCCTCAAAACATGCACCTAGACACACTCCAGATCACATAATATGTGCATATTGTGCGCTCAATGCACACAGTTTTAATGCACACAGTTTTAATGCACACAGTTTTGTTACCCATCCCTGTGTCATCACGTCAAATATCGCTCCCTGGGGGCTCTGTTACACTGCCACCTTGTCCCACTGTTACACTGCCACCTTGTCCCACTGTGACATAACTCTTAAACTGTGGCTTCACATTTAAAAATTTCCGCACGATTTCGTGACATTACAATATCTAGTGATTGTAATGCTGCTGCCCCCTTGTTTTAATGATAAATACAATAAAAGATTTGCACAGTAAAATTGCAACTTCAGCAGCTTAACATTAATAATACTGATCACGTGACCCACCTCAATGTTTATAGACCGTCTTTACAACTCGACAAATTGCGGCTCTGCTTGTGACCTCCCAACTTTTTTAGATCTGTGCTTGTTTGTCCAGGATTGCAAGAATTGCATAACACGGCTGCTCTCTCTCTCTATCTCTCTCTTGCACAGGATCATTACCATTCGCTAGTCTAATATACATTCTTGTCATGGCTTGTGAAAGTGAGTGTCACGTCACGTCACGTGATCACTATCAGAACTACAATGTTGTGTCACGTGACTGCTATCAGAACTACAATGTTGTGTCACGTGACTGCTATCAGAACTACAATGTTGTGTCACGTGATCACTATCAGAACTACAATGTTGTGTCACGTGATCACTATCAGAACTACAATGCTGATTGTAACTTGTTCCACCCTCGTGTTCCGTTATTATCTTCCACGCGTCATCACACCACAGTACACAATCCTGCAGCTGCTAAAAGTGCGTGTTTTAACAAAACGTGCGGCAGAGTTTAGTGTGCTTTAAAACGGAGGTAAATTCTAGAACATGATAAGATTAGCCACACAGACCATTTACGTTACTTACAAATATTCACTTTAAGTAGGGGGCAGGATTATTGTTATTTACATATCATAATCTCGGGTATTGTAAGTTAGAGAGTGCTTCTACATTCGTTTGTTGTCCGAGCAACAAAATGTTGCCATGGCAACGATTTCTGATTAAGTTTGTGCTGATACATGATATGGGTAGTATTGGGGCGGCTGGGGTCGGTGCGTTTTACAAGGGGTCTGTGAGAATTAATTAATGTCTTGATTATACACTCCAAGATATGATGTAATTTTAATAGGTTAAGCTAGGTAGTTACATACATGTTACATTAATACGTGCATCCTTTGTTGAGTGAAATAGTATTGAATCGTGAATATTTATGTGCATATCGGACATAAAAGGCCCTGGTAAAATGTTAAATGAGTAATTGCAAGGAAACAAATTGTTTCTTAATTTTGATCTTAAATCTGGGTTTTAACTTTTCGAATAGAATGTCATTAACAAGTGAAATTTCATAATCACAAAGAAATAATTTCAGAAATTGGATTCATTCTGCAAGGACTTATGTGATAGATTGGAACTAACGGCTGTAGAAGGAGATCTGAGGGAATTAGTCAGGGAGCGTGTGTCTAGGTTAAAATCTGATAAAGAGAGACTTTCTGCACAGGTATCCATCACTTTTATACACCACAATTATTTAAATATGTCGAGAATTAGCTATTCAAAATATTCATAATATTACAATAATTTAGTCGAGCATTTTTTCATTGTTCACACATCACTGCGTGCAAGCAAAGTCTTGTTGTGACGGACCAATGGTGCATAAGAATTCGAATGTATTGTTTAGCAGTCGTAATCTTGTCAATCGACCATGCATGTTATTTCTGTACTGTTACGCTATCTTCACTTATACAGCATTGCGTCACATTAATCCACCATTGTGTACAGATTGCCGCTCAGCGAAAGGAACATGAGAATCGGTCTAGTGATCTGGCGGCTGAACAAGTCAAAGTTAGTCGGCTCAATGATGAGGTAAAGAAATACTTGATACGGATCTTTAAAGTTTTGTGAGTTAAAAGGTCCATTAAAAGTTATGGAATGGTTTAATTTTAAACGCTTTCTATCAAAGAAATGCATGCGATGAGTTGGTTCACAGCGTGCGCTGAGAAGCGCGGTCGCCGAATGGAATTATTGTATACAAAAAGGCTCAAAATAGTTGTGCGCAATCAGTGTACTAATGCGCGCGCCATGTTAACCATGTGCTAGCCAGGTTGGATCTGTTCGAGAAATTTCATGATTTCACACGAATGCTATATTGTTTCAGGTATGTGAATCAAAGATAGTAGCAGCGACCAAGGATGAAGGTATAAACGATCTGAAGAAAAAGATCAGCAAACACATTGAACAAGAAGCAAGACTTGGAGCCCAGATTACAACGTTACGAGAACGTGTTCTTGAACTGGTTAGAACGATTGTTGAATTTCTTGGACTCACCGGCCACCGCACCAGAAACCTCACCCAATATGGATATGATTCTGAACCACCCTGTAGATATCCATAAAGATATACACATAATTATATATGCACATATAGACACGTTTAGACATAAGATATAATTTATAAACGTTCCCCTATCTTGAGTCACTATTTTTTAATTATTTTTAGGAAGCTCTCTCAAGGGAGACAGAAGAAATGCAGATAAGATATGAGATATCTCTTGCCAACGCTAAGAAAGATGTCGTTAACAAGGTGAATATTGTTTTTAAACAATATTATGTTTAAAAACATTTAGATTAGAATATTGTACTATTTTCGGTCAGATATCGGAATTTTAATTTGTTGAACGATTATTTGTATAAAAACTAGATAATTTTTCATTGCTACTGAAGAAAGGCGATTCGATAACAATCACATTACCTCAGGAAGAAACCTTGGAGGGTTTGAACTCGAAACTGAAGGCAGAAAGTGATAAACTATGTGAAACTGGTTCCAAGATGAGCAACACACTTACTGAGCTTAAGAAGTGGCAAAACCTGGTACGTTTTCGCTTCCGCTGGGAGTTGTTTGTTGTTATGATAGAAATCAATTAAGCAGTACACTTTGAACTAGATGTCTCACTACAGTATTAATTTGCGAGGTGATTCACCGTCTGTGATTTCAGTGAGGCCAATTCAAATAGCCAACAGAGCACCAAAATAGATAAGCAGCTTTTGAATTCTAGCAACATTAATAACCATTCACTATTATTTCACCAATTCTAATTTCCTTGAAACCCACCCCGGCCGCCGGTCGCCCCCACCCCCTCTCTCTCTGTTCTACTTCATGAACCTAACCTCCATGTCCCCAGTATCTGGATCTATCTGCCCGGATGAGGACATGTCTACAAATGGATCCAGCCTCGGCTGGTGAACATGACGCTGCTATCAACAAAATCGTAGAGCTGGGTACGTCTACTTTTATACTATAAAAGTGTAAATTTACCATCTACTTTTATACTATAAAAGTATAAAACGCACTGTATCACTGATATATGTAACACGTGACTGTTTAACTGCGTTATATAGTTCGTGTTTTATCACGCCACATTCTACCAACTCACTGCCAGTACCAGTACCAGTCACCAGCACAAGTTGTACCACAACCCCTGATTCTGGTGCTGGGGATATTTTCCAATAACTCTATTTTCTACAGAAATTTACCATTTAACATGCATTTAATTTATATTCCCATATTAGTTCACTCGCTAGAAGCAAGCAAAGAAAAGATAGAAAGCCAGGAGAAGAGCATTGCTACCCACGAACTGGAGTCCAAAGCGAACAGGTAGGATAATTAGCGAATAAAAGTTAATTTGTTCAAGTTTAATTAGTTAAGTTTAATTTATTTACGTTATTTCAGTTTTTGTTGCGTAGAATTAACGTTCAGACCAGTCGATTGACTCCTCTTCTTAAAATAAACACAGATTGCACTGGAGTAACATCACAAATATGATCAACAAAATATACATACAATAATTAATTTTAGGCTTACTTTCTAAAATGCAAAAAAACTCCCCAAAAAGAAGAATCTCAAGAGGATATAACCCATTACGTTCGCAAACATAACCCCAGTATAGTATGTTTAACCTGAGTCTTAAAAAGTAACATCCTATAATAAACACAAGGATTAAGAGTAGAATTAACAGCCACACACACCACGTACATGATAACCCAACTGTAATCAGTTAGAAACACCGTGTCATAATAATCACCATAATCTACCCACATATCACGTGACAACAGTGATACAGTTGCTGTTAGCAACCAGTAACCATAGTAACAGTAGTTGATAAATACAGGGATGTTGAATATAATGTAAAGCATGACTACTAGTAGTGTTGTGGTGATGGCTCGGAGGAAATGCCGGCCTCGACCGAACAGCCGGGCTTTTTTCCGGCAGTGTCGGAGTTTCAGAACTGTAACCAGGAAACAGAGTATGATAGGGATTACAGGAAGTCCTAGTTGTAGAACTGTGAAGATCTGCATGGAGTTAAACACTAAGTTCTTCTCTTTTGTATTATCAGCAGACAAATAACAGTAGTTGACTGAGGAACTGAAAACAACGTCCATTTCCTCACTAAAATAACACAGAACAACCACAACTCTGAGCAGTATAAAACACGGATAACTCACAGAAAACACGAATAGTTTCCGGATATCCAGCTGTTTGAGAGGGTGACACATGGTGACCATCCTGGCGTACAACAAAACAGCAACACACGCTACACTCAGCGAGGGTAACACCTCCCACAGCATCCCCCAACCATGACAGAAACTATCACGTGACAACAAAACTGGGTGACGGGACGAAAGAAAGGATTCAGCTACGGGGAGGATAGTGAGACATATCAGGAGGTCAGTAGTGGATATCCACTGGTAGATGCACCTGAAATACCTTCTGTTGGAGGTGGAGGGGGTGTGCTGGGTGCTGAAGAAGATGACGGAGATGGTGTTGAGGATGGTGCCGAGTACACAGCACACACAGCAGAGTGCACCTAGGAGTATGTCTGCTGTTCTGTTGTAGGTGCGAGGTTGCTCCATTGTGGAGGGAGTTGAGCACTGAGCAGCCTAAACTGGGTGCTTCTGGTTATATTGTACGTTAAGAAAAGTGGTAATAATATAATGCAGGAGTGACCAAAATAAATTCGTTGCACATCATGATTTTAACCAGAACTTTAACCATTAAAAAGCACTGCATCGGATGAATGTAAGATAAAATACGGCACAGCAGATCATAATGAGCAATAAGTACTTCAACAGAGCGGAAAATGACAACCCTAGAATATAATAGTGTAATGTCACCGAGCCATGAGGGACAGTGGTAGCACAGTGTTTCATTTCGGTCTCCAACCCTGAATGTTTTCAAGGGCACCTGGTGACAGTCTAGGATCACCTGGTGATGGTGGAATATCACCTGGTGTTACTGACTGTAGTGCAGCTTCACATCTCTGGGTCTTGCGACCCGTGAAACTGATTACTGATAAGATAATTGTGTTAAATGGTTGAAAGAGTTGAAAGAAAGTTCATGTGGGCGTGTCGGCAAAGAGTTGTTTGGTGTTGTGGAGGTAAATACGATATTATTATCATGAAAACTGGCGTTATTAATTCGTGACAGACTTAACTCTGAGATATAAGAATTAAGAAAATCTGTTAGTAGTACCATCCTGTATACCTTATCAAGACAGTAATTAACTTACGATCACCAACTCAACTACTCACTTATAATTTATTATATACTTTAATTATTATTAATAATTATTTTAATTAACATTAATTATATGTTTGGTTCAGAGAGACGATAATGAGGTTGGTAGCAGAGTGTTCCAAACAGAAGGAGCAGACAGACGGCCAGAACCAGACCGTGTCCCTGCTACAGAAAGTAAGTCATAGATTAAATAGTGGAAATTCATACCTTGCACTGCTTTTTTTAGATAAAGTAGTGGAAATTCATACCTTGCACTGCTTTTTTTTCTGAGGTGGAAGCTTGGAATCAGCGTGCTCGTTATTTTTATTTGTTTCATATAATCTCAGTGTGATTGTTACCTGCACTTGCAGTTATATAGCTCAGGTAAAAGTTGATATCGTTATTGCAGATATTGTAAAATATTAACATGTTCATCATGACTCGTACTAGAACTACGAAAACAATCATTCTAACATATAACACCCTTTTCTACGTGCTCCCTGGCCCTGATCCCCAAATCGTAGTTCACTAATAATACCACCAACCACCCCCTTCAGGAGAGAGATATGACGCTGGTTACGAAACGGGAACTGGAAAACGAATTAACCGAGCTTAACAAACGGTTATCAGCCAGTTCTGCGGCTCTCCAGTCCGTCAGGTTTGGAAAACAGTGAACAATTCTAATCAACCCATAATCCATAATCCTTTGTTTTTTAGTGTGATTTTAGAAGATGATAAATGATAATATGTAACTGCTTTGATCATAATTTTTAAGTGGTTCGAATTCGTGTAAAAATTAGCTACTGTATAAGGTTACGACGCTTTTCATAATGTCATATCTGGTATCTGCTTGCTCTATATAACCAGAGTCCTTGCGCTTGCAGTAGCGCACGCCCGCAATCAGCTTGTGACACAAGCGCGCCCTTGTATCACGTTGTGACACCCACGGTCGTTTCACTAGGTGACGATACAGGGGGAGCCGCGCACTTCGTGCGCGGCGGGTCATACAACGTATGACAAGCGCGCCCCCAGTGGTGCGAAAGCACATGGTTAGGTGAAAGTATCTGCTATACTCATAGTTGACGGATGTTACTCGTCTAAATTTCTTCGAAGTAGCGCCGCGCTACTTCGAAGAAGAAAGCAGCGCGCGCTACTAGCGCGCCGCTTTCTTCTCGAGGCAAGTGCGCCGGGCTAGTAGTAGTCCATTAACAATGGACAATAATCATAGTCATTAGCTACAAAATATGGCCGTAACAGTCATTATTCTATAAATTTACTGCACTAGCGTGAATACTGCCTACTATAACAGCTGAACAGTGCATAAAGTAACTATTAATTAACTTTCAATTAACTATCAACTAACGTTCCTGTCTATTCCTAGAACAAATTTAAAGAAGAACGAAGACAAGATGTCAATGTTGAACATAGCACTGGACACCCAGACAGACGCAACTAAGATGAGCGACCTCAAACACTCCCAGTTTATTGACACCATCTCTTCCGTTCTAGGTCAGATGTTTATACTTTATATTGTTATTAGTTTCAGTATTGTGTCACGTGATCACGTTGTAAATTTACCAGGCGCGCCTATGTTCTATGCGTTGCACTCGTTTAGAGTTTCTTCAATGTGAAGGGAACCGAGCAAGTGAGTAGCAAGCTAGGTAAGTTATAAATTAGAGGTGATGCTCGTTCGTTTCTTTTCATTTAACACTAGCTAGCGCTGACTAAAAATTGTCGATATCTAGCGCTAACTTCTTTTTCTTCTGATTGGTCAGCATCGACTGAAAGCCTTCCTTTCGGCGGCTTTCACAACGCGTCCCTACACCCTATGTCTCCAACTCCTGCTGCTGGAGAGAGAGACTCCAAAGGTATATAATATAAATATATTAAACATAGATATCGACAACAGACTCCGAGAGTCTTGAAGCTCTGTTACCACCACCCCTGGAGCAACCCCATCGGGTTAAAGGGGAGGTCATGGCCTGATATGTGCAACTCGTAGGAGTATGCAGTGTTCCTGGTGGGTGTTACTTCTAAATCTGTTTAACGGGATTGTCAAACAGTTGATACACCATTGCCTAGGTGTCTTAGCGGAAACTTGTCTCTGGCTCTCGCTTATATGTTTATATCTTGAATTTTGAACCGTCCATGAATATTGCTAAGAGTGATTCCAATCTGTAACGTCACTGTAGACCGCTCCTCTATCCTTGTTTTGAGTTTCCGATCCAGAAACAAATCCTCAATCCTGGTGTTACACGAGAAGTGGTAGCCTGTGAGCGTGTTAAATCCTGGGGTTACACGAGAAGTGGTAGCCTGTGAGCATGTTAAATCCTGGGGTTACACGGGAAGTTGTAGCCTGTGAGCGTGTTAAATCCTGGTATAACACGAGAAGTGGTAGCCTGTGAGCGTGTATACCGCTCCTCTATCGTTGTTTTGAGTGTCCGACGAAAACCAAATCCTGGCGTTACACGAGACGCCTGTGAGCGTGTTAGTTTCCTGCGGAAGGTGTTAATTGCCTGTGGGAAGAGCGGTTATGCTGATTGCTGCTGTTCTAAGATTATAAGTAGAGGCTATTAGAGCCTGTCCTTTATTGTAGAGATGGCTAGTCCCTTCCTTTGCACAGGTTAGAAACACCCATGTGCAATGTACCTCCCGTTCGAGCCACCCACCCCACACCGCGTGGAGGTTCGGTGAGGTTTTCTTGGGGTAACTAGCGCTATAATATAGCTATTGCTAGCTATCGTGTTTAGAGTTATACTATCGCAAAAGAACCCTTTTCTATGGTAGAATAAGTTACGAAAGTCGATAAGAACAGTTGTCCACATTATTAAGTAACCTTCGTTAGGTTACTATCTTAGTTAAATATATGTCACACCTTTGTCATATTATGTTGCAGGAAAAAGATTCCCGTTGATTTCATCCCATTAATTTAAAATATAAATGAAACATTATTTTCTAACTTTTTTCAATAATATTTAAAATTTTAAAACTATGTGAATTGCACAAGTTTCTGAATCATTCCAAAGAATAACTCTTAACGAATTTAGCAAAACGTGAACGTATTCAATCAACACACTTCACTGACGAAAACATTTTTTACTGAAACAATCATTGTTTTTTATGTAAACAATCTGACCCCATATATAATAATGTCCTCTATATATAACAACATAGTACAAATTGAAAACAAATTCTAAACAATTTAAACATGATGACATCATCGATGCTATAGCAGTGATGCACGCCGCCGCCGGACGCCGCCGCGCCGGCACATTTTCACACGCCGCCACGCCGATACCTCTCAAGTCGGCGTGGCGTGAAAGGAAATAGAAAGAGTATGGAGCCAGTCGGGGTTGATTTTGAACTCTAGGAGATCCAAATTGTCCAACGACAATGTTAAGAATTTGATTTTTCTTAAATATAATTGTAAAAACCACCAAATATAATTGTAAAAACCACACTTATTACATCATTATTTCATGCACGCACGTACGCCACAATTTTTGTGGGCCTGGAAATTCAAACCTAAATTTTAACAAAATTATGTTCCACGCCGCCGAACGCCGCCACGCCGGGCCATTTTGGGCACGCCGCCGCCGGTTGGCGAAAAATGAACCGGCGTGCATCACTGTGCTATAGAAGGTCATAGGTCACGTGATGACTATATTTACTCGCCAAGGCAGATGGTACGGACAATTCTGTCGGTAACGACGTACGGGTCAGCGTTGCTGCTGGGTCTTCGGTCCTAGGTGGAGATAATTTAACAATTAGTTACTAATGAGTCAATTAATCAGTTAATTAACTACTTAGTATTAATAAATTAACTGATTAATTGAGTTAGCAAAACCAATGCTTACTAATATTATGTTGCTATTGCTAGTTGCAACTTGCATTGTATATCACTATAATACAGGGGACATGGTTTTTGATTTTGTATAAATTCATGCGAACAATTTGGGTTTTGCTTCGCCCTTCTACGAATCCTAAACATCATATCCAGACAAATTGATATAATATTAATAGCACCTTATATTACATTATTTTTGTATAAATTTGTATTGATCCCGTTTGATGCGACAAGGAAAAATGCTCTTGTCGCATCAAACGGGATCAATACAAATTTATACAAGAATACATTGCAACCATGCGACTCATAAACGATATTCCAATCCGGATTTTACATTATATTATTTATAAGCATAATTATATTAATCATTATCTGTATCATATTACCTCAAAGTATCCCTTTCCGTCGGCTGCAACCTGTCGAGGAATCCTAATACTCGCACCACGATGGGCCACGCCGAAGTTGAACTTCTCAAAGCTGAAAGACAAACAATTATTTAGATTATAAAGAGGGGAGATTGAAGATTCTAACTATAAAAATTGGGAATTTGGATACTTCTTGTTTCCATGACATAGACAGCATCAGGGGCCTAATTAACATTCTATATATGGGGTCGAGCTAAGCTAAACTAATAAAGTCTGCCATCGTTTGCAGAGGATATCTATGGACTATGATCGATATTCGATATAGTATAAGAGGCATAGTAGGTCCGTACTACCCTCGATTCTCGCCGTTTTTATTAAAAGCGGGGTATTCCCGTATTCACACCATCTTTATACCTTGTTCCCCTTGATCTTTCATCACAGTTCATTTCTTCTAAAGTCATTTGTCACCTCTAACCCCCCTTATAGAGTTAGTGGGCTCTTTGATGAAATTACCGTTTCACATTTCCGGTGAAGTCTTTGATATGGAAGTCTGGGAGTTTATTTAGCGGTCTCACTATATACTGGAAGGTTGAGATAAATGGCATACTGTATATTCTGGTAGAAACGGGCAAAAATAATGTCCTACGATGAGACTTCAGAGTGGTCCACTGTTTCCAAAATTAGTTAATGTAGACTTAAGATGATTTCTAAACGTATTATGGCCGTAGAAGTGCCAGGGGCGACTATCAGATTTCTGTGATTATGCAATATGCAAATGATTACCCTGCAGGAATATGATCATATGATCATATGATCATGATTATGATGAGCAAAATATATTTGTGGAATGTTAAGTTGTTGACATGTTGAGAGTAAATAAAGGCACACGGAATTTTCAATAGGGTGATAAGCTGTTGAGAATGAATAAACGCATACGGGATTTTTAAATGAGGTGATAAATCGTTGAGAGTCAATGGACACACGCGTCTACTGAAACTGCAAATCACTAGAAATTCTTTGTAAGGTCTGCGAACACTAAACATAGTACACTTTCTCTCTCCTTTTGGAAAGAATACTAAGTGCTCCCTCTTTTCCACTTTACATCATTTCTCATTTCTGCAAGTCTAGTGGTCCCCACCTAACATTCCCCCACCCCCCAACTAATCAGCCCCCCCCCCCCCCAACTAATCAGCCCACCCCCGGCCCAATCCCACCCCCACCCCCAACTAAGCAGCCAGCTCCATTCCCCCTACTAACCTGGCTGTCTCGTGGAGTCCAGTCAACCTCCGCTTGTTATCCTCTCCTCCTGATGGGTCGTAGTCGTGGATATGCTCCTCGTGCTTCTTTCCCATTAATTCGATCGCTTCGTAGATCTTCTCCAGTCCTCCTTCCTCTCTCATCGCTAATGTGCTGTAGGAATGAGTTATGTGAGGAATGAACACACTTGCAGGTACCACCCGTTTTCACACTCAGACCTGAGTTTAGTCATTTTCCTATACGAGATTGGGGACGGGTTCTATAAACAAACAAACAGTGAGGAATGAAGAAAATTTTATGAACTGGAAGAGATCTAATTATTGATTAATTTAAGCAGCAATACAGAAGTTTCTGGAAACGATTTGACACGAGGACAGTGAAGCAAAAAATATCAGATCGGATTATCTCGAACAAAATAAAACCCGACCAACTGAATTTCTGACCTTTGTGGATTGGAAATAATACAAATTATAATTAAACTGCAGGAATAACTTATTCCCGAAAGAAACATCTCGCCCATTAAAACCAACCTGATGTTCGTATGACATCCCGCGCCGTTCCAATCCCCAGGAATAGGTTTAGGATCGTAGCTGATAACCACGTTGAACTCTTCCGCAATCCTCGAAAGTATCCATCTGGAAACCCAGAGGTGGTCACCCATCGTGATACCTTCACAGGGACCTACTTGGTACTCCCACTGAGGTGGAGTTGGTGAGGTGTCTTTTTTAAATCGTTCCTCAATATTTTGAAAAAGTGTGGCCGTCTGATCGTGGATCAATGTTTTACAATTTCGGAGAGCGGAGAAAATAGATTGATTTATACAGCTCCAGTGAAATTACATTTTCAGCGACAAAATTTCTAGATGTGAAGAAAATAGGATCAAACTAGATTATCATACCTGAGAAGGCATGACCTCGGCGTTGGATCCAGCGATCATGATGCCAGCGTACATACAAGCTCTGTAATGAGCCTCCACGATCTTCCTTCCTTTTACTTTGTCAGATCCAACACCGCAGTAGTAGGGGCCCTGAAAGTGAAGTGAAAGTGAAATGGACAGTGAAAGTTTATAGTTGTATTTCCATGGTTTTCTGATGGTGGGGCCTCTTTCCGAATCCGTCAAGGATATGAATCATAGCCCAAAATTAATATTGTTGACCTAATTTTTTATCGTAGAAACTGAACCAATCTAACACCAGATCAATCCCACACGAAACTTTCATAATCGTGGTACGAAATTTTCGACCAAAAATATTTTAAACCACTTCAAAATGTCGCGCGACCACGAAATAGCAGTCGCGCGACTATAAAGTAACTGTCGCTAACCTGGGGTCCTGGGTAACCGTTGCTTGGCCACCCATACGGCTGTCTCCCAGTGAAATCAAACATGGTGTACTCCTGTTCAATTCCGAACCAAGGTATGACCTCCTTACACTTCTCCATGTTCTCAAAACAGCTGCGTCGCTTGTTGGTAGGATGGACGTTACCCTCGTGGTCGAGTGTTTCACACATAACGAGGATGTTGTCACCACGTCGGAATGGATCCCTGGTGAGTGATTGTAGGTGAGCTGCACTTGGTTGTAAACCACACTAAAGCAGGCAATCATAGTGCACCGCATTTTGCAACACTTTTTAACAGTGTACTCTCAAATAAAGTGCCTGGTGGTGAGTAATGAGTAAACTGACTTGAAGCAAGCGACCGGCTTGATGTAGATGTCACTGTTCTGTCCAAGGGACTGCATAGTGCTACTTCCGTCAAAGTTCCACACTGGCAGTGTTTCCGGATCCATTGTGGGCTCCATCAGTGTCTTCGTTTTACCCCTGGGACATTATTTGAATTATTATTAAATATGATTTTTTGTTAAGGATTTTCCTGAGGGGGTTCAATCGGCAATCCTCAGTATTGAAACTCGCTGCTTTGCTGTGTGGTGGTCACGTTATGTAACGACCCTGTTAAAGCTTTACAAATTTCAACATAATATCGGGGGTTTCGGTACATCAGGGTTATACTGTACATACCTGAGTCCCTCTCCAGTACCATCAATCCAGATGTAGTACGCCTGACACTTTCCTCCCTGGTCAAGATCCATAAAGGGGTTCGTCAGTCCATCAAGCCCGTCCATAATGCTGATATCAGTCTGGGTACTTAGTAACTATTTTGTGATAGTCTATTAATGCTTTTCATACAAGTTACAACAAAGTCTTCATGTTATGTAGCCTGGGTTTGGTTAAATAAATATATTTCCATCACGATACGTCGATACATGATACTCAATAAATGTAACAGATTTGTAGTGTTTTTTTGGAGTTTTTATGGTAAATAATCTTAGCACTGCAACAGATGTAACTTCTTGGAGTCAAATTGAAATTTCGAAAAGGTTGGGGTGAAGTAATAGAACATAGTAGAACTGATAAACTAGATAGAATCTATTAGTTTAAAAGAAAATATTACGTATTATTGTAACGGCAGGCTAAAACGAGATAAGTTATCGCTAAACAAAACGACCGATAAGATAACAACTTTAACGGATTATCATTCATTAAGAAATATATAAAGATTGTTGTGATTGGAGTAAATGCAATATTACCACATAATGTAATTCAACGAATCACCCGGCGCCTTTCAACTCAAACTTCCTTAGTAATAACGTTTGAACTAACAAACAAAAGACCACGTCGTCGATAGGTGCTGAGTAACTGTTGGCACCACGCTGACTGCTGGTTTATATACCGCCTCCTTCAACGATCTTATTTGATTACGAGGTGAGAAGAGATCACGTGACGAGGTGAGAAGAGATCACGCGTCGTGATTCATGCCAGGATGAGTTGGGAGGAAAGTAAGAGTTCTCGGATGTAAAAGTAATACTTTTATTTGGCTGTACCTGGTATCAGACAATTGTGGCTTTCCAGAAGATTAGTAACCCTATTTTAAAAAACTCGTATGTGTTTATTCATTCTCAACAACTTAACATTCATCATAAAAAAGCTCGTATGTGTTTATTCATTCTCAACAACTTAACATTCATCATAAAAAAAGCGCGTATGTGTTTATTCATTCTCAACAACTTAACATTCATCATAAAAAAAGCTCGTATGTGTTTATTCATTCTCAACAACTTAACATTCCATAAATAAATATTTCCCGTCGCAGTATGATCATATCCCTGCAGGGTAATCCGATTACCCTGCAGGAATATGATCATGTTATGATGAATGTTAAGTTGTTGAGAATGAATAAACACATACGAGCTTTTTTATGATGAATGTTAAGTTGTTGAGAATGAATAAAAACGCAAAGGCTTTTTAATAGGGTGATACGCTGTTGCGAGTCAATGGACACATGATGAAGCTGCTAGACACTAGAAATTCTCTGTAAGGTCTATGAAAATAGTACCCCTCTCCTTTAGGAAAGCAAACTAAGTGCCCCCTCTTTCCCCCTACTCTTTCCCCCTACCTGGCTGTCTCGTGGAGTCCAGTCAACCTCCGCTTGTTATCCTCCCCTCCTGATGGGTCGTATATAACAAAGAAACATAGTATAACCGTGGCACTATATCTATCTGAACTCGTCTGGATTCTTCAGAAAAAAGCTTTTAGATTATAATCTTCTCGGATCCCAGTCTTATTCCAGAGAATTTCCTCGGAATATGGGATTTTCCCGAGAAATCAGCAGGTTCAAGCTAGGTTGAACGTGGCAGGTTCAAGCAGGAACTGATAGTGTTACTTTCCTCCTAGAACTCATTGCTACCTTCTAAGACATCCTGACGTGATCTCTTCTCGCGATTTCTAGGATAAATCTCAGTATTTTTCCGGAGAAATCTTCTGAAATCTTAAGACTGGGATACTAGGAGATTGTAATTTGATCATGAGGTGAACTAGTTTGTTTAGAACCTGGAATGGAAGAATCTATGAGCCAGTCTAACTGGCAGTCTGACCGTCTTCAATTTACCATCACAGTGATCACACACGAACACAATTGGATGGAAACACAAACCTATTCAGTATTCAAGGAGTTCTTCAATGTTTGTAGGTAATAACTTAATAAGCGCTGAGTAATGAACAAATTGTTTGTTAGAGTCAATAAGCTAAGAATCTATTAATTCTAACCGCCCCTCCCCCCTCCGTAATCAGTTTTACATATTACTATTGTGTCGAAATTACACTAGCGTGATCATTTGGAAACCCCACTACCCCCCCCCCCCCCCCCGGCTGATTACGTAACATGTGAACAACCCCTATAATATTAGAAATAAAAACCAGATCGGACTGGATAAAGATCAGCCGGATCAGTGAACAGACCGGATATCTAATTCTGATCAGCTCCCCTTATAGTTGGCAGCAGAATGAATAACAGAATGATAAAATGTTGTTTCAATATAAGAATACATAACGTTTTAAAAAATAAATGGCAGATATGATAATTAAATCTGAACTTTAATTTATAAGCGTGGCCAAACTGTTATATTCTTCAGAAATGAATGAAGGATCATCTCTGATGAATCCAAAAAAAATCTGCTGATAAAAACAACAACTCGACTATCAGTTTTAGTAACTGTTCAAATGTGAGCTCTCCACCGAATGCTTGGGCTTATAAGCGCGCCAAGTAAGAGGATACCAAGTAATTACATACTGATAGTGATAGTTGGATAATATCCGGTTGGAAGAGACAAGGAAAAATGAAACAGGAAGTCAGGAATGTAGGCAAATTTTCGGCGTCAACGCCATCTTCAGGCTCAAATTATTTGTTATATAGTAGTGTTGAAAGTATTAAAAAGTAATTAGATCGCCAGACGATGGTAACCGGTTTTGAGAGTCCCCGATAAATTGCTATTCTTGTATTTAATTGATCTGCAGTATACTTTAATTGAATTTATTCTGCTCGAGTCCAAAGCGATCACCAGCAGACAAAATACGGGTTGCTGATCTTTCTTGGTGGGAACTTTGTAATTACGTCACAGACCTCGTTAGTCCTTGCTCCTTATAACAAGCAGAATTCAAAAGTCGAAACAGCTACCCATTTTGGTTTTGACTCATCGAGTCATCGAGTAACAAACAAAATCCTCTTCATTTAAAGTCAGCCACCCCGACGCGACCACAGTCTACTCCTTCAAAATAATATAGTTCACAAGATACTGTGGGAAAGAGTGAACTTGCATCGCAGCTTGTTTATCTAGATGTGTACCGGTATACGTTCCGCTTCCAGCTCAACCATCAAGAAATGGTTAAAAGGATCTCTTAGCATGCTGTAGTATTAATTTTTAACTGAACTCGCCCAAATTGTTCTCAATACTGAATTCGCCCAAATTGTTCTCAATATTGAACTCGCCCATATTGTTCTCAATACTGAACTCGCCCAAATTGTTCTCAATACTGAACTCGCCCAAATTGTTCTCAATACTGAACTCGCCACAATTGTTCTCAATACTGAACTCGCCCAAATTGTTCTCAATACTGAACTCGCCCAAATTGTTCTCAATACTGAACTCGCCCAAATTGTTCTCAATACTGAACTCGCCCAAATTGTTGCCCTCAATACTGAACTCGCCCCAATTGTTCTCAATACTGAACTCGCCCAAATTGTTCTCAATACTGAGCTCGCCCAAATTGTTCTCAATACTGAACTCGCCCAAATTGTTCTTAATACTGAACTCGCCCAAATTTGTTGATAGATTGTTGGTTTTTATATATACCTAAAATTGTGAAAAATTGTGCGGGAAGTTCCAAATTGTGGGGAAAAGAGCGGTTTTTAGTGCAGATGTGTGAGAAACAGCTAGTGTAATTCCGCACCCACCGCAATCATACGTTCCATCTGATTGACGTGTTCGTATGTGATTGTCAATTGAAAGCGGTTATCAATGAGAACTCAGTTCCTCGCATACCTCCAGGAATCAGAAACGTGGTCTGGATTCTTACATTCCTGGTATTCTAAACAAAGTGCCTGATCTTATAGTCAGATTATAGTCTCCTCGGATCCCAGCCTTATTCCGGAGAAACTATTACGGTAAAGTTGGTTGATTGTTCCATAAATTTAAGAATCCAGATCAATCTGCCTGAAATAACAGGTATGTGGGGTGAACAACCTATGTGATGGTCAATTTAAGCCGGTAACCAATGAGAACTCCTCACATACGTCATACCTTCAGGCTAGGTACAGTGGTCTGGTATTCTAGACAAAGTGCATGATCTAATAGTCAGATTATAGTCTCATTGGATTCCCAGTCTTCAGTCTTATTTCTGAGAAACTAGTACGGTAAAGTTGATTGTTTGTACCAGAAATTCAAGAATCCATATCAATCTGCTTGAAATAACAGGTTGATGTATGTGACTCAGACTTTAAGTTTAGCTAATTGGAAAGAAAACTGTAATATTGCTTATTTCCCGGAATTTACAGAATTCCGTCTAGTCTCAAAGATTGAAGCAAGGGGATTCCTGTACTGGAGTGCGACACGTACCCTAATGCGACACGTACTCTAGTGCGAAAACCTCCAAGATCGACAATGTCGCACTACAGTACGCTACCTAGACTGTAGTGCGACAAGAACTCATCGTGACCATTTATATGGCCCAAGCATATAAACTTGTTATCCCAATCAGAGATATGTCTTTATACGATGTGGATCATTTGGACATGGCTTGAACCGACCCGAGGAAATTGTGATCACCTGCTGCTTACGACTGGATCAGTGGATCACTTCGAAATACGTGACGTGAGCCGACTCGACGAATCACTTAATGGTCCATAAGAAGGATAGGACCTGACCTGAACTTGGAAATATGACAGGATCTGGTGTCGCACTACAGTACGCTACCTGGAGTGTAGTGCGACACTTAACACTAACTCTAGTGCGAAAGAAGGAGGTCATCGTGACCATTTATATGGCCCAAGCATATAAACTTGTTATCCCAATCAGAGATATGTCTTTATACGATGTGGATCATTTGGACATGGCTTGAACCGACCCGAGGAAATTGTGATCACCTGCTGCTTACGACTGGATCAGTGGATCACTTCGAAATACGTGACGTGAGCCGACTCGACGAATCACTTAATGGTCCATAAGAAGGATAGGACCTGACCTGAACTTGGAAATATGACAGGATCTGGTGTCGCACTACAGTACGCTACCTGGAGTGTAGTGCGACACTTAACACTAACTCTAGTGCGAAAGAAGGAGGTCATCGTGACCATTTATATGGTCACGAACACCAGGGGAAGATCACTACGAACACCACGAACACCAGGGGAAGATCACTACTACAGGCTATCAGCTCCAACAACCTAGCGATCTGTAATACAGGTAATACACCCACATTTGTAGGAAAATTAGGACATTCTGTTATTGACCTCACACTTTGTAACCAACTAGGCCTTAACCTTATCAGAAATTGGAAAGTGGATAAAGGTAAATCCCTGTCTGATCACGAGGCCATTACTTTTACTCTAGGACTAGGGGACCGGGTTAGCTTTGCATCACGTTCATCTTCTAAGTGCGACTGGAAGCTATATAAGGAGCTGATAGCATCTGAGTTGGAGAGACATCCGTACTGGTTCTCACCAGTCACTGCAGCGTCGGATCTCAATGCTCGACAGCTTTTCTTCTCTGACATCTTGCGGAGAAGCTTCAATGCTGCCTGCCCTATTACTCATGGTAACATTCGATCTACAGTACCATGGTGGACAGCGGAACTTACTACAGCAAAGCAGACAGCTCGAGCCCTGAGACGTAAAGCTAACCGGACCAGGAATAACCAAAACTGGGAACTCTCCAGGGATGCCAGCAGGACATACAAAAAACTTTTAACCAAGGCAAAACGTACAAACTGGAAACAATTTTGCGATAATCTTAAAGGTACTTCAACCCTAGCTAGGGTACATAAAATCCTCAGCTTTAACAAACCATCTCAGGGAAACCTTAACAGCCTCAGGAAACCGGACGGAACATTAACTGACACGCCTCAGGAAACACTAACACTCTTGAGCGACATACTCATCCCGAGCGATGGTACAGGGACAATCCGGACGCCATACGAAGGAGGAGATCCAGAAACCATAATCCAAATCACAGCTCCAAACAGAGTTGACAGGGCAGTTCGCGAACTTCAGCTCAACAAAGCTGCAGGACCGGATGATATAAGGAACGAAATGATACTCAAAGCTTGGGACCACATTAAAGATCCAGTCCGTATGATCTTTCACAACTCACTGGCACTAGGAATTACTCCAGCATCCTGGCATCATACCACAGGTTGTATTATACCAAAACCCCTCAAACCGGACTACAGTAACCCTAGGGCATTCAGGATAATCTCACTAACATCCAGTTTCCAAAAATTATTAGAAAGGCTCATACTCTGGCACCTTGAGTTAGACCTTAAAATTCCAGCTAAACTCACTAAAAACCAACACGGTTTTAGGAAAGGTAAATCTACGGAATCAGCGATCCACCTGTTAACCCGCAGGATCGAAGATGCGATGGCAACAGGGAACTACGCTTTAGGAGTGTTCCTAGACATTGAACAGGCTTTTGACGCAGTCAGCTTCACAGCGATCAAAGGAGCTCTGCTGGAAGCCAACATCCCTCCAACCATTTCAGAATGGATCTACTTCATGATAAGTAACAGGCACATTACTCTCACGTATTGCGAGTTCAGTATCACTAAAAAAGCTACTAAAGGTAGCCCTCAAGGAGGAGTACTGTCACCACTATTATGGAATCTAACTCTTAACACCTTCCTTAGCAGCCTAGGGATCCACAATAACTTTATACAGGCATTCGCAGACGACTTGGTAATCCTCGTACGAGGCATCTGTAAAGTCACGATCAGAGACATAGCCCAGCAACAGCTACAGAACATCAGCAACTGGTGCACGAGCAAAGGATTAAAACTCAGTGGAGTCAAGAGTACAGCAATCCTATTCACCACCAAACAGGACAATAATCTAGACTCCCCGCTAACAGTTGACGGAACTACAGTTCCCACAGTTAATAGTACAGTCTACCTAGGGGTTACTTTCGACCAGAAACTTAATTGGGGTACTCACATACTTAAAAAATGTGATAAGGCCATAGGACAACTTCACGCTTGTAAACAAGCTGTAGGAAAAATCTGGGGCATCTCACCGGCGGGTGTGAGATGGATCTATAACCAAGTCATTCTCCCCTCACTAGGTTATGCAGCGATAGTTTGGCAACACTCAACAGACAGACACTACATCTCTGTCAGACTGGAAACAGTTCAACGCCAAGCAGGTCTCATGATCACTAGAGGACTGAAAAGTACTCCCACTCCTAACCTGGAGATCCTAGCTAGAATCCGTCCCATCAGCCTTAAACTTAAATCTCTAGCAATTAAGTCGGCAATGAGACTTAAATTACAAGGAACATGGAATAAACAGTACCATTACAACCAGCGAGGACACTGTAAATCACACGCTTACAACGTCGAGAAAATGATAACTAACATAACTTACACAGGATGCACACTTCAGGACAATATCCCCAAGGTTACCATGCTGGACAGACGTTTCAAGGTAATTATACAAGAAAGGAAAGCTGCCATCAACTACATCGATAATCTTCCTCCCTACATCTGGCAGATCTTTACAGACGGCTCGAAAGCAAGTGGAATTACAGGAGCGGGATTCTGTGTCATCAAAGCAGCACAAGAGTACCACAGAGTCAGCTATCAACTTGGCACGCTGGCAACAGTCTACCAATGCGAGCTCTTTGCGATCCACATGGCAAGTATCTGGATCAATGATAACATAGGGTTACCAGCTACCATTAACTTTTTCTCAGATTCCCAGGCCTCGCTTAAAGCGCTTACCAGCACTAGCATTAGCTCCAGAATAGTACTGGACATCGTAGACCAACTTAATACATTAGGTACCTCCCACCGAGTAGAACTTAGGTGGGTCCCAGGACACGAAGGAGTACACGGTAACGAACTTGCCGACGAACTCGCAAGAGAGGGATCCAGCAGTATCCCCATAGGACCTGAACCATTCCTCCCACTACCTGAAGGAATCATCAACAACGCAATCGATGAGTACCTATTCAAACTACACCTCAACGCATACCGACAGGTCGACCTCAGTGAAAAAGGGAAAATCCCTCTTGGACTATTCCTTAACAAATACAAATACAGGAATATTAATATCACAGGAACTCACCTCAGATGGCTAACATGGCTACTTTCAGGGCACAGCCCACTAGCTTACTTTCAGACTAGGGCCAACAACGTCAACTTTGAGACACAAGACTGCGAACACTGCCCAGGGGAAGCAGAAACATCACAACATTTCCTCTGCGAATGTGTACAGCTGATGACTATCAGACTGAGGATATTTGGTAAACCTCTACTCACAATGGAGGAAATTATCAACAGTAAACTCAACCACATCATAAAGTTTGTGGAACAGTCAAAAAGACTAGACAAGGAAGATCTCTTTGGGTAAACTACTAGGAATTAACACCAGGAAATAACACAATTTCAGGAAAACAACATCAGGAAATAACCCACTCCCAGGAAAACTAATAATAGCACAAATTCCAGGAGATGACCTGGCTCGGAAGTCCCTTGTCTGCCCACCGAAGTACCACAACCGAAGTGGGTTTGCTCTGAGACAGGTAGTGACAGCTTCAAGACTCCAGAGGTCTGTTGCATTGATATTTATTATTTTATGAGTTCGTATATACTTTGGGAGTCCTGGAATGCAGCTAGCAGGAGTTGCATTCTGTGGGCACGGCGAGAAGGCCTCCATCTTTTTCGTAAGAGGCCAGAAACCGTTGACCAGAACAGAGAGAGAGAGAGAGACCATTTATATGGCCCAAGCATATAAACTTGTTATCCCAATCAGAGATATGTCTTTATACGATGTGGATCATTTGGACATGGCTTGAACCGACCCGAGGAAATTGTGATCACCTGCTGCTTACGACTGGATCAGTGGATCACTTCGAAATACGTGACGTGAGCCGACTCGACGAATCACTTAATGGTCCATAAGAAGGATAGGACCTGACCTGAACTTGGAAATATGACAGGATCTGGTGTCGCACTACAGTACGCTACCTGGAGTGTAGTGCGACACTTAACACTAACTCTAGTGCGAAAGAAGGAGGTCTTGTCGAACTTCAGATTTCGCACTACAGTACGTGTCGCACTACAGTACGTGTCGCACTACAGTACGTGCCGCACTACAGTACGTTTAGTACTGTCTAAGGGAAGCTGTGACATTGGTCTGCTATGTTATAATATTATATGGCCAAATCTGCAGAAAAAATAATTCCATAATTCTTGAAATTTAAAAAAAAACCAATGCGAAATGTAAAGTAAATTCCTAATTTCTACTCAGCGACCGTTAATCATCAACAATAAAGCACAAAACAATAACATCAACACGATACGATCTAATGACAGTAGCTTGTATTAAATCGCAAGAATGAGTTACACAGTAAAACACAGCAACTAATAGTCTCCCGAAACGTTGCTTCCTCCTGCTGATATAGCATTAAATAACATACTGACATACATGATATAATATGTATGTTATATCGCTATATATATTTTTACCTCAGTCCTCAGATAATCAATTAATTGGATAATTATCAATTAGCTAATTAGCAAAAATTTAAAATATTTTTACAGGCTCAAAATGATCGGAATAGCTTAAAACACGGAGAAAAGTAGTTTTTACAAAAACTTCGAACATTTTTCACTTACATTTTTGTTCGACAAAAGTTATCTAATTGCATGAACCGTGGAGAAGGCAACCAAAGGCACATTTGAAATCGAACCGATAGCCTGTTGTACTACGGTAATGTCATAATATGTAATAAATAAAACCTCTCTGAGTCTGTACTGTTAATCGTGCTAATCTGAACCGTCCTACCTGTATTTTTTCCACGTTTCATGCTACCCTGTTCATTATTACTTTAGCCGAAACATTTTTTTGGTTTTAGCTTAATAGTTGGTTCCTGAGATACAGAGTTCTCCTGATTTCGATAAGAGCTTGCGTCATTTAGACATTTTCATAAACATCCTTTTTCAAGATGCCGAGAAATTGCAGTCTCCGTTTTTTGTCGAACTCCAAAAACTGAATTATGAATTAATATGTGTTTTCTTTCGAACATACGTGTAACGTGACATTTGGAATTGTATATTCGGTTTAGCCGCTATATAGGTACGTTTCACCACTGGAAACTTACAGTGAATTTTAGAAAATTGACCATGGAATAACTATGCTAAATAGTAAATATGCTGTCTATGTAAGTATGTAAACAGTTTTCTGCACAGTCTCCAGGCTCCCCAGTCCTTTTCCCGATTGGGACGGATCCAGTTATTCTCTCTGTCGAATTATTTCCAATCGAATTATAGGTTTTAATTTGGCCCTCGAAAGCCTTCAAGTCTCCTAGTAATTCATTCTTTTCCCATCACAAAATATGATATCAATATTGCTGAAGTGCTATAGTCAGGCAACAGTTGATCAGGCGATCTGCAATTCTAGCGATTAAAAGTCTTGAGGTCACGCATATAGGGCCCCGCTGACCCCGCTGCGGGGGGGGGGGGGGAGCCATCTTATCCTCAATAACTCACTTTTAATCGGAGGGATTTCAATATATGGATTGGGCGCAACTGTCGTACTCGTATCTGATCAAGCAGTTTTGACAGGGGTGTAGGAAGGAGGGGGGGGGGGGACAGGCGGGCGATCGCCCCTTCATAAAATCTGGGCAAGGGTGAAGGGGCCAAAAAGGGCCAACTTTTTTATTTAGGTTTCTAAACATTTTTGGGAAAACCACTTTTCTCCACGTTTCATGCTACCCTGTTCATTATTAGTCGAAAATATTTTCGACTTATCGAGAATGACTCGGACCGAACATTTTTTTAAGTCAAAACTTTTTCGAGTCCATCCCCTTTGCATGTACTGTAATTAATTATGAAACTCTAATATCCTGTGGTTAACGTTTTTCAGTTTCAGTTCTTTTATTTATTTCGATTTAGTAATTCCTGATTGCTAAAATCTGCCGAGATTTACTGAACTCCAACTACAAATGTAAGTGATTTATTTTAGTATTCTTGAAAACAAAAATTCACGAAGTTTTTTAAAAAGCCTTTTTCTCCATACCACGTTTCATGCAATTAGATAACTTTTGTCGAAAAAAAATTTAGAAATTTTTTTCAGTCTTGAAAAAAAAATGTAAGAGAAAAATTTTCGAAGCTTGATAATTATCCAATTAATTGATTATCTGAGGTAAAAATTTTGCGGACGTCCTAAGTAGATGGTCCCTAACCTCTTCCCTTACCACATTATTCAGAGATCCGGGCCCGTCTGAAGTACTGCGAAGGAGTTGGTCAGTTGGTTCCATGAGTCGCTGCATCATCGTAAATCTCTCTGACTGAGTCGTCAGTATCACTGTTTCTTCCCTTATCGATATCACTGACCACACTGATTCTTGTACTCTTTCTTTGTCGTAAGCCCACCTCTCTCTTAAACTTGGAGATCAGGAACTCTTTGGCGGCTTGAGATTACCTTGTAGGTAAAAAGTCGCTCTGATAAACCACAACGTGACTGCTAATCGGATTCCTATAGATTCGGATAACCAAATACCAGTAGTATGTTTTACGCTCAAATCAAATGTAGAATAATCTAGAAATCCAATATCAACCAACTTGATCAACCAACTTGATCAACCAACTTGATCAACCAACTTGATCAACCAACTTGATCAACCAACTTGATCAACCAACTTGATCAACCAACTTGATCAACCAACTTGATCAACCAACTTGATCAACCAACTTGATCAACCAACTTGATCAACCAACTTGATCAACCAACTTGATCAACCAACTTGATCAACCAACTTGATCAACCAACTTGATCAACCAACTTAATCAACCAACTTGATCAACCACTTGATCAACCAACTTGATCAACCAACTTGATCAACCAACTTGCGGACATAGCACATTGTTTAAATACTGCACCTAACGCCATTATTGATTATACATTATAAGATCAAAGAATATTGAAAGTAAAATTGTTAGCTACGATCCCGGCACTTTTTTCCAGTCCCGGTCGATCCTTGGTAGTATTGCTATAGGAGAAATGATTAGTTGTTAAGGCCGCTATATTATCATTATTAATCAAATGTTTGGCACACAGCCCCCATATAATAGTGGTGTTCAGGTCAGGAGCAGGGGAGATATAATTTTTAAAATTTTATTCTTTGTAATTTTCAATAACCTTGTCTAGTCATTGACTACTGATAATTATATCTACATTTTTCAATGTTAGGGTAGAGACTACTGGTAGGAGCGATGTACAAATAAAACGCTTGATCGAGACAGACTTTAAGTTCGTCATATTTTAAGCGTTTAATTTCTTCGACATTTTTCATGAATTTTTTACCGTTAAGTTTTTTCGAACTATTTTTTTTAAATGCCGAAAATCGAATCAGCAAATCCTTGACATTACATAAAAATAAAATTCTGAATGTTTACTGCAAATATTTTCGGTTCTGAGATAGTTTATAAATTAATCATCAATAGTTAATAAATTAATCATCAATCGTTATAATCACAGCTATCACGATTTCCAGAGCTTCAGTCACAACTGTCACTTGTTAGCAGTGGATGGTCTCGAAAAATCAGCCGTGGGCGATGGTGTGATATTTTCTTATCGTTAAAACGTGACATCATGATTGCTACCTGCCCGCTAAAACAAATACCAAACGTAAACAACAGATCGGTCATCTTGCATATCATTGGTATTTTAAGAATTTAAGAATTCGCAGAACTTTAGAACCCAAAACTAAGCACTTTTGGCTCCGAATCTACTCGTTAATAACCAGAGATCTGTCCGGTCGGTCCGAATCAGCTGATAATCTTAAGCAATAATATCAATAAATGTGTGTGTGTGTGTGTGTGTGTGTGTGTGTGTGTGTGTGTGTGTGTGTGTGTGTGTGTGTGTGTGTGTGTGTGTGTGTGTGTGTGTGTGTGTGTGTGTGTGTGTGTGTGTGTGTGTGTGTGTGTGTGTGTGTGTGTGTGTGTGTGTGTGTGTGTGTGTGTGTGTGTGTGTGTGTGTGTGTGTGTGTGTGTGTGTGTGTGTGTGTGTGTGTGTGTGTGTGTGTGTGTGTGTGTGTGTGTGTGTGTGTGTGTGTGTGTGTGTGTGTGTGTGTGTGTGTGTGTGTGTGTGTGTGTGTGTGTGTGTGTGTGTGTGTGTGTGTGTGTGTGTGTGTGTGTGTGTGTGTGTGTGTGTGTGTGTGTGTGTGTGTGTGTGTGTGTGTGTGTGTGTGTGTGTGTGTGTGTGTGTGTGTGTGTGTGTGTGTGTGTGTGTGTGTGTGTGTGTGTGTGTGTGTGTGTGTGTGTGTGTGTGTGTGTGTGTGACTGATCTTGACAGGGAAGTTCATGGAATTATAAATCATTTAAGGACCTATAAAGAAAACTGTGTATAATAATAAGATCATGAGTCCAATCACAAGTGTCGGCTGCCCAATCTAGATCTAGCTACCATGGGAAGATGACAAATCAAAACCAATTAAAAACTGTTTGATCAGATACGACAGTTGCGCCCAATCGATATTGAAATCCCCCAATTATAATAAAAGTAAACTTTATTCAATCAACAAGAATTGCGCCCGTTTGTTCGTTTTGGTGGACGCCGGACGCTCGATTTCCGTTCACTACAAGCTCTGATATAATTGCTACACGAGGCATACAGCGTGTGTCAACTCTGATCAGATAACGTCATAATATTGAATTTTAAATACGGGAAACACTGATCCAATTCAATTGCTCATTGCTGTAAAAATTGCCGTAGAACTTAAATAGGTAGACGCCAGACGGTAGTGCGCCATCGACAGTGAGCCGCGCGTGCCGACTGCATGTAGGATGGTTTTTTAGCGCTAATTTCAGCCAGCACGAAATTCTTGAAACAAATGCATATTGAATAACCTTCCCTCGATCTAATTTTATCAAAAATTGGTTTGCTTACTGATAGACTTACAAGAAAACTGTCCGAAAAAGTTGAGGCATATCCAATCATCAGACATTATGTTACAGCTCACGTACAAATTGGACTTATTACTGTCGTTTTGAGAATCTGACATGGCGAATCAGACCTCGTCACTGATTGGGAACCTGTTAATGGCCTGTTAGGGTGTGGGAAACGGGCGCAACCATCGGTAGGCCCAAATATCATACTTTTGATATCAGTATTAATTACTATTGTATTTTATATAGATGCCATCGTGGAGTAGGTGGTCTATAACTGCATCTTTTCAGTGTCACTTTGTGATAAGCCATCAAATTGAATAGAAATGAATGTTAAGCTTATCATATATCGTAATTTTACGCCTTCAAATTACAAATTAAGTCATTATTATAGTACAGAAATAAAGTTAAGAGACTCGCAGTTCAGATCGCTGCGTCCATTGGTTCATCAATTAAATTTCTGACCAATGAGCGCACGTTATTTCATCTAATCACAGCGCCTATATCGCCCTATATCGTCCAATCACAGTACGTTATATTAAGTCATAATTAATCAAGTTCATCCCTCCAGGTTCCTGCGGTTATACTGTAAATCGGAACGAACAAGAGATAAAGGAGGCGCTAGAGAACTTTGTGATGGCACTAAACAGGACCAAGGTAGGTTTTTTCTTTTCTTTTTGATTTTTTTTATTAAGAGAGGCTAGGTAGGTAAGGTGGTAGAATCACCGTGACGTCTTTGGGTCACAGAGTATGGACCTTCTTTTATTCTTTGAAAGAAATTGTAGTTTAATGAGAGTATCAACGGTCTTGAAAACGGAATGAAATGTTGAAAAACGAATGAAACGTAACTTAATTAGCTCCAATTTCTTCAGGTTGAAAATGTTGAAAAGCAGAGAGAGATAGAAAGAATAAGTACAATGTTGTCAACTACACAAGAAACTGCCGAACGCTTCCGCCACAAAGCTGCTGAGGTAGAGAAATTACTGATATTACTTATTAGAATTAAGAGTTATATAGAAAAAAAACCTTTTAGTGGTTGTACAAATATGAACACTTTATTTGTCAACTTATAGATACAGAATCACGGATATTGGTAATTGGCATTACTGGTGACCTTAGCTGTAGAAAGAATTGAAGTAGAAAGCATAAATAAAATACTTATATCCCTCTCCCCATGATTTACTAAATGGGCTGACCAATCAGCGTTCTAGACTTACATCACGTGACAATGACGAACCAATGTAAGTAAAAGGCACCAAGAATATACTAGAATGTGTAAAAACATGAAGTAAGTAGGTACCTACTAGGTACTATCACAACAAGATCCGTGAGCAGGGAAAATGGCATGTTTGCTAACCACACTAACCACACTAACCACACTAACCACACTAACCACACTAACCAGTAACCACACTAACCCTAGTAACCAGTAACCACACTAACCACACTAACCATACTAACCACACTAACCACACTAACCACACTAACCAGTAACCACACTAACCCTACTAACCACAATAACCACACTAACCACAATAACCACACTAACCACACTAACCACGCTAACCACACTAACCACACTAACCAGCAACCACACTAACCACACTAACCCTACTAACCACACTAACCCTACTAACCACACTAACCCTACTAACCACACTAATCACACTAACCACAATAACCACACTAACCACAATAACCACACTAACCACACTAACCACACTAACCACACTAACCAGCAACCACACTAACCACACTAACTACACTAACCAGCAACCACACTAACCACACTAACCACACTAACCCTACTAACCACACTAACCCTACTAACCACACTAACCACACTAACCACAATAACCACACTAACCACACTAACCCTACTAACCACACTAACCCTACTAACCACACTAACCACACTAACCACACTAACCCTACTAACCACACTAACCATACTAACCCTACTAACCACACTAACCACACTAACCACACTAACCCTACTAACCACACTAACCACACTAACCCTACTAACCACACTAACCCTACTAACCACACTAACCACACTAACCCTACTAACCACACTAACCCTATTAACCACACTAACCACACTAACCACACTAACCCTACTAACCACACTAACCACACTAACACTACTCCCGTTACCAGGCAGACGCACTGGTTGAGGACAAGGAGAAACAGTACTCCGGATTGGAGGGTGAGCTGATAGCTGCTGATTCCGTCCGGGACGCTCTACGGAGGGACAAGGAACAGGTTAACTCTTTATTTGTAAAAAATGTAAACAATTATTTTAAAAACTCCTTATTTATTTTTGGTCAGGACTTTTAAAGCACATAGTTAGCATATTTGTAGGTCATGAGGTGTTTTATAATTTAACTCTGCAGTTATTCGTGCTGGTACAAAATTTCAAAGTGTCATTTTCTTAGAAATCAGGCTACATTCAAGTAAATTTATGCATACATCCCAGAAAGCGGCCATCTCATGCAGGGCAGGATTCAAGATTTTAATTCACAAATTAAGTGACCAAAAATTACCCGACTAAAAAATTAAATAATTTATAATAAATTAAATAAATATAAATAAATATAAATAAATTTGACCAAAACCCATAATCATGGGTAGAGTGAACCGCTGCCAGTGTCTCTCTTTTCCAAACAAAAGAAAATGATATTAATTTGAGGAACCGTCCGCAAATGCAAATTGATACCGAGAATGAAATCGGTCGCTCGCTTTTCCCATTCAATAAGCTTTATTACAATACGTAAGCCGTGAATGAATGGGAAAAGCGAGCGACCGATTTCATTCTCGGTATCAATTTGCATTTGCGGACGGTTCCTCAAATTAATATCATTTTCTTTTGTTTGGAAAAGAGAGACACTGGCAGCGGTTCACTCTACCCATGATTATGGGTTTTGGTCAAATATCATCTCTTTTTGATTATAATGTCAGGATAATTTACACAGTCGAAACTTAATAAGGAGGTAATTTCAACGATTTCGAAATTTTACCTTTGAAAACGTTTCCTTGTGTTTAGGTAGGCATATCTGTCAATAACAGACTGAATATAGCACTTTTTACTCATTCAAGTTGGCATTAAATTCATATATAATGCCATTTTAATATCGTGGGAAAGCAGAATATATTCGAAATCACGAATGAGCAAAATTCTCACCTTTCGCACGTGCAAACTTTGAGCGGACGTTGCGTGCGCATAAAATATTGAATCACCATAAATTTTTGCATAGTGTTATTTAATATATAGTTTGATAAGCATGAAAAGTTTCAGAAGATTTCAAAAAGAACTTGGATCACAACGGGACTCCAAAGTTGGTAAAAATCGTGAAAATAACAATTTTTAGTGATTTTAGCTATTTTAAATGAATTTGGGCGTGTCCCCACGTGTGCAACTTTTCGATTTTCAACTTTAAAACTAGCCTATAACACAATTTAGACCTTAAGGAAGCAAAATTGAGCTCCACAACCCAAGGGATGGCCCAACACCAGAGAATACTAATTCATAACTTTTGTGTTTTTATAAAATTATTCTTCAAAAAAGCACTAACTTCAATAGCAAATATCTTTATGAAGGAGCAAGGTAGGAAACTTTTCTGGTAGATTTTCGGAATGCTTGAACAATTATCTAAGATGAAAATGCACTCAGATTTTGAATAAAATTACTCCTTAATGGTGTAAAATCGATTTGAAAAGTTCATACTTTGTCAAAAATCAAGTTTTAAAAACACTTAATTTGATGACGTCATCAAGTGATGATGATGACGTTAAATTAATTTTCAATACAATGTAAACTGAAGCTTAAACGATTATCTTTAAAACCTGTGGTTCAATATGACTGTAACGTTTATACTTTTGAATCTACGGACACTTAAATGTAGGCTACAATTAACTGCCAAAGCGTCTATACATACATATATATATATATATATATATATACTTCACGACAATCTGTTGTAAAACAGGGGTTCCAGAAAACCCACTTGCCGATACTGCTGAAACATGAATTTTTGTTTACAGTCGATTTGGACAAGGTCTAGACGCCCTGCAAAGTTTCGGATCTCTAACTCAATTTTAACATGGTTTTTAAGGCACCTGAATATGGCGATTTTGGGTTTTTTACCTAATTTCGTATAACATGCTGGCGCGTATTTTGCGCAAATTTCTTAAAAACCTCCATATAACTATTTCTTATTCCTATCATCTTTAACATTGAATTAGAATGTTTTGAACTTAAATATACCTGCTGAACTACTTTCGATGAGTGTTAATGCCTGGAAAACAATAAAGGGGATATAATAGTATAGGGGGTAAATAGTATTGTGAATATAAAGGCGACGGTAATGCTTGCCAGCATTGTGATTAAATAAATTAAATAAATATAAATAATGATAATTTATCTCCAGATTGTGATGTACCTTGAGGAGTTGAGCTCAACGCTACAATTAGACGGTTCTATTTTGGAGGCTGGTATCGAACTAAGGGACGCTATTACAGCGAAATGCGAGCTTCTCGTCAACAATGAGGTAATAAGGTTCCTATAATAAGGTTCCTATAATAAGGTTACTTTATAATAAGATAATACTGTATAGTGTACCTATGTCATGTAAAATCCGGATTTGAACATTATTTATGAGTCGCATAGTTGAATGTTTTCTTGGGTAAATTTCTATTGATCCCGTTTGATGCGACAAGGAAAAGGCTCTTATTATCAAGGAATTATTCAACGTTTCAATGTAGTAAAATCGTTACATCGTATTCATGATATCAAATTATTTGTTATATAGTAGGTAGTGTTGAAAGTATTAAAACCCTATGTCCTATATAATATAGGGCCTATGTCCTATATACTATTTTCTTGTCTTCGAATAATTATCCCACCTATGTAATCTGATAGCCAACAGTTTTATCTGCACAGGGGATACCAGGTTTCTTTTAATTGGGGAATTTTAAGGATTAGAGATCATGTTAGCTGAAGATTACAAGTCGGAAGTCTGCACGTGACAGCGTCCCCCCTTTAGCCCTCCTAGTCCCCCCTTTAGCCCTAGCGTCTTGCTGTTAAGACATGATGCAGCGATCAAAATCAAATGTAGTAATAGCTTAAATCGAATTTTCAAAGGGCGTTCACAACTGTACAGTGCACCTATATATTTTACATACCTATAATACGGTACCTAGCTTTGGTCTGCTCTTATCTTTGCATCACATGAAGTAAACATTCATAGTCATTATACTCATTATTATTTATTAATAGTAATTATAGTCATTATAGTCATTATAATCATCATAGTCATTACTATTAGACAATCTTTCGAGATGAACATCTTTTAAATTTTCAAATACCCAGAAAAATGACTTGTGAAGTCAGCTACGATAACATGTATGCGATAAGCTGCTAATGACTATATTTCATCACAAATCAATTAATGTGATTGTTTGGGCCGTTGCCATTCGTTCTAATCTACTTAGGTCCTAAATATAAATATTCACATAAATCAAAGTAAGATGAATCAGCTTGGTGCCTGGTAGATTAATTGTGATGATAAAACGCCACTCGCCCGTAGATACAGCTATACATATTTACCGAATACTCCACTGTTTCTGACGTCATTCTCCTGTAAAGACCGCATTGCCTTTATTTTATTCCTCCACTTTTGGGTATCGCTGCATAAAGTGTGTTCTAGTTGAAAAGTATAGTACAGCTATGTTCAAGCTCAATAGATTTTTGACCGATTTTGGCCCGTAAATAATGAAATTGAAAATGATCCCCATTTTTACCATTTATTCCTTAAATTTTGCTCAAATGGGCATGGGCATTTGAAACCGACGGGATAGCCGGCCCGTTAAAAGATGCTTTGTCGGATAATGGATATCTGATGTCAACCGGAAAGCATTCTGGGATCTGATACACTCGGTTCCGACTTGCAAACTAGGGTACATGTCGAACTAGGGTACTTGTCGAACTAGGGTACGTGTCGAACTAGGGTATGTACCGTGTCGAACTAGGGTACGTTCGCGAGGGAGCTTTAGTAAAAAAGAGAACAGCCTTTCTGTAAAACTAGAACTATTTGTAATTAATTAATTACTTACAGTTACAGGGACCGCTAGTAAAAGAGAGAACATCCTCTCTAATTAGTAATTAATTAACTAATAACAGGGAGCACTAGTAAAAGAGAGGACAGTCTCTTTGTTCAATTAATTGATAATTAATTAATTAATAACAGGGAGCACTTGTAAAAGAAAGAACAGCCTCTTTGTTCAATTAATTGGTAATTAATTAATTAATTAATTAATAACAGGGAGCACTTGTAAAAGAAAGAACAGCCTCTTTGTTCAATTAATTAGTAATTAATTAAATAATTACAGGGAGCACTTGTAAAAGAAAGAACAGCCTCTTTGTTCAATTAATTAGTAATTAATTAAATAATTACAGGGAGCACTTGTAAAAGAAAGAACAGCCTCGCTGTACAACGCGCAGAGGAAGGTAAAGGCTCTGAAACAGCAGTTAGAACAAAAGGAATTGCAGATGAACCTACAGAGACAGAAGGTAGCCGCTCTGGAAGAACGAATCACTCGGCTCAATCAGGTACTATTTTTAGTTTTAACTTTTATCACTAATTTAACTGCGATATAACTGCTCTATAACAAGTACAAAGGGTTATGGAATTCCATGTGGTGGATGGAGATCGGAGATGTAAGATGAGTAATTAAATTGTACACTCTACTGATTCTTATGAATATGACTAATGACTGAGTTATATGACTTAGTTTTACATGCCTAGCACCATGATACGTAGAGTCTGCATAATGATGTTGTACGTGTTACCTTCTATGACGCTGATGCACTTGATCTCGAAGATTCTAAGGTTCAGCATTATCAACATAGGCAAATGATGAATGAAAAACATTTATAGTTGAGATACATAATGTATTGGTCTCTTACATTTCAGGGGAAGTTAAATAAATTATTTAAGACAAGTGAAACAATCAATTTGGACAAATAACTAATATCAAAAGTTGTAAAACATGTACTTATCCGAATATTTGAAAGACAATTGGATATAGACTTAAAACACCTAATTATATACCTAATACCAAATCTATTTTTAATTTTACTGAGAGAAAAACGTCCGGACATGCAATAGGCTATCTTATTTTTTCTGTTTTCTAACAAATGTGCTTCAAGACAATTTTTGAAATTATGAATTCTTCAACCCAAATTTCTATTTTGGGTCAATATTCTTATTTCTTATTCTCGTCTTCGTATTTGTTCTCGATCTGTTCCTCGGCATCATAAATTGCTCTGAAAATAGAATCAATCATTAAATGTTATTCAGACCTATTACTATTGTATAACTGAGTTCATAACTTGTTATTTTCGATCATTGAACATCATGATATCATAAAAACCTCAAAATTTCGCACAAGCCCTCCTCCTTGTAGCATATAAAGTCAGCTATAGCCCCTCCCAATGGATTCATCACTGCTTTGGTTTCCTTGTTAAACATCTGCCTAGCAATGTCTTTCAAGCCCTCCTGTATCGCTTCATTATTCGCCTCCATATTTCCCAGTAGCTCTCTTGCCTTGGCACACATCTCGTTTGTCTTATCAGTATCTTCGTCACAATTCACCTTTTTCAGCTGCATTGCATCTAACAAATTATCAGCCTTCCAGGGTTTACAATCGGCGTCCTCAAGTTTGCATGTGTATTCTTCAATGAGAACATCGAACTTCATAAACAGTTCCAGGGCTGCAGCGGATAATTGGCTGCCAAGGTCTGCTTTTTTGTTCTCAAGTTCAAGGTTAACCGGCTGTGAGACCACTGCCGTAAGTAGGAGGGCCAGGAACAGATTCATCATGAGCTGTTTTGCTAAACTTATCTATAGGGTTGTTATAATTAATTATTAATTATTAATTATTGATATACAGTTGTTTTTTACCATCATTTTGAATTGAACCAAATACCGCCGACAAGAAACGCTGCTTTTAGCATTTAATTCATATTAAATTTTTTTAAATAATTTAAACACAACGATTCTAACATTTGAGAAGAAACTGTGCCAAAGCAGAAGGCAAAGTATACTGCAGGGGCAACTATATTTAACGGTTAAGGATATAAACCCATAATGAAATTTACGCTGATTTTTAATGGGACAACACAAACAAATTCAAACATTTCTCAATGTTACTATGATAGTGATATTGGGAACGAAGCTAGGGTGCCCGAAGGATAAGACAATATCCAATGTGGTGATGTGATGCGTAACAGTGTTAATATTACAATAAGAATAAGAATGATATTACAATACAAGAATGTAAAGAATGATCTTCAAGAGGCTTCCTTTGTGCTGTCTAGGGATGACTATTATTTGCCAATCTATTATTTTCCAACTTGAATAAACGCAGAGTACAGACTCCAGGTATCGTACTCTAGTACAAACAAGAATTTTGCCGCAGTTACACCACGCACGATCAATATTCCCTACAATTTACTTGTACCAGTATTACTTGTACCAGTATTACTGGCAGTAATTACTCCAAGTTAAAAGCTTGACACACGTGATAATAGAGGTTGCATTTTTTGCAAAACTTGAAAAAAAGTGCAAAATATTTACTTATCCGCCACTAGACAATATTTTCCATAAATCACTGGGGATCCGTGCAATTGCATGTATAATAGTAATACCATGTGATGTAAAATATGTTAGGCATAAGGTGAGTTAGCAGTTAATCTGTTAAGTGAGATTTTTAACATTGACCATTATAATTTTATAACATACCTTTGTGAACATTATATGGACTATAACTCATGAGGGTAAAGGAAATACTTCTACGAACATAGTGATAGTGTAAAACTTATACAAAGGATGCCACAATGCTGACAACATGCCGCCACCTCTAAGTCGCCCACAAAAAGCCACTGAGCTGCACAATTTTGCCACTACTCGATAGAATTAAAGATGTTAAGTGATTTAAACCTCATTCTGTCCGATAACCATAATGATAATTTGCCATAGGGTTACATGTTCCAGAAGCACGTGCCTAAGAAAAACTTGTTTACTTGAAGAACCGTGGAAATTTCTGCGAATTCGCCGCGATTTTCGAGATTTTTCTTAGTTTGGCTTGTCGAGGCGCCGCGATTTTTAGCCTAGATAATCGCGATTTTCTTTTGTCCTTGACTTGCAGCAGGTGTTTAGTAATATAATATAATATAATAGATATATGACAATATTGGGAACGAAGCTAGGGAGGCGAAAGAAGATGAAAGGGGGTGCTAAGATCCCATGTCGTACGTAGCATGGGTGATGCTATTACAAAGCAGTGCTTCTATGTAAGAGTGATCTTCATCAGGCTCCTTGGCTCAGTGTATATTATTCAAATTATAAATACTAGTGTAACCCGTGCCTACGGCCGGGACTTCACTATCGCAGTTGAAATGCAAAAGTATAAACCCGCCTATTATATTCGAAAACACGCATTACATTTTCGTAGTTAAAACGGTGCGAAAGTATGAACTCGCTCATTCCAAACATACCACAATTTAATTCTGAGTGCGCCTCACGTATCTAATAGTAACTCTTGATAGTTTTTAGTTGGACGATAACATCATTTACTTTGTCACGCTTATATTATATATATTATATAATAGGTAACAGCTAACATACTATGAACCAGGTAGAAGATGATAGAGACCAGGGCTATGTGAAGCTGAAGAAAGCGCAGAGGAATGTGGAAAAGTTCGGGACAATGTGTCAGGTAAGAATCTCCGATCTGTGATAATTAATTAGGTAATTATAATCAACTAATATATTTCTCGAGAGTAATTTATTTATTGACTCACAAATAATTACTGCGAATTAAGTTTAATACTGGTTGGTCGGGAGCTGTTCCAGAAAAATCGGTAATATGCGAGGAAATTTTGGAGGAAATTTGGTGCCAAAGAGGAAATTTTTAGAAGACAAGATCTTTTTTTTAGTACCTCTAATTACACTCTACTTATCACAGTAAATTGTTAATCGGTTGACATGATACAAATTACTAATCGACCACTAATTGACTAATTGACCACCGGCTGCAGGAGAAGACAGTGGAGATAACGGAACTGAAAGCTAAACTGCACGACAAGGCCAACGTGGAAGAACACCTTGCTGACGCCAATAATAAGATCACTGAATATGGGCGGCAGGTATTTCTTATTATATAAACTGTGACGTCACACCACACAAACTGTGACGTCACACCACACGTGTAATTGGACAGTGAGTCAGCCTGTATTCATATGACAAGCTTTTGACTTTTAGTTTTTGTCTGGTACCGACTTTTTTATTAAAACATTAGAGTAATAGAGTAGTCTTATAAAATAATACTAAACAGCTCCGTGGTTGAAATAATACCTTAACTTTCCAGGTAGCTAAAGTTAACAAGCTGAAGGAACAGCTGAGAGTCGAGCTGGACACAATTCAGAGTGAACTTCGAACAGAGCGTAGCTATTTGAAATCTCACAAGGTTTGTACAATTGTACAGTAACATTTTTTTCCCCGAATAGGGCTTAACATACACAATGTAAACAATCAAAATCCCGATTTACCGAGCGCCTTTTTAACTCCGCGGTAAATTGGGATATAACTCCTTAACTCACCATTTTAGGGGTGTGGTCAGGTAAATCAAGCTACCTTCCATTTTTCCACTGCTCTGAAGTCTGAACTGTCAAATCAGATAATGGATATATTACTGGAAGTCATACATTTTTTAAATCGGCGCTGTTCTGTATTTACGGATTTATTCGGTAAGAATTCGTCATGGCAAGATCTTAACTAAAATAATTTTTTTTAAAGAAGAAAAAACGTTCTGAATTTTGTTTTTTCAGGAATTAGCGAAGGATTCTACGACAAAGCTTAAAAACGAGCTGACAGAAACTATGAGAACGTTAGAAGACAGCAGGAGCAGGGAGAGACAGGTAAGATTGATGACGTCACTATTCATTTTATGACGTCACTATTCATTTTATGACGTCACTATTCATTTTATGACGTCAATATTCATTTTATGACGTCACTATTCATTTTATGACGTCACTATTCGTTAATCATTTCCAAAATTATTAAATCTTCGCGAAAGTTTGTAAACATTAGAACGTACTTCTTTTTTACTGTTTTTTTCTTCAGACCTCCTGGTTGGTGGCATGTGCAATTTTTTTTTTAATGTATTTTTTAAATTTTTTTAAAAAATCTCAAATTATCTCTAACACTCTCAACTAATTTCAATGACACCCGTAACTTTAAATCTTATCCATCTCCGACTTCAGTTGTTAGAATTCCGGAATGTGTTGATTCAATACATTTGAAGTTGTATTAATCATGTTAAATTGGAAAAATGTATGTAAATTAACATTTTTTCAGCTGTTGGAATTCCGGAATGTGTTAGCTAAAGTGATCGGTCTGGAGATAGAGGCTACACCAGTACCTGATTACGAGATAATATCCAGACTAGAAAAACTCGTCGAAGCCCACCAAGTAATTTATAGTTTATAGTGCTTATTATTGAACGTTTTATAGAGATTTTGGAGTGAACATTTTGCTTTTTCATTTCAGTCAATTTTTGTCCTAAAATTGTTACAATTTGTTTTTCTTGTTCTTGCAAAATTCATGTGGCTTATTCTTAATGTAACAACCCGATTAGTTCTATACATATTGTGGTGTATTGATGTTCCAACAATCAAGGGACAAGACATTTGCAAGTCATCTCAATATTTAATTTATCTCACCAAATAGTCCTTTACAACATTGATGATAGTTGTTAAAAGGTTTACTAAAAATAACGATTTTGTCTTTCAGTCGCATCTCCAAGCATCCCAAGCACTAGAAGCTGGTTTAAGACACATGGCATCGGGCTTCAGAAACAGCTACGATGAAACTATGAGTGTTTTGAGTCCTCTCAACAAATCATCTGCAGAGGTCAGCAAGTGATGGGACCTTAAGCAGAATCACGTGACGTCATCATATGCCACACGTGACGTAATCATATGCCACGCGTGACGTCATTTAATGCCACACGTGACGTAATCACATACCACGTGACATCATAATAATCTCACGTGTTGACACGTTACGTTTACTAGACGTCACGAACTGACCACGTATTTTTCGTGGATTATGTGAAACGATTCCATCGAGATTAAGGGATTAGATAGGTAAATATTCGTTTTTTTGAGAAAGTGTTTAAGGGAAAATATAATTAAATATAGTGTATCGATTTTTATGCATACCAGATCAAATAAGTTTTAAATTTAATATTTGTTAGGCTTTCAGGAACAAGGCTCTTTCTCTTTATATAAAGCGAAGCGTTCTCAATGATGATAAGATTTCACCATTATTGAATTTAGTTAACTTCAACTAAAAGTAAATAAGATAATAGGTGGGCCCGCCTTGATTAAGTTTACAATTATTAATTCTAACTTTATTGCTTAACTTAGTGTTCAATCAGTACTTTACTCTTTTTGATATTGAAGTTTTTATGTGTTGAAGTTGTTTGTAGAGAATATAATTATATATTCAGAATATATTATATATCCAGACATAGTCACATAACAGTTCAGTGGTAGAATTATCTTATATTATTATTATCTAAGTTTTACTCCACATGAATAAATATATAACTCGTTACGTGTATTTGATTGGTTTGCTGTACATGAATTTATCGTTAAAACAGGCCAAGGTTTTGGGCAAGTTATCAATTATGATGGCGTTATTTTTGCTCGAAACCTCGTCTCAACACTGCAGTTCGGCTGTCAAAAATAAGCTGGCAAAAGCATGAGGCAGCGGTCATATTTAATACATTTGAAGTTGTATTCTTCATGTAAAATTGTAAAAATGTATGTACATTTATATTTATTCGTATGTGTCTTTCAGAAAAGTTAGTTTTATTTGACAGTATATTTTAAGTCATTCCCATAGATCAAACTCAGAAAGCTTAACGAAATAAAAATTCATTGGCCATTATTTCACAGTTATGACCGAATTTTCTTTCTATTCAGTAACCAATTAATCAGTTAACAATAAATATAATATGTAATAGCATACATAAGGTATTGGAAATCAAAATCCTGAAAACAATGGCGGAACGATCATATTGTTCCTTTTTTAAGTTGTGTCCCATTTTCAATAATTGAAGATGAAATTTAATGGAAATTATCTCAGATTACATTTGATTATTATCCTGACGATTATAAATTAGTCCATCACGTGACAAAAGTAATTTAAGTTAAAATTAATAAACACCAGGCGCTACTGGCCGTAACTTTATCTTTAATTTTAGTTTACATAACCTGGGGGGACCCCAGGCTATAATGTTCATAAACAGAATAGAGATTCGGCGGAATGACAGGCTGAGCACCGCCCAGTAAAGCTTAGAAATAGTTTTTATAGCGTTAAAGTTCAGTTGTTCTAAGAGCATAAGTTCAATTCTATGATGGCCTTGCATCCAATTGCAAAATTAGCTGCACGATATTCTCTATCTCAGAACGCTAACAATTTAATACCATCAGCAAGTGCAGTCCATCCAGCTGATCAAATTATAAAGGGCTTTTCTCTCGGCTTCGCTGATTAAATTGTTGATTGGGGTTGATCATAATTTTCTGATCATATATGATATAGGCGAGGCTACATCTCAAAATGAATGAAATATAATCAACATCTAAGCCATGGCGCATAAGCTCCACTTTTTTTGCTTGTTAATCAAAAGTGATCTCCCTTCATCTATGATCAATATCTGAAAAATGAATTTTCATCTGATCAAGTCCGGTTTGTGCAGATCTTTCCAGCAATTAATTTGGTCAGTACTTTAAGCAAGCGCTGATAAAACAGATGCCCTTAAGTCGTATGTGGTGTGGTGTAACGTTAAGCTTAAGCTTCCCAGAAATCACGCGAGATTTTTAAAGCCAATCTCAATCACGGAGTTGCTGATAATTAAAATGGTATATGATTATGATGAGAATTTTACAGCGATCACGCTAAACCACAGCGCCTTTGCAGGTATAAATAGGAGTTGGGGTAGCTTTCGACGGCAGTTATATTTTTATCCACCAATCTTGTGAAGAGCCAAAGTTGAAATCTCTACAATCGTTGAAATGTCCAAATTTATCGGAGCATTAGTGTTTTTAGTGGTGGCCGTCTGCATCTTTGAGCAAGGTAACTCAAACTGCAGTTAAACTTAGTTTAACTTTAAGTAAACTTTCAATCACATTGTTGAGTTTAATATTTTTTCTCATTATAAAATATATAGATGATATCCAAAGTTTTATCTCCGAATTAAAAGCTAAATGTGGAGTTCAATTTGAACGCGATAATGGATTACAAATTGACTCCTTGAATTGCGTGATCCGGATATTAAATCTGATATATGATATAGTATTAATATTACAATCGTTCCATAATTACATTATGTTTACATATGTTCTGACAGTGATTATTTTATTACTGAAATCCTATTTATGCTATTGAAAAACATTCATTTAACTATCCTAGCCTGACAAACAATCAACCCTACAGGAATATCAGCATCAATCGATCTTGCAGAGGATTCAGGAGAGATGATGATGTCCGAAGTTAACTCTGCCGGTATAGCAGCGTCTGAGGGCGAACTTCTCGACTCGGACATAGTTTCAGAGCACAATGCTGAAGAAGGTGGTTACTTCGGACGATAGGTTACATGACCCGGAACAGCTTGGTCACGTGTTGAGTCACGTGGTCAAGTGACAGTCGTGTGATTGTTGTAGTTGATCTGACAACTCTACGAATGGAGCTGATGGGAAAACTTGGGGTTCCCCGATAAAATCAAATTGGAGTGAACACCAGTGCAAAACATTTCTTGTTAAAGATTTTTTGTGCTATTATTTTAAGAATTTCTTTTCGAGATTTCTTCTGATTAAACCGAGTGTTTTTATGTAACCTGATCGATATTTGCATTGAGAGTTATTTGTTTTTGTTGTTGTTTCAAGGTTAGGCATACAACTTGATTACAGGCCCATTGTGATCGTAATTCAGACTCAATTGGTGAATAGTAAATTAAAAGGAAATCTTGCTGGGAAATTTAGTTGATCTATTGTGAATAAGAGTTTGAAAAAAGTTGCTGAAAATATATCGTATTATGCTGAAATAGAATGCATCTCGGTAGACTTTAGTAGAACAAGAAATAATCAACAGTACGTTCTTCGGGTTTTACAAAATTAAATAACCATAATTATAATCATCCACAAATTATCGAGCACATTAATTATATAATTACACAATCAGAATTAGGTTTTTCTACAAGAGCCACGATATAGCCAAAAAATAGTGTTTAAAAAGGAAGGTCAAAAAGATTCAACAAAACGAATAAAAGGAAAACAATAATATGTCAGATAAAATGCTCAAAATATGCCCTTTTGTTCCTCAGTATGCCCAGAAAAAAACATTTCCTTGTTTTCGGGAGTTAATTAATCAATTAATTAATTAAGCCTTCATATCCGCGTACATGTGGTGAGCACGACGTTGGTTAACGACCGAAATACTTCTGAGGGGCCTGTCTGTCTTGGATACGTAGGTATGAGCATAAGACATACCGTTCTTCTTTTCTTCCGCACTGGCACCTAATTAATTGGTTAAATAATAAATTAGTTTGATAAAGTGCACTGTTAGTTTCTAAAACTGAAAAGCTTTCAAACCTTTGTTATGAAATGTTTGGTGTACCTATTACTTTTATAATTGAGAGTATAGTTATCTTTACGCTTTAAAAGAAATAAAAACTCATTACAGTCATACATACCTTCTCCAACCCAAACGTAGATTGACTTTTCCAAATCAACAATGAACACATCCTTAGGGTCCAAGTCGTCAACTTCAAATGAGCCTTCGGCAACTGTGTCCATCTTTAGGGTTCCTGAATCATCGCTTACCTAGAAATATGATTATGAATTTAGATGTAATTAACATACAAATTATAAGTAATCTACATACTATTCCAGATAAATTATATGTAATTTACATATTATTTGCGAATAATTTCACATTTGACTTGTAGTTGTATTGCAATCGATGAACTTTTCAGTTGTGCTAAGCTGTCTTTGTCAATCATACTCACTACCCATAGGACAGCTGCAACTTATAGAGTTATAGATAGTTCACACTATAATAGATACCTATTACCTTGGTGGATAAGAAGATAAGAAAATGAGATAACAATTGAAAATATGATAACTCACCCTGATAAGCTTCTTGGAGTGTGGTCCTGGAGCTGGAGCCTTTTCCTTCTTGTTCTTATCTCCTAGTACTCCCGCTACCTGAAGTTTACACGTTAAGTTACATGTTAGGTTAGTCTCCTAGTTAGTATAAGTTAGGTTATTACATGTTAAAGTTAGTAAATAATAATATCATGGCTAGGATTAGTGTCATTATGACGATACCTATTACACATAAGTGATGTGCTGTGAGAGCAATTACGATGAGGATATTTTTCTGACTAGATGACAAATTAGAATCCTCACATGTTTCTCGCAATTAGAGGCTACCAAGATTATCCAATTTAAACGGTTTTTAACGGTTATTATGGCAGATGGTTAGTTCAAAAAGGGCGCCAAAATAACGAGGGATCGATTGATCAGTTATGAATAAATCTTCCGTTTTTATTAAATTTACTGGTTAAAGTCAGTAAAAGTTTTTAGTTTTCTATTCTTATTACACCAATCACTATATCAAATTTACTACTAATTTGTTAGAAGCTAATTAATTAGTTGAAGTTAATTAATTAGTTAATTAGAAGTTAATAATCATACCACATCGTGTTTAAGAGGGTCATCGTCAATAGTTTCGACCTTGGGTCGTCCACATCTCTCACTCTTTATCTTCAGACAGTGGTGCATTGCTTTTACCTGGAATGGAATGTGACTGTTTAATATTTTCAAAATGAAATGTTTTGATCCTTTCAACGCTCCTAAGTTGAAAGTTAATACTAGAAATCTTCCTTTTGTTACTGTCTTATCCCCACCAACTACTTACATTAAAAGTTAAACCTTAAACTCCCGTTGCTGAATTTCAGACGAAAGCAAAAATTCAGCCAGATTTCTATTTCAGATCCAATATTACCTCCTATTTCAGATCCAATATTACTTTCTATTTCAGATCCAATACCATCTATTTCAAATCCAATATTACCTTCTATTTCAGATCCAATATTACCTTTTCGTCTTTGTCACAGTTGGGAGTATTGATCTGGTAGATCTGGAGACCGTTGTCAAGAACAAAGACATCTTCCTTGTTGAGTGATTGCTTGTAGAGGCCAACCTCCTTGATTACAGTGTTAGCGTAAGTGGTACCTGGTAAGTTGTAGAGATTACATTTTTTTACACGGACCACAGGCTTTCATTTTTCTCAACTACCAATGCTCTATATAGGACATCCATCCAATACAAAATATTCACCCTAAATTATTGCGGAATTACTAATGTCGATATGAAAATTAATCCAACACAAATGAAACTAACCAACAAACTGGAAGAGTCTTGGTTTGTATTCGGTCGGTTTGACGTGTTTGAAACCACTGTCAGCTCCTCCTTTCATCAGACTGATTCCGTTAGGGAAGTAAGAGGAAAACATGGTCGACTCGTTGCTTTGGATCTAAAGGAAAGGTTGGTTATTAGATGAACGGTAGAACGAATTTGATTAAGATTCTGGACTGGATTGGTGTAAGAACAATTTTTTGAAGCTGTGCAAACAGAACAAGTTACTGCGGTTAGACAGGCAAACAGACAAACAGTCAAACAGACAAACAGACAAACAGACAAACATACAAACAGACAAATAGACAAACAGACAAACAGACAAATAGACAAACAGACAAACATACAAACAGACAAACAGTCAAACATACAAACAGACAAACAGACAAACAGTCAAACAGACAAACAGACAAACAGACAAACAGACAAACATACAAATAGACAAACAGACAAACAGTCAAACAGACAAACAGTCAAACAGACAAACAGTCAAACAGACAAACAGTCAAACAGACAAACAGTCAAACAGACAAACAGTCAAACAGACAAACAGTCAAACAGACAAACAGACAAACAGACAAATAGACAAACAGACAAACAGACAAACATACAAACAGTCAAACAGTCAAACAGACAAAAATACAAACAGTCAAACAGTCAAACATACAAACAGTCAAACATACAAACAGACAAACATACAAACAGACAAACAGACAAACAGACAAACATACAAACCTCGCGATGCTGAACAGGTTTGTCATTGTGGAAGGTATCCAGTTCAACAGTCTTGTACGCCACAGTACCGTACTCATCTTGAGTGGAATACTTTCCAATCCAGAAATGGAGGTCGTACTCCAGATCTTCCTCATCAGGGTTCCTGTGACCGAGGCCTAGTTAATACTTTAATAGATATCACGTGATCCGGTGATCTGTATTACGTGTTCTATACCGCGTGATTTGTAGAATGTCACGTGTTCTATACCGCGTGATTTGTATGTTGTAGAATGTCACGTGTTCTATACCGCGTGATTTGTACAATGTCACGTGTTCTATACCGTGTGATTTGTACAATGTCACGCGTCAACAGTCACGCATTGGACGTACAGAGGCCAGGTCAATAGTCAATACAGATAACTAAACGAAGTTCACATAATCAGGAAACTATGAAATTAAGATGACGGGTTGGATTGTAGTGTGTAACTGTAAGCTTTATACTTGGTAAAAGTATTCGGTCAGGTTTATGATTTATTAATAACAATACCCTAAATGCTTGTTTGAAGTTAAACAATTAGTAGTACCAACTTCCAAAATCTAATAACAAGAAATAGCAATTAGTCCAAACTTAAACAGTCTATGCTATTTATAGTGATAAATAACTACACCGTACTTGTATGTGTTGAGAACGATGTAGGAATCGCCGCTGAAGAACTTGCCGTAATCTTCCTTGGCCCACTTCTCTATCTTGAACTTTACAACCCTCCAGATCTCAAGACCCACTTCTTGTCCTGAATAACATATGAATATTTGAGTCGAGTAGACTGAAACTGAACAGTGTGATATGTAACGCGTGATCCGTACCGCGTGATCATCTGTACCGCGTGATCTAGCACGCATGAGACGTACCTGATCCATGCCAAGCAGGCTCTGCGTTAGCTGAGTCCTTTTTAACACCTTTCTCCACATCACTTCCAAAAAGAGCGAGGTTGCTGTCCTTCCAGTCGTACTTCTTTGGTTTGATCATTTTGTGAAGGACACGTTCCAAGCTAAGTGTGGGAGATTTAAACGTTTTTTAATTGCATCAATGTATTACTATTACAATTACTTAGATTTGGACTTAGGGAACAAAATAAACTGTGAACATGTTGTCAGCAAAAGCATGTTTAAAACAATCAAAAATTCCGAATGACCACGATACTGGATTAGGATACGATTTATAATTTTATAGTAAGCAAAACGTTTCTTATTTGCATTTGACACAATTTTTGAGCAAACAAAAAAAGTTCATTATAAAAATAAAATAACTTCAATTGGATAAAGTCATTTGACGCTAATTGCGTCAATGGAGGCACACTATATAAACATGAAATGAAAAGCAACCAGTTCAACGACTTAAAACAAGAACGTTCAGGATCAGGTACGCATGGATCTTTGTACTACAGAAAGCTTTTTTAAATCAAGAGAGTTAGGAAGAACTCCTCCGATGACGCAGAAATTAGATCTTAGAAACTTCAAATTGCATTATTTCACTGTATCTTACCGAATGTTGATACTAATTGTATTATACCTACAATACTATATTATTGCCATTACAATTTCACTACAATCTTTCAATAGAGCTCACATTTGAGTTTTGACCCTTAAATTAGATAATATCACGACGAACACGCATCATATTATTAGTTGGGGCAGTTTATATTATTATGAGTTGGGGCAATTTGAACAAATAAAGCTAATTTACAGACTCCAGTGTCAAGTGTGGTCAGAACTGTGAATTTGTTTTGCAGTGAGTGGAGACTCTCATTCTGTCCCCAGTAATCTATCATGATCGACCCACTCAAGAGAGAACGAAACAACTTTGAATCGATAGCAAAAATGTTGAACAGATTTTGTGTATTTCTTGATAGGACGCGGACGGAAACAACGTAAGGAAATAATCCTGGCTCTTGAAAAAATACATACTTTATACCAGCACGAAATGGCCTATCTCGCGTTTACAAGAGACCAGCAACGAATTTTGTGAACTTTCAACACTTTCAAGAAATGTGTGATATGCGCATCAGCCTCTTCCACGTACCGGCTGCAATGTCTATGTGCAGTAATTGAGGTATGTTTGAGGTATGTTTGAGTTATGTTTCTATGTCAGACCTGGACCAGTGAAAATGTGCAAAGCAAAGTAGCTGGCAATTGCACCAATAGAGAATTTGTTTATTCCGTGATAAAAAGCACATCAAAATCAACGTATTTTTAAAATATATAAAATATTTAAAAACGATAGTACCCCTGACCCAGCTGAATTCCTGTAGCGTAGGTATTTTCTGTCAGCAGTCTGGCCACTAATCAGTGTGTCAGCGCGGTTTATTTTGTGTCCTTGCTTAACATCGAACTTTGGATTTGTAGTAAGTTCTGGAATTTAGTCCGTGTCGAATGTCAACTTTCATTGAAAGTTGACATTTGTGGACGCACATTCGTCTTCAAGATGCAAAATTTCGATGTAGCGTCCTTGTCAACAACAACACTGAGCACATGATTAGGAAATTACTCAAGTTCAATACCGGATGTGTCTATAAGTATAGCTTTATCGTGTCCAAACCCAGGATACATAACATGAAGACTTTGTTGTAACGTTGAATGAAAAGCGTCAATAGGATAGCATTGGCAATAAATAAATACCAAGTCGCAATACATTTTTAAAAGAATAAAAAGACACCAGAAAGAACTCCACATTATATGTGTTGTAGTACGAATACAGCATGTGTGAAGTTGGCACGACCACCACAAGACTCATGCTTGCCAATATAATCCTCGCTACACAAAAGCTTTATGTTCTTGTACAAGCAATTAGACAATCCACTTCCTCTATTCCTTCATTGTATTGAATATTGCATGCTGTAGAGTGTAGAGCTGAGCTTCACAACTCCAACCACATGAGCATAGAACAAGTGAGGATCACTTTGTTAATAGCTCTGGCAGAATAATATCGAGCAGAATTGATCCAATTCTAAGTATGAGTAGATCATGATGGAGAGCTTTTCCGTGCAGTGCTTACTACTTACGTAAAACACATTTATTATTGAAAGTTAAATAGTTTTACCAGGCTTCTACACTCTACAGTGTATTATATTTTCCTATTTTCTATTAATATCTTGTGCTCAGTTGCCTTGCAGTTCCTGTTTCTTACAGTATATAATATTGTACATATTGTATACGTGAACAAAGAGTTGTCTGTACTAATGGAAAATTTCACCACATACAAAAGAAAATAAAAAGAACAACTTTAATTTTATTTTATTAAATTGTGTTCAACTTCAAGGTAAAAAATCTTTTATTCACTTAATTGGCTTTAATTTATTTGTATTTTGTTGGGCCAAATAATGCCATGATTTAATTTAAACTAGAGTGAAATTAATCAGGGTCGACTTAAATTAAATCCGGGAGTTTTTCTTCGTCAATATACATACTACAGAATACAAATCACAAAATACCAAGTTCGCAGAGACTGACTGAGTGACAAGGTAATACAAATTTTGAGAGTTTATAAGATTTTAAAATAAAAGTTTAATCTTAATAGATATAATGAACAGAAATGGAAAATTCCGGGACGGTTGAATTTAGCAAACGCACTAATATGCTCTATTCGTTTATAAATGTGCTGCAGATTAAGTATCAGAGGCAATAAGACAACCACTCAACGTAATAATGCTCGTAAACACTCAACAGTTTCTACGAGTTTATAATAACTCAATAAGTTTATTAAGAAGGGTAGCCGTTAATTTTACTTCCTGAACTCTGGCAAAAACGGAGGTACGTGGGATGCCTTAAATTGGGCCTCATAAGTCATACTCATAAAATTAAGAGCAGAAATAATAAAATAATATTATTCACATGATTCACATAAAAGTGAATAACATTATTATATATGACATGTAAATCATTTAACATATATGATTGCATTCTTAATTTGTATTATTGCTTGGAATACCCTTAAGTTTAAACCTAAAACAAGCACACGGAAAATTTGCACTAAAGCAAAGTGTGAATGTGCCGCCTCACTGTAAATATCACAAAGAACACAGCACACACACGGACGGAGCCTGCATTTTTAAGTTATATCTAGTTAAATGCAGTGAAACTATCGGACTACGATAAATGAGGACTTGCCACCCCATGGCAAAATTAAAATATATCGACTCTGTTATATTGTTTCCTCAAATTATTTGTTATATAGTAGTGTTGAAAGTATTAAAATATGACGGCTACTTACACTTCCAAAAAAGTATAAGCATAACCCACAACACCGGCTACTCAAGTGGGTTCAGCCGGAAGCGGGTCGGGGTTTACTTTTACGGACCATACCACGTGACCAGTAGTCACTAGTCACGTGACCAGCTAATCCGAGTGTGATTGGACGGCTGATTCAGAGGTGTGAACAGGTAAAACGTAAATTGATAGATGAAGCTGGCTGTTTGGTGGGCAATACTGTAAACTGTTTTGTGGGGTTCTGTAGAAATGGAAGGAGGTACGTGATGGGATGGAAAAGTTATTTGATTATGTGGCATTAGTCCGATTATCTGGTTTAGGTCAAACTTTGGGGAGGAATAATGATGGAAATAAAGATGTTGAGATGTGATGATGTTGTTTAATTATTGGGGAGGAATAATGATGGAAATAAAAATGCCGAGATGTGATGATGTTGTTTTTACACGTTATTGTCCACTTAAGTGATTATGGCCAGGAACTAATGAGCGGTTGGATATTATTCAATGGTATTGCTAAGAAAAATGTGTATTTTTTATAGCGATTAACCAATAATCAATCAAAGAGTCGAGTTAAATTAACAAATATGGTTCATCTCCCTATCGGTATCCACAATCCATATCTATAAATCTATGATAATGACAAGGTGATCAATACTTTTACTAACACGTGATAGCTTCCAACAGTAAAAATCGATATTGTTTAAAGATTTTGGCATAGGCCTTTTCGAGCGTGCTAAATCACTCTACAGTCGATCTTCGGGATCTTTCCAAAAGGGTCCCCGTCGAGTTAAAAAACGATTATCGACAATGCATTCGAACGTTAAAATACCAAACAAAAAAAATCAGAATGCAGAGGAAATTCCCTAGAATTATAGGTCTACACAATCAACAATAAACATTCGGAATTAAGTTCAAGTTCATGAAAATCTCCCGAGTTAATCGAGTAATAACTCGATCGTCTGAGCTACATCGTGATGGAGACCTGACCAAACTGACAGAATACGAAATCTGAGATGGATGAAGAAATAACCAATCGAATTTTGTTAATGCTGTATCGTGGGCCAGTGAATATAATGATTAGATTTCAGGAATTGAAATGGGGTGGTAATAAAAAACGCATGACTCATGAGGGTTTTGTGCGTCATTAACTGTAACAACAGTATTAAATCCGCTTACTGGGAATTATATGTAATTATATGCCCCTCGTAATTAGACGTATTTATCGTCGAATCTCCACACCATTTATATATATCATTATCAAATTAAAAAATGAATTCAACGGCGACCCATCTAAGTGTGTGAAATGAATGGAACACTGTCCTCAAATCGTATGGAGCTTTGAAATGTGCTGGAATGTAATATAAATACTGAATATTCTATACTTTTAGAATTAAAACAAGTCCTTCATATTATAGAGCGAGGGTGTGCAATTTAATATAAATCTGAAAGATTTCAAACATTAATATCATGTTATGTACAATAGCCTTATATGGGAATTTTGAAAATATAAATCAGTTTTGGTCACTATCTGTATCATGTTGAGGTTTGTTTAGCTAGCCGAGATCAAAATTCTGTTAAAATTCCCATACTAAATAGGGAATGACTCGCAAAATAGTCACTGCAATTCAGCTTATATCACGAAACAAAACCGAGCAACTATATTGAACTAAGTATTCCAAAGAATTCGCGTCGAAAGCGGTTCGTATTGTGCGATCGATCCTAATCACGAAAAACAATGTAATTGATGTGACAAGAAAGTATTTAGTCATTAGTGTTGAAAATATTTAGGTCTAATCTTCCATTGTCTTGTCAAACGTACTCAGTATTGGTCATCAAAAGTGCACAATTGAAATAATCTGCTAGCCATTGAATTGCTTTACTTTCGGAATAGCTCCCCGGTCTTTGCTCAATTGTATACAAAATAATTGTCTGTAGCATAATCGGATTTACATAAATAACACTTCTATTCCAGTTCCACTATAAAATATTACATTGTGCAAGTTATCTGCGTAGCAAGGGTAACCCAGCAAACCGCTTATACGTAATAAAAACAATCTACCTTATCGGACCTTATTTGGACGGACATTACATGAACGGACATAATTATGAACGGACATTAATATGAACGCTCGAAGGCATTCAAAACCATCAAAAATCCGAATTTTTTTAATTTCAGCAAATGATTTTTAAATCCATTTTTATACAGGAAGTAAGAAAAGCAGTCATTAAGCAGTAAAAATGTTAAAATATGTGTACATGATCAGTGTCTAATATCACATATCATCTTCATCAAATGGGTTTTCGTGCATGAAATAGTCCATGCTTAAACAAGCATCAGTGATTTCTAGCTTTATGGAAACCTTTTTTATTAAACTACCCCGGTCCTGCATTTCAGTGTTAACTTTAACAAGCCATTCGGCGTGAAGTGGTTTTATCTTAGACAACTTTAGGTTAACCTTAACATCACGTGGAGCTTTCCTCGCACTGTTTCATTACCTCCCCTCAGTAATATGAACTATAACAACGTCGGACAATGTCCTTGGCAACACGATTTACCGTAATATCTAGAGGCTGGAACAAGTTTGTCATGTTGGCGGGGACTAGCTCATGAACTATGTTGTTGAGAACCTTTCCGTCGTTAACTTACGGCACACAATAAATGTTCTCATAGTCATATTCTGGACAAAAAGTTCGAAATGGAACAATTTTTGAAAAAATTTCAACGGACTTTAACTTGGACGGACATTAATTGAACGGACTTTATTTGAACGGACATTAATATGAACGCTAGGGCCTCCAGCGTTCAAGTAATGTCCGTCCAAATAAGGTCCGATAAGGTAGTTAAGAATTAACAACTTGCTGACGAAATATATTAACACTGAGCGCTGTGTAAATCTAATATTATAAATATATATTATATAATATATTATTAAATTATAGATAGGAGAGCCTGCATTTCATTTCAAGTTAAATATCATCACTGATTTTCACTGTGTTAGTGTTACAAAGTAGAAAATCATTCATCAACCGTTGTTAAAACATAAAAATCTTCAAATTTCAACATGATGACATTTTATCCATGATGGTACATATGAAGTGTTCAAATGGTTAAGATATGGTTAAGATATGGTTAAGATATGAGCACTTGTAATTAAACGTGAGGCACTAATCTTACCTCGATTATTCGCAAGGATACTGCTAGTGTTATATAAGATAGCCTCTTTAATACAATAATACCTTGGCTTTTGAGGGCTACGGGCGATAATTCCAGACAGCTTGCTGGAGGGAACGCCCGGCCCGAAAAGAAGCCAAGTAAAGGTATTATCATGTGATACGTGCGCATAATACAATATAAGAATATAGTGTGTAATATATAGTTTTGAAACTTCCCACCAGCCAGTCCTAGGTGACTCGCAGTCTGTGCTGATAATACCTTCGCTTCTTTTGCGGGAAATTATCTAGGTAAATTATCAGCTCTCAGTGTCCACGAGTTTTAGTGCATATAATTCCCGGAAAATATTATAATTAATATAACTAGTAGTAGCAGGAACCCGTCTTTGCAGTTGCACTTAAAATGTTTGCAGGAATAACAAAAACTGCAACCATGTCGAAAATATTTTTCAAAATGATTACAAAAATCATGATCGATCAACTAATTTTATAACAGCATTAAAGCATTTGGGGCGTGCAAATGTGGATTGTGGAAATGGAACAAATCTTATCAACTCAGGCCAGGCCTGACAAAAGACAAAGCTGTAATATACGAGTATATATATTATAGAGGCTGCGTTACAAAATACACGTTCGAGACTTATAATAGATTATATATGAGCAATTTAACGTTGACTGGATTCTTCAGAATCATGTTTTAACCCATTAAACCCTCAAATAAATTTGTTGAACCACACGAAGGTTGACCTATTAAATGACACAGAGTATCAAACCAGTTTCTACTAAGAGTTCGATAATGAGACTCACTACCATATAAGAGATAATTGCCAGTACAGGTAGTGTGTTAAGAGGTTAAAAGGAGGGGGACAACAACAGCTGCTCCGGGAGGAACCCTGGTAATGATTGCGGAGGTTCCTTGGCAATGATAGTATATTGTAGTATATTATAGTATATTAATATGGTGTTAGTATAGTATTATACTTATATTATTAATACTGAAACCATGCCCTAATATACTCTTATAGAATATTATAGATAATAATGTGGGATAAAGAATGAAAGGTTTCTTGGTAGTGATAGATGATAATGTGAGGGGTAAAAGGAGGGGTACAACAATGAGGGGTACAACAACAGGGAACAACAATAAACAACAGGTGGTGAGCGGAGCTACCCTGGTAAGGGGTAATGATAGATAATAATGTGTGCTAAAGAATAAGGACGTCGTTCAATAGGATCGTATACTGCTAGCTAGTAGACGAAACTGATATTTGTTTTTATATATTATATACTTTTTATAAGTAGTGTAAGTCTCACGTGAAATAAGGAGCTTAACAAAGTGGTCCATAGCTTGCCGTATCTTATTTAGCATTCAGCAGTACAGTATAGTACTTACTGGGCGGCGCTCAGCCCGTCAGCCCATCATGTCTTTTAATGGACACTAACCCAGGTAGTACAGTGCATATAAAACAGTACAAGTATATATAATATAGACTCTAAACAGGGAGTCAGGGCCATGTTTCCTCTCGGATTTGTTAAAACTCATGGTATCACTAGAACTATAAGTATAAGGGTTCCATTTTGTACAAGGCACGTTCTCGGGTTAATACCAGATATGATTTTACTGAATGACGTGCTGCATTAATAATGTAAATTGTAAAACATCTAACAAACATCTTGACGGTTAGTTCATGTAAATATTTGCTTTGTTATTACCTGGTTCAGTCTAGAATTAGTCTAGAATTAGTCTAAAATTAGCTTCCGTAGAATAATATATCTGAAGGTTGTGTCACGTGCAAATTGTTTAGTTATCAGATATGCGCGCCGTTGCCCAATAAACGAATTGCCGGATAAATGTATTTGAGGTATAGTACGAACTGAAAAATGTGTTCTACAAGATTGCATGTTATATTGTTATACTTATAATGATAATGAAAATAGTCGAACATCTATTGCTATATTAAGGGGGTATATACACTAAAATCGGCCAACCCAAATGACCTCACTGCTTACAGGAAGTTCACCATCTAGCGCACCGATTCCAACCCGAAAAATTTGATTTCGAGAACACTAATTTCCGTTAAATCGACATGGGCACATATTAGGTGCGATGGGTGCGGGATCGCACAATTTACCGTTTTCCGCACACTTCCGCATAATTTATTGTTTTCCGCACATTTCCGCACATTTTGTGATTATCTGCATATTTCCGCATAATCTAGCATTTTCCGCGTAATTTGGCATAATTTTGAAATTTTCGCGTTAAGATTTTCGAGTGTAAAAACTAAAATATGTTAAAAGTCGGGCCCTTTTATATAATAGGACCGTGACTCAGGCCCTTTCGGGACCCTGACCCAGGCCCTTTCGGGACCGTGACCCAGGCCCTTTTGGAACTCATGCTTAGGCCACGTGACCCGGTTACCACGTGACCGAGGCCCTTTCGGGACCGTTACCCAGGCCCTTTCGGGACCCTGACTCAGGCCCTTTCGGGACCGTTACCCAGGCCCTTTCGGGACCGTGAACCAGGCCGTTCTGGAACCCTCGTCGTTACCGTACTTCGATTATAGTGTATCAGTTATCATTCGTAACTTCACCACATTTGATTACTCTATATCAGGGGTTGAAGTTGTTGAGTAGATTCTATGATCCAAAGTAGGTGATAATAAATCAAGAGGCTTGCATTTGAACATATTGACATGAGTGCAGAGTTGAACCTGTACGGAACCTAGTAGTTTCAGTTCCTTGTTTAACATACCGTACAGCAAGGTCACCGTACCCACTACTTTAACCCGGCGAGGCACATAGCTCACTCTGCAACTCCGTGTCAAATGTTTCATATATACTAGCCGAATTCACAAGATATATACTTGTGTTTGAGAAGCGCTACTAGAACTGCTTCCTTTCCCTTCAGTATCCCATAATAGAAGAAGTAGGTGTAAAGGGTAATGAGCTTTATTCGTTGTAGAATGTAGCGTAGGCTTTATTGTGGGCTTAATGGATCTTGGATCAAATGGTTCACAAGTACTGACAATCAATGCCAACAAGCGTGTCACATATTTGCGATCACGCATGGGATCTGATCGACTCTATCAAGAGGCGTCTTCAAACAACTGTCTCCTGATCTCTACCAGATCAAGTCACTGTTCTCAGATAACTGAATCTCAATATAGGTTCAATCCAGTGGCGTAACGAAAGGCCCTGCTGACCCCGCTGTGCAGGGGGGCGCCAAATCGTCGTTTGAATGTGGGACAATTTCGAAAACTTAACTAAAGTACTAGCAAAACTGCGCGTTTTGCTCTAGATACACACTTTTTTAGAGATTTTACCGGCGTATTCTTTAAAATCATCTAATTTGTTCAATTTTAGGGAGGGCACCAAAAGGGGAGGGGGCGCCAACAGGGGGGCGCTTTTTTCGGCAGGGGGGCGCCAACAGGCAACGTTACGCCACTGGTTCAATCATAGTCTTAGTAAAGAACTACACCCTCAGTAACACATAAACAGACCTATTTTTATAAGAGCGGCGGTTATACGTTTAGAATTTCCAAAGTCCTTGAGAAAATGCAAAAGAAAACCGCACAATTCCCGCACAAATTTCGAAAAATCGCCGCACATTTGCCGCATAATTGGTTAAAATTTACCGCACCTTACCGCACATTTTACCTTTATAGTCGGGTGCGGTACCGCATAATTTCGATTTTTTTACCGCACCTAATATGTGCCTCTGTTAAAATCGACCATTTCCTGGTTAAAATGCATTTTTCGTAAAAAATATTATTTTTTTGATGAGAAGCTATATAGTTATATATATTAAAGGACCAGTTAACTGAAAAATTTGTAGTCTCCAATTTGGCTAAGATTTAAATCAGCTGTGACAAACTGGTAAAGAATCGTATCGCCGAAAGAACCAACTCTCTAGCGTACGTGTAACGCGTGTTATTGCAATAATAAGCTGTGGCCTCGTGACGTCATAAAGTCCCTCAGTGCGCGCTTGCATAGCGTAATTTACATTACAAATGTTTATCATCGTCAATAAAACACGTGTAACTCACTCAAATTTTAGAATTATGACTATTACCCTAGTTCTCCAAAATCCTTATAGTTTTGGCTATCATCCTAACTAAAGGAATAGCTGATTGGATGTACAGTGCTCACGTCATGATTTCAAACAGTGATATAGTTTCTTGAACAGTGGCGGGTGAATGTACGGTTAGAAAGTTTCTGCTATTACAACTTATGTCATATGTGATAATTTTGGATTGTTCTCATTGCTTAATTACACAAGCAGGGAGACTGTACCGATTATTTTTCCCCAGTCCATGAAACTCTAACGAATTTAGAAAGGATACAGATAAGTAGGAGTTTGTTCAATTCCGAGAGCAATTATATTTATAGCATAGCGAAATTTCTAACTTTAATCTGCAAGTGTCTGCCAGTACAGGAGACAAGAAGTCTGGCTACTTTACGGCCGTTCCTCTGGGACCATTAGTAGAAGTAGCTTCTATCAGAACAGTGCCGTGGGAACAGAATTCCCGCCAAAATACCCGGTCTACCAAATAGTAAAATTACTGATTGGAGGTGTGTACGGTGTGAGGTGTGTTTGAATTAGACTTCCGGCTTACCTAGTTGTTATCCTAATTGCATTATCATCGGTGCATAACATAAATAAACTACTGGTAAGTTTAAATACCAAGTGCAAACGTGTTCAGTCGATCGACCCACTGAACAACTATAGAATTTCCAAGACCCTATTATTCTCTGGCCATATATTACGGCACGATCGATTGTTAGATGGCTAAATGACCAACGTTAATCTATACAATTCTAAAACTATGAGCTAGCACTTAAATCTAAAAATACCTTTTTTATATTACTCATGATTTTTACATTTCACGTAAAACATTGTCGCCAGAGGTTGATCATGATTCATGGACACTAACAGCTTAATTTGAGATAAATGACTTATGAGTTTCTCTAAAGTTAACTCTAAAGTTGTGTAGTCCAGTCATTTATGGACATTTATGGAAATGAACCTGCAAATGTTCTAATACTCACGAAACTTTGCACAGACCTTCCCGAAGTTATGATTAAATGATTTTCGTTTGGAGACATTTTTTTGACCGTGGAGAAAACCCAGGAGGGTCACGCCCATATTGACCCAATAACGTAACCGACCCCTTGCTTCTGAAGGTCGTAGAGACTTCAAAATAGGCTTGAACGAAGCCGCATATGCATGTTTATATAGGAGTTATTGAGCAACACATGGCCTAAAATCCTTACTTTTCGATAAATTCGCCAAAAACCATTTTGGGCGTGGTGCTAAGCCCATTTTCGATATGATCGTGATGGAGTCTTCAGACAGGATGTAAAAGAACCGCAATTAGCATATTAATATATGACTTACGAACAAACATATGCCTTAAAGTGCTTACTTTTTCAGTTATTGGCGAAAAACTGATTTTCGGTTCCAGAAATCATGCAAAACTATGGGTATCTGGTTAATTGGGCTATGAAGGCCCTAAAGGTTTTTGAATGTATGCAAATTGTGCAGAATGGCCATGTTTATATACAACTTATGAAGCAACATGTACCCTAAATTACTTACTTTTCGAGTTATTCGGGGGAAAAGATTGTATTATGTCCATTTTTTACCTGTAAAATACAGTCTCACGAGCTACTCTGCGCGCAAGAGGGACTTTATGACGTCATCGCCAAAATAATACAAACGCTATTTACACGCGTTAGAGAGCAGTTAGAGATTTAGGAATTTCGACTCGTTGCTTAGTTTGCTATTTGTCACAATCTGTCAAAATATGAGGATAACTTTTTTTTCAGTTAACTGGTCCTTTAATATAGCTATATAATAATTTAGCTAATTATTGTGATATCATAATCAAGCCGACACAAACCCCTGTTTTGGTGTATACCCCTTAATGTATTGGCTTTACCAGTTGGTGGATTCAAACAGGACAAAAATGCATCCTCAGTGAATTTAAAACCAAAGCAACTTGAAATATATTTCATGCAAGTTTCAACATGCCAACAGTAACACTTCCCATAGCAATATTATACCTGCAAATTAGAATAACGGAAGCAGTAATTACCCACTACCCAGTCAGTGTTATTTGATTACCCAAGTAGCGATGAATAACTTAATTACTGCTATATTCGTTACTTACCCACAACTACAAGACAAACTACCCGCTATAATATCCCATGTTCGTATAATTGAGATAATCATAATCATAATGACCGCTAATTAGCTGGTTAGTCACTATTTAATGCTCAATTAGCTGGTGTTTAAATAAGCTGACTTTACCATGGTATAATTTCAATCCAAAATTGATTTAAAAAGTTACTTTTTACAAACAGTAGTCAAAGAACTGAAAAGGATGTCTTATCATGAAGGTTTTGGTAGTTTCTTAAATTTACACAGAGATAAAGGCTGGTCGTCCTGAACGTTAACATAAACGCTAAAAATGCGGGGAAAAAACTAAAAGTTAAAGCAAAAACATATTCATGTTTATAATTGTAAATACGTGCTAACGGTCAACCTTATCCGAGTTAAACCAAGGCATCTAAGCTGTCAGCCTTCCCCGGACGAAAATAAGGTGAGAGCAGCTTGGAGCTGACAAAAGTTTGGTTCTGAGAGAACAAGAGGACCAACTTTACCAGCGCTGATAGGCGCTTGTCAGCACGACTATTACGGAAATATGTGCACTAAATTCCACTTTGCACTTGCACTGCAAGTTGCAGGGCAGCCCAGAATCTGATAATATAGTCCTTTGTAAATACACGTCTCAAACTCAAAGGACATTCTTTTGGTCGGTATTTGGTGGTGAAGTAGGCACAGAACTGACTAACAAAAGCTTCTCTGAGGTCGAGGAAGGGTAGTGTGTATGAGTGGGTATTAACTATTCATTGAGCATGAAGCCGGTGTTTACAGAAGTGGAAGCCAAATAGAAGCCAACTGGAAGCCATGCGAAGTTAGCTGAGATTGACATTTGGATTTTACCGAGAACGTTGCAGAGCTGATGTTCAGGTCACGGATATTGAAAGAATATAACTAACACGATAAATATAAAATATGCCATTGTATTGCGAGGATATGGCTAGAGTGACGAAAGGAACTTTCAACTAAAACCAAAATTCGATAAGTAGAGAGTCCTTGCCCATTGTACCTACTCACAAGTAACATTGGTTAAAACTTATGTTAGGTAAATGTGACTTACATGAACACTATAACCAAACATTGGCCTCTTTGTACGGAAAACCAGTGTGTTTATATACGTGCCCAGTGACTACTGTAATCATTGGAAAAGGTAAAGTATATTCAGACTTCAGAGGAGACCACATATATTGAGGAAAAGTGACTTTGATAATTAACTTATTGAGTTAGCTGGTTCCTTGTTAAGGAATTCAGGAAAGTCATCTGTTAGTGTGCGTTTATGGAATATATTTCAGTGTTTATTCTGGGTAGCTGTATATTTTCAATTAAGAACTGTGGCTAGATTGTAGGTTAATAACCTACCAAAACGCGCGCCGAGTTGAACTCGTCGACAGTTGACGAGTTATATTTGGAACAAATATTTTATGAGTATCAACCGTTATAATGGCTACAATATTTTACTGAGGCAAAAAAAGCCGTAAACATTGCTCTGGCGATCCAGCCAAGAGAAAATATTACCGTTTAAATAAAGCGTTTAAACCATAAGTACAGGATGAAGTTCAAGTAATGCTGCTTCACTGTTGACTATGTGATTTTACTTTTATTCTCACTATTACAAATACCAAAAGCGAGTCATGATCTAAAACTTCTTATTGAAATGATGAATATGGTTACATTAAACAACTTCCACTCGGTTACAAATTATACCTGGCTTACAAAACTTATCAAAACCCATTTCTAAAATTCTGAAGGAACACCTATCAATATAACACACCTTCAATATAACCAATAATACTAACTCATTTCAAACGGGTGCCTGAAAAACAGGACTAGTTGGCGTGAGACTAGTTGGTGTGAGACTCGTTCATGGCGGCGGCAAAAAGTTAACCCTAACCCTGTAAGTCTCCACGCCGACAAGCCTCACGTCAATGAGTCTGGATCATACTTCAAACACTTAATCAATAATCATAAACAAATTATGCATACAAATAACGAAATCGAAACAATTAATTCAAAAATTCAAATCCATAATAAATTAAAAACCCAGACCAATTAACAATTAAAGAGTAATCAATTAACATAAAAGTAATATTAAACATGTTTATAATTAAGTCATCACAGAAACGAACTAAGAGACACAACGAATTGTCCAATGTATTTTGATCTAATTTAATGACCGCATGAAAATTGAACATGCGGTTTAACAATCCAGAAGTCTAAGAGGAGCACTTGAAGAACAGATCATCTTAATACACACTATCTCCCTAGATTAGTTACCGGCGTTAACTCGAGAAGGGATGTTCATGTAGTGAAGGAGGACACTGATGTTTTGCATTGTTCTATGAGAAACACGGGCAGATTATTAGCGCATGCTGAGAAACTGATAGTTTTTATAATAGTTAATAGTACTATGTTTACAGTATGCACTGAAGCTGTGGAACATAGTGCCTCACACAGTAAAGCCTGATACATCCTTTGGCATATCTAGGAAGTTTCTTGAACTTTTAACAGGTACCCCTCCTCATTTAACCCTCATAAAAAACCGTAGAAAAATTCATCCCGCAGAAAAATCCCAATGTTCACACTAGGCAAATGTGCCTGACAGTTAATAACAAAACCAACAAACACTCGGCACATTTATCACAGTCTGAGGTGTAAAGCCTGGCCATTAACAACACCAATAAAACCCACAGCAACACTAGTTGGCCCAATTCTCATAGTCAGGAGTAAGTTTAATGGCTTGACAAATAACCCCCATAACACCCCCAAATACACAACCCCATACGATCAGCCAGCCCAAGTACTGCAGGACCACGGTGTACATGATGTCCTGGATCATCTGTGGAGTTACTTCCAGCATCCGCTCGCACATGTACCTGGGGAGGTATTCATTTCAATTTTTAGTTATGAGCCAATATTATTTTGTTTTATGATTGTTTTGAATATGATTATTTTGAAGACTACTGATATTAATTAACCTGTTTCGATGCCCCTCGAGGTCTTTCAATCATATTGATGTAAATTACAGGGGTCGGGAATATCCGAGATAGGTTTAAAATCGTGGATACAAATTCAGAGGAGATAAAATTTGTGAGGAAGCTTAAAGTTCCTTATCGATATAATAGAATGAAATTTGCACCTGTTGAGTTCATCTCGTAACTTGTCCAGGTTCAGTGCTCCATTGTCAGGTTCTATAAGATGATTTAACACGCTCGGCCCAAGGTCAGACAGGAATGAAACTATTACTGGTTTTATCAACGGCTTGAACGTACTGAAAAAAAGTTTATTTATAGTAATTAACATGTATGTATTTTATTTGAGTATGCAAAAGTATAAACCCGCCTATAATATTTGAAAACACGCATAACATTGTCGTATGAAAGTATGAACTCTATCTCCAGTCCAAACAGTCCGCAATAATCAGTGCCTCAGCTAGCTCCCCAGGCGCCGCGGCTGGATCGATCGATCGATCGATCGAAGGGCCGCCGGGCCGGCCGTACGTGTTGCGCTGCTGATATAGCATGAAAAGTATTGCGCGCTACAGAAAATTGAGTTTTCCGGGATCGTCCACGAATTGCCACAATTGTCACAAACAGATGAATCTTAGATGAAAAACTGATCGAAACACATTGCCGCTATAAAAGTCAAGATGTCCAAGTACATGGGTATTATTTATAGAATAAAACGGCATTTACCACGTACAGTGCGTTTACAGTTGTTTCAAAGTTTCATACAATCGTATCTGAATTTCTGTTCAATCGTGTTGGGTTTCGTGCACAAAATGAACTATTTCCCTGAGTCAGTGCCAAACTCGATAAGAAAACTATTCACTAGTAATATGCCAACATACAGCTCCGACCGTGTAAGTAGCGCTGACTGGATGGAGCAATATGGTTGATTTTAGATCTTCTATATTCTTCAAAGGACCACTACTAGCTATCACCGAGACCAATACTAAAATAACTTGCCCCCCCCCCCCCCTCCTAGCTTATTTTCAATAAACATCTGTAAGGTTAATGTGAAACGTATTATTCTCGAGCAACAGTCAACTGAATGCTTAGACGGAGCCTGGCCCGTTTTTCTACTGAACAACATTTCAGGCCTAAGAAGTTCAGATAGACAGCCATCTCAAAAAGAACCTTAAATTGCCCACCATTCACCAGTCATACGATTTCATATCACTATTAATTTAGGCAACGTATGTCATATATACAACGTGCGTGCGTGAGTGCGTGAGTGCGTGCGTGAGTGCGTGAGTGCGTGAGTGCGTGAGTGCGTGAGTGCGTGAGTGCGTGAGTGCGTGCAACAACAACAACAACAACAACAACAACAACAACAACAACAACAACAACAACAACAACAACAACAACAACAACAACAACAACAACAACAACAACAACAACAACAACAACAACAACAACAACAACAACAACAACAACAACAACAACAACAACAACAACAACAACAACAACAACAACAACAACAACAACAACAACAACAACAACAACAACAACAACAACAACAACATACCCAACGTTTATATCCATAGATTCAACGAGCTGCCCCTCGGGTGATGCTGATATCTGATCAATCTTATCCTCAATTATCTTCTGCCCTGTTTCTGTGTTTAGGAAGAGATTTATCTTGTTTTCTACGTCTGCTTCAGCTGCTGCCTCCCTCAATTTCTGACAGATGATTAATGATTAAGCACAAGATAGTAAGACGTGTTATACACACGAGCACTGAGTCGTTAATTAATTCAATTAATTAATTAAGGGCGTGAGAAAGCGTTTTGGTATAAATCTGTGAGTAGCTGACGACTACATACACGTGATGCAGCAGTAAATGTATAAATAAATATTCGTGGTAGTTGGCAGCCAACCATTAAAAAATCTTATATAATATGCAGATTTTTCATCAGTAATGTAACCATTATACCTGTGGAATGTAACAACCATTATACCTGTGGAATGTACTTGTTGAGAAACTCCGGCTGGAAGAATGTACCCAGGATCATATCTTTCATCGCACACCTTATGGCTTTATATCTTCGCCTTAGGACACCACTCCCTTGAAAAGTGGAAAAGTTAAGCGGCATTTCGAACAATAATGTAAGTTAAACAAGGCGATCTATGAGATTGAGTGATTAGTGAATCATAACAATTAAGTAATCAAGTGATTAGTATTTAACTAATTAAGCGATTAGTAAATCATGACAACGAGTTGATATAAACATACCGTAGATTAAAGGAATTTTGTAAAATAACATCTGTATGGCTATCCAGTTAGTAAAGCCTCCACTGAAGGCGAACAGACCTATCGACAAGAGGTATTTACCTGGAAATAGATATATATCATATACCCATATAGTTCTTAGTTGCAAGTCAATAACTTTGTGAATTGTTAGCTTATTAATATGTAAATCAAAGATATTTTGAACTCAAGACGGTGACTTTAAAAGTGGACTGATTAAAACTGATTAAAACCAATTAAATACCAATTAAATGCCAATTAAATACCAATTAAATACCAATTAAATACCAATTAAATACCAATTAAATACCAATTAAATACCAATTAAATACCAATTAAATACCAATTAAATACCAATTAAATACCAATTAAATGCCAATTAAATACCAATTAAATACCAATTAAATACCTGCACTCTGGGAATGTTTGTTATCAGAACTCACTGCAAACATTGACACAGATCCTGAAAGTTAGATACGATTATGACTATTTTCAAGTAATTTGTGGTTGAAAGTGACAAATAAAAATGTCAAAAAAAACCCCGAAAAGATGGTGTTATCTTCAGTGATATAATCAACCTTAAATTCAGGTCTTATCAAAATTATGACATCTTTATGCCAAACCTAACCACAAAATGTATGTCTACAGAAACAATAGTTGATGCATGAGATCTAAGAATACACACCAGTATTTTCCAATTACAACAAACAATCACATTGGATACATTTTAGCTTTACATTAAATTTAATCCTATAAATGTCTCTGGAGCGCCTTCCCGAGACTATAATCTCTAATACAAGGATGTATACACATGGATTGTATAACCATAATATTTGAAAAACAATAGAAATATCAAAAGTGAAAGCTGATAGTTCTCTTAATGTCACGCGTCAAAAATACATGCTTCACATCTATAACAATTTCATAACCAGTAAATAACAATCCTAAATAAGGGGTAATTAAAGTAATTAATGTGATTAAAGTGACTTACCCGCACAGACGACTAGAATACTGAAGGTGAGAGCAATGTGACCTTTATCAGTCACACATCCTGAACACTTGTGAGGACAGGACTCCTGCAATGAACAATATTTGAGAACAATAAACAGTATTTGAGAACAATAAACAGTATTTGAGGACACAGCTATCAAATCACATAGTTTAAATAGTTTTAGGAATAGGGCTGTAGAGCTGGAAATAATACATTTTTGTTATTTTGGGTGTCATAATATTCAAAGAGGGGGTTCAACCCCATTTCCTCCCATACCCAAATCCAAATATCTCGTTGTTTTTGGGGAAAACTTGGGCACCATTCGAGCAAATTCGCGAGAAGAAAGGTAAAATAAAATAAAGAAAAGTGTCATCATATTACACGAACAATTACTTGCATCATAAAAGTACATACCTCACCATAAGTATCAACCATGTTCAAAACTCCATCTCGTATAGCAGATATTATACCTTAACAGGGGATGTGATATTCCTTTTTATTTAGTGTATTTAAGTTCTAACTAGAAACGTGCAGTTTCATCCTGAAGAGTGATTTGTGATGGAACAATTATAGAGTGCTTATCTTTAAAATTGATAACAATTTTAACAGAATTTTAGCAGGAATAAAATGTTAACAATAATTGAAGAATGTATGCTAAAATATGCTTGAAGGGTTAATCATGAATTTCAATAAGCTAAGAAGAAAAGAGACTAAACTAATGGTATGCACAATTACAAGATGTACAATGTATAACATTGACAGTAACACTACAATGTATAAATTCACTTGGCTAACTTGTTTGATCTAAAATGAAATAGTGAAAAAGAGCGGCATAATTGGATCGCCAAAAGTGAGGTCATAATATATGGTTAAGTTTGAGATAGTTTATATGATCAGAAATTTAGTTTTGATTCAGATTATTTTATTGGAAACAGTGAAACAAATTGGGGTAAATTTAGTCAACTTCAGATTTTCAAGTAATCGTTACAAAAAGTCAATTGACATTAAAGAAGCACAGCTTCAATTTGAAATCAACAAATAAACAAAAATAATTTAGAATAACAGTCGATCATAATAATTAAAACATAACTTAAGACTGTCTCAAAATACAGGGTGGGCCAAAAGTCAGTACCCATACGTTGGCCTTAATAGCTCCGCCGTGTTTTATATTTGAGAGCTGTTGCTTTGCAGACGGCATACTGTACTTACTGGTTCGAGGATTCCGTCGTCAAAATTTGAAAATTCGAATATTTTAGACCACGCCCATTCAATATTAAAACACCTATATTGTTTTCTCTGAACATGCTGAACGCCTAATTTTTTCAGAAACGGTAGATTATCAAATGTTGCATATGATCTGAAAACATGAGGCAAAACGGATTAGAAATGACGAAGTTATCAAGCATTTTCTGTATCTCGTTAACAATATTGACTGGGTGATTATGCATGACACCGTGACACGACACCTTAATTGGGCACCCATAACAATTCCCATAATGTTTAACGGGGTAGTTAACGGGGGCACCTTATCACGTGATCAGGTAAACCAATCACCTGATCACACGTAATGAATAAACTCGTTATGCTTCATATCTCGGTCATCTGAGAAGCTACAGTTCTAATTCTTTCAGGACAAACGTAATTCGAATGGCCAAACACAATTCAATATCATTTAGCTTGATCCGACTATCCAAACTATTAAATAAATGTAAAAATGAACCTCCATTTGAAAAAAATGAACGCGAATATTTTTCGAGTTGACAAATTCCTCGAACCAGTGGTGGTACTAAGTCATACCAGAAAGAAGTATTAAAATTGGGCACTCAGTGACTGAGCTATAAAGGCCAACATATGGGTACTGACTTTTGGCCCACCCTGTATATTATTAATTAAAGACGATAGCTTGATCGCGGAAAAATCCTTTTACCGACAAATTCGTCAACTTCATAAAATCATACCAACATTGACTAACCAGCACACAAAATGGCATAATAATGCTACTCATTGACATTTGAATCCAAAAACCAGCATACAAATTGTTCCCATACTCCCAAATTATAACAATATAAACCGTGACATAAAATTGACCGCCAAAAAATAGCTACAAAATTAATAACTATTAACGAAACATAATATCTGGAAACGAACGTCTAATTGAAACACAGAACTGAACAATCTTTTTTAAAGTAACCAAACACAAAACTATTTCAAACAAAGTTTCTTCAAATTCATCACCCATCTTAATTCTGCCAATTCACAGCTTAATCTCAAAACACCTATTTCCAAATCTTCAAAACACCACCCACATCACCTATTTCCAAATCTTCATAACACCACCCACGTCACCTATTTCCAAATCTTCATAACACCACCCACATCACCTATTTCCAAATCTTCATAACACCACCCACATCACCTATTTCCAAATCTTCATAACACCACCCACGTCACCTATTTCCAAATCTTCATAACACCACCCACGTCACCTATTTCCAAATCTTCATAACACCACCCACATCACCTATTTCCAAATCTTCATAACACCACCCACGTCACCTATTTCCAAATCTTCATAACACCACTCACATCACTTATTTCCAAATCTTCATAACACCACCCACATCACCTATTTCCAAATCTTCATAACACCACTCACATCACTTATTTCCAAATCTTCATAACACCACCCACATCACCTATTTCCAAATCTTCATAACACCACCCATGTCACCAGTTACCAGGCACGGCTGTGTAGTTTTAACAAACTTAACATCTGTTATCACGTGATGATGAGCGGGTGATGGTCTGTTTAGTCCTGAGGAGGTTAATTAGTTAATTGATTAGTAACTAATCAGGTAATTAACCATTTAGCTTATTTATCCAGTTAATTAATATATGATAACGATTTTGATCAATATACAGGGAGGGGGAGGGGGGCCTAAAGTCAGTACCCATACGTTGGGTCTTATAGGTCACCGCCGTGTTTTATATTTGAGAGTTGTTGCTTTGCAGATGGCATACTGTACTTACTTGTTCGAGGATTCCGTCACCAAAATTTTAAAATTCGAATTTCGGGGGCACACCCAATCAACATTAAATTGCATATACTCGTGTTTGTGAACATGTTAGAGACTCCGTTGTAACATATTATTGCAATAGGTCATTTAATCCGGAATATAATCTGAAAAAATGGTGCGAAACGGATTTAAAATGACAAAGTTGTCAAGCAATTTGTTTATCTCGTTAGCAAAATCAATGATTACCCAATTACGACACCGTAATTGGGCTCTCTGAACGTTCCCATAATGCGGATCTAGCCTCAACTCAATTACCTGATCACACGTAATGAACAAACTCGTTATGCTTCATATCTCGGTCATCTGAGAAGCTACAACTCTCATTTTTTCAGGACAAACGTAATTTAAATGGCCGAACACAATTCAATAAAATTTGGCTCGATCCGACTATCCAAACTATCAAATAAATGCAAAAATGAACCTTCATTTGAAAAAGATGAACACGAAAATTTTTCGATTTGACAAATTCCTCGAACCAGTGGTGGTAGTAAGTCATACCAGAAAGAATTATTTCAATTGGGCACTCAGTGACTGAGCTATTAAGGTCAACGTATGGGTACTGACTTTTGCCCCCCCCCCCCCTGTAGTTGTAAGTTTATTGGCTCCTTTGAATGAACAAGCATACCACATTGCCACGATACATTAATGTTAAGGCTAATTGACGTATAATTAGCTAATTAGTTTAATATGAACATCTAAATATAATGTACCTTTACTATCCCCGGTATTTAAGATGAGCGAGTTATCTTCTTCCGCCATAATCACTTCCACTTCTTTCTCATATCTTCTCCTGTCATAACACATATGTAAAATGGGCGGGGGCCAGGGGGCGGGGGGAGGCGCGGGCGGGGGGATAGGGGCCAGGGGGGCTGATAACAGCATTATTGTAATCTTAATATAAAGATAATTTTGAACTGGAACGGTTAATGACTAACATCTTAATGTGTGTTAATTAAAGCTGCAGCAACGCAATGATAGGTGTATTGAGAACACTGCAGTTTACAAACGGCTTAGTATTTGATACCTAATCATATTATGTTACTGGTAGAGATAACTGCTGTGTGTGGTGAAATCCCGTGTGTTCTACTTGGACATACTGAATAATATAAGAAAAAACCCGCTAAATCCTGCTAAAGACCGCTAAAATCCACTAAATGGGGGGGGGTCCAACCCGATCCAATCCGATCATTCCGATCCCGATTTTGGCCTCATCAACCCTCATATCGGAAAAATCGGAAAAAATTTAAATCTTCCCTCTGAGGTTTCTAGGCGATATAGGTAGCTATTTCTGTACTTAAATATGACAAGAAATCGATTGGTGGTGGTCCCAGAACCCCAAAATAGTTTCTTGTTCCAAACAAGAATCGTTTCGTCCGAAAAAAAAACACACTGTCGTACCAACTCTTGTTTGACAGAAACATCCACCCCGGTCCACAATTGAAAGAGGTACGGTTGGTAATAACAATCGTAACAAATAGCGAACGCTTTAGTAACTTTTGATTTAAATTGTCTCCACAATTTGTAACAGGCTATCTGCAGAAATGGGTAGCACAGTTATCTCTTAGATACAAAGAATAGTTTACACAATTTTTAATAACATTAAAAGGGATGAAAATCACTTTATTTATCAAAATCTTTATTTATCATGTAACAACTTTTCCATAGTACTGGAGAGTAAAACTATGTTAAACAAAAAAATTCTACAGCACATTTTGAGTCAGTAACAGTAACATGTCAATATGTTACAGACTCACATGCGTTTAAAAACATTTTAGTTACAATAAATTGTGTAAACTGATGAGGAGGAGGATGAGGACTGAAGAAGAGGAGGACTGAGGAGGAGGAGGAGAAGGAGGAAAACTGAAGAGGAGGAGGACTGGGGAGGACTGACGAGGAGGAGAAGGACCGAGAAGGACCGAGGAGGAGGAGGAGGACTGACGAGGAGGAGAAGGACTGAGGAGGAGGAGGAGGATGAGGAGGACTGACGAGTAGGAAGAGGACTGGGGACTGAGGAGGACTAAGGAGGAGGAGGAGGAGGAGGAGGAGGAGGCTGAGGAGGACTGACGAGTAGGAAGAGGACTGGGGACTGAGGAGGACTAAGGAGGAGGATGAGGAGGATGAGGCTGAGGAGGAGGAGGACTGATGAGGAGAAGGAGGAGGAAGACTGAGGAGGACGACTGAGGAGGATGAGGACGAGGACTAAGGATGAGGACTAGGAGGATGATAACGAGGGCTAAGGAAAAGGACTGATTAAGATGAGAAGGAAGAGGAGAAGGAGGAGGACTCAGGAGGAGAACTGAAGAAGAGGAGGAGGACTGATGATGAGGAGGAGAAAGAGGACTCCAAAGGAGGACTCAGGAGGAGGAAGAGGAGGAGGACTCAGGAGGTGGAGGAGGATGAGGAGGAGGACTCAGGAGGAGAACTGAAGAAGAGGAGGAGGACTGATGATGAGGAGGAGAAAGAGGACTCCAAAGGAGGACTCAGGAGGAGGAAGAGGAGGAGGACTCAGGAGGAGGAGGACTAATGACGAGGACGAGGACGACTAGTGGAGGACTGAGGATGAGGACTGATGAGGAGGAGAAGGAGGAGGACTTAGGATTAGGATGATGAGGAGGAGGACTGAGGAGGACTGAGGAGGAGGATGAGGAGGAGGAGACTGAGGAGGCGGAGGAGGAGGCGGAGGATGAGGAGGAGGAGGACTGAGGAGGACTGAGGAGGAAGACTGACGAGGACGAGGACTAAGGACGAGGAGGAGGAGGAGGACGACTGAGCAGGAGGACTGATTAGGAGGAGAAGAAAGAGGAGAAGGAGGAGGAGGAGTCAGGAGGAGGAGGACGACTATGAGTAGGACTCAGAGGGGACTGAGGAGGAGGGTGAGAAAGAGGATGAGGACGAGGACGATTATGAGGAGGACAGAAGATGAGGACTGATGAGGAGGAGAAAGAAGAGGAGGACTAAGGAAGAAGAGGAGGATGACTGAGGAGGAGGAGTCAGGAGGAGGACGACTACGAGGAGGACTGAGGAGGGCTGATGGGGAGGAGAACGAGGAGGAGGATGAGGAGGAGAAATGAGGAGGTGGAGGAGGACTGGGAGTAGGACTGAGGAGGAGGAGGGGACTGAGGAGGAGGGTGAGGAGGAGGAGGAGGACTGATGAGAAGGAGGAGGAAGACTAGGGAGGAGGAGGAGGACATCTAAATGTTTTGTCTGTTTTTGTCTGTTTTTGTCCGCCCTACTTTTTGTCCGTTTTTAACATATAGGGTACCGAACGGACACAAAACATGATCCCCCAGCCAAGCATGTGTTACGATACAAATGTACGTGACTATACATTTAAGGTGCAGTGTACTAGTGATATTATGGTATGTTTAAAGACGGGACCACAAAATGACAAAATATAACCCGGTACCTAGTGTTGTACTAATACATAATAACAAGTAACAGGGATAAAATTAATGAGCAGAAACAATCGATCTCACGTCAAGAGGCCAAAGCACCTGGGTCTGGGAGTACATGACAACTTCAACTAGTAGTGAGCATACTAGCCCCTGCAGTGGAAAAACACATAAAACATACTATTGGAATGTCCAATTGGTTCGTTTTCTCATAACAATATAGCATATGTAGGGGTTCTGGTTGAATTATATCACTTCTGAGAGGTTTTAGAGATCGATTCTGTAAATTTCTCAATTTTCCGATTTTTCCGATTTTTCCGATTCCGATTTTGGCCTCATCAACCCTCAAATCGGACATCGGGTTGGACCCCCCCCCCCCCACTAAATACCGCTAAAAATACCGCCCAATACCGCTATAAGGACCGCACCTGTATGTTTGAGTAGAGTCGATCTCAGGAGGAGCCGATACAACCGAGCAGCCTGACTCTCTGAGCGTGTTCCAAAATCGCAAACTGTGGTCCGCTCCTCCGGTCACCATGGTGTGGGGGGAGAGGGGTAGGATAGCGTGTACCCTGAGGTTAGAGGGGTGTCACCATGGTGTGGGGGGAGAGGGGTAGGATATCGTGTACCCTGGGGTTAGAGGGGTGTCACCATGGTGTGGGGGAGAGGGGTAGAATAGCGTGTACCCTGGGGTTAGAGGGGTGTCACCATGGTGTGGGGGGAGAGGGTTAGGATGTGGGGGAGAGGGGTAGAATAGCGTGTACCCTGGGGTTAGAGGGGTGTCACCATGGTGTGGGGGGAGAGGGTTAAGATATCGTGTACCCTGGGGTTAGAGGGGTGTCACCATGGTGTGGGGCGAGAGGGGTAGGATAGCGTGTACCCTGGGGTTAGAGGGGTGTCACCATGGTGTTGGGGAGAGGGGTAGGATATCGTGTACTCTGGGGTTAGAGGGGTGTCACCATGGTGTTGGGGAGAGGGGTAGGGTAGCGTGTACCCTGGGGTTAGAGGGTATCACCATGGTGTGGGGGGAGAGGGGTAGGATAGCGTGTACCCTGGGGTTAGAGGGGTGTCACCATGGTGTGGGGGGAGAGGGGTAGGATATCGTGTACCCTGGGGTTAGAGGGGTGTCACCATGGTGTGGGGGAGAGGGGTAGAATAGCGTGTACCCTGGGGTTAGAGGGGTGTCACCATGGTGTGGGGGGAGAGGGTTAGGATGTGGGGGAGAGGGGTAGAATAGCGTGTACCCTGGGGTTAGAGGGGTGTCACCATGGTGTGGGGGGAGAGGGTTAAGATATCGTGTACCCTGGGGTTAGAGGGGTGTCACCATGGTGTGGGGCGAGAGGGGTAGGATAGCGTGTACCCTGGGGTTAGAGGGGTGTCACCATGGTGTGGGGGAGAGGGGTAGGATAGAGTGTACCCTGGGGTTAGAGGGTATCACCATGTTGTGAGGGAGAGGGGTAGGATAGCGTGTACCCTGGGGTTAGAGGGGTGTCACCATGGTGTGGGGGGAGAGGGGTAGGATAGCGTGTACCCTGGGGTGAGAGGGGTGTCACCATGGTGTGGGGGAGAGGGGTAGGATAGCGTGTACCCTGGGGTTAGAGGGGTGTCACCATGGTGTGGGGGAGAGGGGTAGGATAGCGTGTACCCTGGGGTTAGAGGGTATCACCATGGTGTGGGGGAGAGGGGTAGGATAGCGTGTACCCTGGGGTTAGAGGTGTGTCACCATGGTGTGGGGAAGAGGGGTAGGATAGCGTGTACCCTGTGGTTAGAGCTGAGGGGTGTCACCATGGTGTGGGGGAGAGGGGTAGGATATCGTGTACCCTGGGGCTAGAGGGGTGAATTCTAATAATTCACTTTCGCTTTCACTTTCACTTCTTACCCGGAAGTAATGGTAGACGTCATGTATGAGTCAGGTGGCCCGTACCACAGGGATCTTTCCTTGCTTCCACTCTCGATATTCCATACACTCACCTGATCATTAAACATTAAGTTAATATTATAACACTGAATGATTAAATAGTACAACTAACAGTAAGCTGACAATTTATTAAGCTTATTATTCTCTGATTCAGAACGTCAAACAGCTCAGATGGAATTGTATTTATAATATATTATATACAATTTATTGTACATATATATATACAATTGTATGTATGCAATTGTTTATAATTGTATACCTTACTTGAATATTATAGCGGGTTAATTTATGACTGGGAAAATTAATGACCGGGAAAAATATGGCGGACTTTCCCAAAACCCGCCAAATTATCCCGGTCATGTATTTACCGGTGGCCGACCTTTCAAGTTTTTTTTTCAGAGGTCAACAAATTTTCAACCGAAATTTCTGTTTTTGTTACTTGTTAAAGAAGTTATTTCAATTTACAGTTATTGATATTACTCAGAAATAGAAAAAAAAGACACGTCTATTTAAAGGAAAATAAATCTAAGCAATAATAAGTCAAATCTTCATTAAAGCGTATTCTCATTCTCATTATCGCTAATGTCCCCTCCATTATCATTATTGACATCCCCCTGCTGCTGACCGTCAAATTCGAAGTTGTATTGTTGTCTTAACAAGACTTTCATTTTGTCCGCTAATGGGGCTACTGCTTTGAAGGTCAGTCGGAGCTTAATTTCCTGCCCACCGCTTGGTATTGGGGAACGTATGGGCTTTGCATCTTCAACTGCTCCAGTAATCAATCCACCGTGGACCATGAACTAGTGGCACAGTTTACTCACTTCTAGCGGGATGTGGCCACAAGAAAAAGTAAAACTCCCTCTTTATTTAGTCTACGCACTGCACAGTGCACACGAGAAGCGATCAATCTTTAGAGACATTATTATTATAATAAATATTATATATTATTATTATTTTCGTTTTCTTCTATAACATATAAATTGTTTTCTTCTCTACGATTCACTGATTCATGGGCAAGAGAAGTGAGAATCACGGTCCACCCTGAAATCTGATTTCTATAACCAAATTGTGATTTTTATAACGAAATTATGGTAGCAACCGCCAATAAAGTTACAGCCCTCCATCCACTGCTTCAAAAGTCTTCTCTAGCACATCTGAGACTTCAGGTAAAATATGATGATCACCACCCCCTTGGAACCCCATAATCTGAGTCGGCGGGTTTTTTTATGACTGGTAAAATTTTTGACCGGGAAAAATATGGCGGAATCTTCCAAAACCCACCACTTTATCCCGGTTATAATACTCCCGAGTAAGGTATTATATAATACAGTTTATTTATATATTATAAGTAAACATTAAACCAATCATAAATTATTCATGAGGGCACCACTTTGTTGTTGAACTAAAAGTAAAATAGTCTCGAAAAAATGCACTCTAAAACAAGATCACAAACTTTTAATTTATTTCAAATTCCTGACATACCTCGTTATAACCCTGAACCCCAACACAAATAGAGCTCATGCAGGCAATACTGGGTTTAAGAGTGAGAATGCATGCGGAGGTGTCGTGCCTCCAGGAAGTTATCGGGAGGTGAAACCTCAGGTCCCAACACGTGATCCAGCCGTGCCTGTTGTAGGGTGTCACGTGTTAGAAGATGTCACGTGTTAGAATATATCACGTTATTATTGTGTGATTGTTTAAGCAGTTAATTTAGTTATCAGGTATGGAACTGTAACTAGACTTATCAAACTGGCACATGATATCAGACAACCCAAGAATTTGTTACATTTAAATTCCTAAATTCCCAATACTACACCAAGCTTCTTTTAAAGTTTTCACCTGGTGCCAAGGCAGATCCAATGCTCGTTCTTATCAATACACATAGCACTGACCCCACCAAGGGAAGGATCATTAGACAACTTGAATATTCTGGAAGGAGAGCGCAGATCCACACCAATCATCTTGCCGTCATTTGTACACACCACTAGATTCTGGTCCTGACCTGGTTAGAACGACACTTCAGTGGTGAATTATGATTTATTTATAACGAGAAACTTTGTATGATAAAAATTAGGTATTGAAGTTTAGTTATTAAGGCTTCTCAGATACCCAGAAAAATCCCGAGAGAAAACAACAACGGCCACCAACCTGTACCAAGAGTGTCCATATCAACCACAATATCGTCATCCTGAATAGCAAGGTTCCTTGCAGCGCAAACCTTCAGTTCCTTCACCCCAACCTCATGCAGTGACCCGTTCCTTGTAGCCACCGCTATCTTATCCCCCGTATCGTAGAATGCAATACCTCAAGGAATACAAGGATTACACGGAATACAAGGAATAAAAGGAATACATACAAGGAATGTAAGGAATACAAGGAATACAAGGATTACAAGGAATACAAGGATTACAAAGAATACAAGAATTACAAGGATTACAAGGAATACAAGGAATACAAAGATTACAAGGATTACAAGGAATACAAGGATTACAAGGAATACAAGGATTACAAGGAATACAAGGAATACAAGGATTACAAGGAATACAAGGAATACAAGGATTACAAAGAATACAAGGAATACAAGGAATACAAGGAATACACGGAATACACGGATTATAAGGATTACAAGGAATACAAGGATTACAAGGAATACAAGGAATACAAGGATTAAAAGGATTACAAGGAATACAAGGAATACAAGGAATACACGGAATACACGGATTATAAGGATTACAAGGAATACAAGGAATACAAGGATTACGAGGATTACAAGGAATACAAGGATTATAAGGATTACACGGAATACAAGGATTACAAGGATTATAAGGATTACAAGGAATACAAGGAATACAAGGAATACTAGGAATACAAGGAATACAAGGATTACAAGGAATACAAGGATTACAAGGATAACAAGGATTATAAATTAAAAGTTGTATATTACAATCGTAATAGCCAAACAATATAATAGTCGTAAACTATAAAGTAAATAAATAGGTATGGAATGTATGATTCCAGCGAATTCTGTTAAGTTTTCGTATTTACCTCTGATTGGTTGCCCAGGACGGGAGTATGTGTGTCTACTGTTGTTCACAATATTCCGACTATCAAACTTCCTCGTGTTCCAGATCTTAATACAACCATCATCCGAGGATGTTGCTAAGATGGAATGTTTTGGAGCAACCTTAACATGATTTATTGCAGCTTTATGTTCCCTGATGTGGCACACCAGGGTTCCTTTAGGTTCCCAACTCTTGGAAGGAAGTGGGGTTTGGCGTTCTGTTCGAGTTTGGTGAAGGTACTCGGCTTGTTTGCGTGTCAGCAGACCGTCCAATTGGCCACCCACGTCAGGTTCTGTCAGTGTTTTGAGGTCAACGCTAAGGTCGATGTTGTGAAAGAGCGGATCTTTGGAAATCTCAACCAGGAGGTCCTCGTTTTCGGATGTTATGTCAAGTTTAACTTCGGGTGATTTTGCGGGTATGATTTCAGCGGATTTAGGTGATGGCTTGTTTTGAGATGATTTGGTGGTGGGTGTCACAGGGGCATCGATAATGGGATCCAAATAATTAAGGCTTCTGAGCTTATCATCCTCAATTACAATCGTGCCATCGACAATATCTTCAAACAGGTCATCTTCATGACTGCTTTTCTTTCCAATAGCGACTTTCAAGATGTAATCCTTCAACTTAAGCACCTGCTTCTCTTGATCCAGGCCCATACCTAGATTCTTCAACTTTTCAAGGATGGATTTTAGGTCCGATGGAGGTTGGGATCTGTTAGTGGCTGACAAATATAGTATGATTTTGTCGTTCAGAGGACAACCAACTAAGAAGTCAAGTACAGGCCGAGGCAAGGGATCAGCCAAAGCCTGGATCAGTGCTCTTTGGTTATCTGGGTTTCTGATTGGTATTGCTAGAATCTCGTGAAGAAATGGCAGTATCTTGCAGTAAACATCTGCCACGTGAAGTTTATTGCAAGCAGCTGATATGAATCCAACAGCCCTGTATCTTATCCATAAGTTCGGATGACAAAGCAGAGGTGAAGTTTCAATCGCTAACTCTTTTAAGAGATTCTCTTCCAGCAGGCCCAGTTCAGAAAGTGCTATTAGAGCAGATATGGTTTTGCTGATGACGAATTCCTCAACATCTGTCAACCCCTGTTCGAGCAGTGGTTTCAGCATATTGAGACTGTGCCAACCCACGAAAGCCGCTACCCCCACTACACAATCGAAGAACGCAGCTCTTAACCTCCAATCGTTTTTGTAATTAAGGAATGTTATCATATGGGAGAGTATCAGATCGTTTGCTTTTTGTTGCCCAAAAAATACACACAGCGATGTAATACATTTTTCCAACAGGATCCTTCTAGCGACGTTATCTTCACCAGTCAGCAACTGGACAACTGGTACTTGCACGATGTTGTGAAGAGCTTGCAACTCTGCATCAAAACTAGCGGGCGGGTTGGTCTCTAAGAAAGACAAAGCATGCTCCGCGTATGTACCAATATTTTCTGCAAACACTCTTTGAACCAACTTCTCAGGATCCGTAGACAACTTGTTGACATACGGAAAAATGTATTCCGGAAAAATGTTGGCATCTGTTGTTGGTAAACTGGAGACATTCTTAAGACAGTTTGACAAGCTGACAATGCAGTTGGCTCGAATACTTGGGACTGCGTCTGTTGAGAAATAAAGAATATGAGGAACAACTCTGTCAATGACTATTTCGTCTGGTGTTAACTGAGACAAAGCCTCTAGAAGCTGCAGAGCTTTGACTTTCACAGAGTTTTTCTGTATGCCACGGATACATGAAGTTACAAGGGACAGTATTATGATGTGACCATTTTCTGCATCTACGTATTGTAGTTTCGATTGAAAGGTTGGAAAGTTTTGGTAAATAAACGTTAACTTTTTATCAGATGAGTTAAAGATGGGGCTACAGAACATTTTAAGGGAATCATACATGAACGAGAAGTAGGCGGGGAATATGGAACTGAATTCACCAGTATCACTTAAATAAGCTGCTGCTGTCGACCGGTCCTCAGGATCCAATGATATCATGGATTTTATAAGTTTCACAATACTTTTGTTCTCAATTATATCCACAGTTTTATTGGGGTTATAATCTCCATTTCTATACGATATCAGTTGATGTAAATTAAAGATCTGTCCGCCCTCTAAAAAAAGTTCTGCGATGACGCAACCAAGGGAGAAAATATCCATTGGAGGAAGTAAACATGAGGCGGTTGAGTTGAGTTGCTTTTTAAACCTCTCAGGGGAAATATAACAGTTTCTCCTACGAGATGTATCATAGAAAAAACTGTAAGCAGCTGGATTATCCTCAAGTAATTCAGTCGGTTTGTAACAAGCAAAGTCTGTCAGCATCACCCAGTTCCAACTGGTGAGAAGAAAATTCTCTGTCTTCAGATCTCCATGGACGACTCCTCTCGAGTGACATTCCTCAAGAGCCCTCAACATCTGATAGACTATCCATAGCTTCTCCACTTGGCACAAAAACGGCCTAAGATTTATCCGGTCATACAGATTCGACCAAACAAACTGTCTTATCAATATCCCACTTCGGTCGGTTATCAGCGCCTTAGGGAACGCTAAAGTTCCCGGACAACCACATAACTGAAGATTTATGTTGTTGACTTTCTCCTGATACGACTGCAAGAGGTTTTTATCAACTCTGGGAAAGACTTTAACAACAACAAACCCGCCTTTGTATTTTGCTCGCGCTATCTTAAGGAAGCGAGTGCTGCCCATCTTTTCCACAAACTCAAACTCCTGCAAGTCTGAGAAGTAATCCTCCACTGAGTACAGTTGAGTGGGTACCATTGATACGTGATTGCCCATGTTTCTTTTGGCATTACCTAGAGAGTGAGACTTGTAAGATTTTTAAATTAACAGAAATGTCTCCGTCTGATATTGTAAGGATGATAGAAATTGTAAATTATAGGGAGCTGGTCATAGCTACCGAAATATCTTGCCTTATGAATTTCGTATTTTTAAATAAAGCAGTTAAGATTACTCCCTGTTCCTATGCTAGAATCGTGTAAAAGATAGCTTATCACTATACATTTAATAATAATGTCTTAAGGTTGTTTATTCAACTAAGTGGTTAGCTTTGTACAGCAGGTCGACGAATAACTGAATAAGTGTTCATTGAATAAATGTTCAGCTGACTATTAATGAGGAAGTTACTAATTTCGCTCTTAAGGCCCAAAATAGAAGATACCATCTAGGTGTAATACTGAAGCTAAGTTATAACACATGGGTCCTAGAAGTGGAAAAAGCTTCCTTTACACCTTCACTTTTCTCCACAACAGGAGGCATGGGAGTCGAAGCGCAACGCTTGATTAAAAAGCTTGCACAAAAGATTGAATCTCCAACTGATCAGCGATATTCAGACTCAGTTACATATCTTAGAAAGCGCTTGCGCTTTGAAAGAAAACAACAATTTCAAGAAAACAACAATTTTATTTAGTATCAATTAAAGCAAACATAAATATATTTTATATATAACTAGCAGGACCTTTTTACCAGATATCTTGGGGGGACTTTGAGGTATTAAAGACAACAGTTATTTCGATAAGGGGGGACAGAGGCCCCAAGTTGCGATATAAACCAGACAATATTGAAGATTTAGATTTAAATATTGAGCCCTTTGGCTAGAGAATACTTTCTTAGATATTTTGAACAGTTTTTAATATTGGTAATGTTAATGAATTGTAATTGATTGATAAGTCATATTTAGGCCCGTGGCCAGTTTTCAATACAGTTACAACACATTTCATGGAGTTTGTTACACAGTGAAAAATTCTCAAAATTCTACCTATTTCTATTGATTTTGCTTATTTTAAATGAGATTTTGTACTTGAACATACAATAAAATTATCAATAATTCAATCAAACAAAATATTTTTATAATAGGTAAAAAGTTTGGATTTTTTCATATCAAAACGGAAAAAATATTTAAATAAAAAATAACTTATTGGTATAAACAAAAAAAATAAACACTCAAAAATTTTTGGCTGCAAACTTACTTCATACTTTTTGTATGACATATTAACATTTTAAGCTACATTTTTGATACTATATTCCGCCTTGATTCACGATGTCAATCCTTCGCATTTCGCCGATCTGCATAAGTGTGGTTGCGAGAAGCATTGTATCACGTGGTGACCCCCACTGTCGCTTCACTATAGTAAACCCCTGTAGAGTTTCAACGATACAGGGGGAGCCGCGCACTCGTGCGCGGCGGGTCTTACAACGTATGACAAAAGAAGCATTATTGGATGCGCGGCGCTGCCCAGTAGTGCATCGCGCTACAATATTTTTGACATACGTTGCATGCCACTTTTCTGCCGAAACATATCAACAATATTCCGCCAATCATTTTTTCAAAATGATAAAATCTACAATGCAATTTCTCATTATTATTTCAGATAACTCTCTTTTTGAAATAATTCCGACCATAATTTAAATTTGTTTGCTATTTTTGGAATTTTTACATTTTTTCTTTTTCTTTTTATTATTATATTACCGTACTAATGTTTTATTAGATCAGATCATGAGTTGATTTAATTGACGATGTCAATCCGTCGAGATCGATGCGAAGCAAGAATGCTAGTTTGCGCGGCGCGTCGAAGCGGCGAAGTCCTCCAAATCATGAGTAATTTTACATTTTAGCTTTTAACAATTGCAATTATCGTCCATCAAATTAATATTTAAATATGTAAATATTACAATTTTTGTGCATAGCGATAGAATTGAACAAAACCAAATATATTATGACAATCCAATTATTATATTAATTGAAAGATATGGTTAAAAATATTGAAGGTCTTTTTATCTTTCTCATATGAACAACATAATCAGTCAATAAATGCTTAAGTGGGAATAACAGGAGAAGCATTATTGGATGCGCGGCGCGGCTTAGTAGTGCATAGCGCTACAAGTTGGCTGTTAGAAAAATTTTATGTTTAGTAACCAGTATTTGGTATTAGTAATACAATATATTAGTTGAACTCAACATGACTTTAGTTGATTTAAAGTAAATTATAAAATTGCTTGAAGTATGGAAACATATGCATAACTGATAACAGGTTTGACAAAATACAGCGACACACGGGTCCGTATATAGCCGATTTGACAGGAAGACGGAGGCATGGGAGGAAAATTATGCACCATACGAAATACGGACAGAAAACTGCAGCCGAGTTGACACTTGACAGTTGACGAGAATTTGATTGAAAATGAGGCTCTTATTGTTCAATAGAAAAAAATGTTATCATAGTTTGAGAGTATGCTGTATACTGGTGTGTATTTGTGCAGTGGTGTTATTGTTCTCATCATTTAGCCATGTTTCTCATTGCACTAAGAGGAATCAGAGGAAGATCAACGGCCCAGCATTTTGAACTGCACGACATATCCTTCAACCTCATCCCCCAGAAAAGGAGCTTTGAGGTCTCCTGATTTGTTTATGTAAATTTTGATATTTTACTGTACTATTTTATGTTGTATATAATTTTACGGACGAAATGATCCCAGGACGCCCAACCCACCGCTTCGGCGGGTAGTTGACGCACCTTTCACAAGCAAGAGCCACTTTGGTCTACTTGCTGTGAGGTTTCTTAACAACATGGGTTGGGGGTCCCCCCTTTGCTTTGAAAAAAAAAGAAAAAAAAAAAAGTTAGCCATGTTTCTGTAACTAAACAAAGAAAATAATTTATTGTAGCTTTTATATTGTGTAAAATTTTACGGACGAAATGATCCCAGGGGGGACTCCCAACCCACCGCCTCGGCGGGTAGTTGATACACCTTTCACAAGCAAGAGCTACTTTGGTCTACTTGCTGTGAGGTGTCTTAGCTACATGGGTTGGGGGTCCCCCTTTTTTTCTTATTTAAAAAAAAACAAAGAAAATAAAGATGTTGTTATCTTCTAATATAAAGAGTTCATAACATGCTCAACTTTGTTATTTTATTTGGAGAGCAAACATTCCAGCTTGTTGTCAAGTATCTTTACAGTCTCTCTTGGTACTGCATGTCATGTTTCTTTCTCTGATGCTAGTACAGGTATTGATGAGCACAAGCAACTATGTGGCCCAGGATCATTATATGTAATGACTCGTCGTAGCCAAGCACTGTTCCACCATCGTATCGATGCAGGCGAGATAACTGGGCTGCGCTACAATATAACATTGAGATCAGTCAGTTCCCTGAATAGAAACGCTACATGTATCATTGGGGACTCGAACACCGGCGGACTGAAATTCGGTTCTGATCCTGCCAAGTCATTCGGCAAATGGCTTCCTGGAAAACGATTCTTTGCCCCAACTGTCGATAGCATTGATCCTTATGTGTCCTGTGGCTATAGAAACTGTGTTATATTGTGTGGGGTTAATGACCTGAAACAAACAGATGTAAAAAGCCAAAACGATATTGATATAATCTACAACCATCTAGTTTCAAAAATTGCCCAGATTCAATCTATTAATCCGGGTGTGCATGTATATGTTTGTCCAACAATTCCTTCTAAACGTGCTGATTTAAATAGAAAGCTTATATACTTTAACAGTTTGATTCGATGTAGGCTGCTCCCGTCCAATTTTGGTGTCAGTTATGTGGATGGATTTGATGAGTTCTGTGATAGGGATGGTCTCCTTGACCGCTCTCTCTCTCGCGACCTCAACAAATACCAAAAACCGGACTTCCTTCACCTCAACTGGAGGGGACTAGCAAAGTTAGGTCAATTTATTCGTAACACTGTTCTTCTCAGGATTAACGGTGGTATCGACAAAAGGAAGAGGAGGTCCACAAGGGTAGACGATAGATCCTACAGGGATGCGACTGCTGGAAGAGAAACTGGTCCTGTTGTTCCTGCTGCTGCTAGTCAGGGTCACGTGGATGGTTACCAACCATGACTCCCCTCATTAAGGAGGTATGTCCTGTCTGTTCTAAGAACATAGTCATCGGCCAAACAATAGTTGAATGTTTTCACTGTGACTGCATAATGCACCATAAATGCTATCGCAAATCAAATCCAAATAGCCAATCTAATGAGTTTTACTGTACTCGTTGTATCGATTTAGACAAGGTTAAATACAACCCATTTAAACTACTCACTGACAATGACGACGACGACAACAACCTAGACGAATACACAACCAAAATCTCAAATACTTTAAATGATTGTAACTCATACACTGCATCTGACCTTACAAATATTCTCTGCAACCAAGTAAAGAAACAATCATCTATTCTCTTTCAAAATATTGATGGAAATAAATCAAATTTTGACAACCTTGCCATTGAAACCTGTAGGTACAAAACAAAATTCTCCGTAATAGCCCTAGCTGAAACCAACACTGGAAAAGAATTAAGCAATCTATTTCAGCTCGACGGTTATAATAGTTACTATCAGGACACAGCACCTAACAAACAAAAGGGCACTGGAGTAGCCCTTTATGTTGACGATAAATTAAATGCTACTGTAATTGAGAATATATCACAAGTCACAGAACATCTAGAAATACTTGTCTTATCATTAAGTAACGAAGATCAACCTGTTAATGTAGGTGTTTTGTATCGTCCACCAAGTGGCTGTATTTCCCAAGCTCTAGTTGAACTTTCTAACCTTCTTGATCACATGCCGAAGTTTAGTTATCTAGCTGGAGACTTTAATATCGATCTTCATGATAAAGATAACAAAAATGTTCAAAAATATGAAGAAATATTATTCAGTAAAGGATTTTGTCCGTTAATATCTATTGTTACCCACGAAAAACCAGGCTGTAAAGCATCCTGCATAGATAACATTATTACTAACGATATTGAGAATGTGATTACTTCAGGCACCCTAGAAGAACGAATAACTCATCACTCACCTATTTTTAACACATTTAACTGGAATGTTGAAGTCAACTCTGAAAAAACTTCTTTTAAACAATATTACGACTTCTGTCAATCAAATGTTAACGGCTTCCTAGTGGATCTTGAAGATGAGCTTAAAACTAAAACAATCCATAACTTTACTGAATTCCATGACACTTACAAAAACTGCGTCGAAAAATCGTTTAAACTAGAGACCCCGAAAACCTCTAAGAGAACTGTTCAGGTTAACCCTTGGATAACTCCCGGCCTCATTTGCTCAATTAATAATCAGCATAAACTGTACGAAAATTGGGTTGAGATAAGAAATAGAAAATGTAAACTCGGGGAAACTGATAACAAGGGCGGCATTTGCCAGTGCCCTGAATGCTCACTAAAACGTAGTCGCTACCTTATCTACAAAGAATACAGAAAAGTCCTAAAGAAAACACGTCAAACTGTGAAAACAGAATACTTCTCTGGTAAATTTGCTGAAAATAGCGGTGATAGTAAAAAGACCTGGGAACTAATAAATCGTATAAGAGGTAAACGGCGGCGTGAAATAAAGCCGCTGTTCACCATAGACAACGTTAAGATAACAAATAGAAGGATCATAGCAAACGAATTCAATAAATATTTTGTATCATTAGCCTCTGACCTAAATACCGCTTACAATGATCTTGGACAAATTAACATAAACAGTATACCTAGTTTCTATGATTATCTACCGCTTTCAAACACTTCCAGCATTTACATGCATGACTGCACAACAGACGAGGTTAGCAAAATCATATCTGAACTTAAAAATGGCAAGGCAAGTGACATACCGATTCATGTAATTAAGCAGTCCTCTAAAATAGTTACTCCTTTACTCACTGTACTGTATAACGAATGTATGAAAGATGGCATATTTCCAGATGACCTTAAAGTTGGAAGGATTAGTCCCATTTACAAGAAAGATAACCAGGAACTCCTTGAAAACTATAGACCTGTATCAACGCTAGCTGTGTTTGGTAAAATATTTGAAAAGATTATATTCAATAGATTATACAGCTTCTTTCATTCACAGAACTCCTTATATGAAAACCAGTACGGATTCCGTAAAAATCACTCGACCAGTTATGCCCTAAATTACTCAGTGAACCACGTAGAATCTTGCCTCAAGAAAAAACAACACGTTCTTGGAATATTTATTGATCTTAGTAAAGCCTTTGATACAATATCACATGAAAAGTTACTGCATAAGTTAGAAAATTATGGAATCCGTGGAAATGCAAATAACCTTATAGCAAGTTACCTGTCGAACAGATACCACTATGTCTCGGTATTAGGTGAAGAATCCGAGAAACTTCCAGTAGTCTATGGAGTGCCGCAGGGGAGCTGTCTTGGTCCCTTACTTTTTATTATTTATATTAATGACATCCGTAACTCATCAATTATAGGAAAGTTTATACTATTTGCCGACGACACTAACATATTTATAGAAGACACATGTGTCAAAAGACTATACGAAAAAGGAAATGAAGTTCTATCATTTGTGTACAAGTATATGAAACTAAACTTATTACATATTAACATTAAGAAATGTTGTTTTATTCATTTTAAACCCTCACGGGCCAAAGAGGAAGTAGAGAATGACGAGAACATACTAACTTTAAATAATGTAGTTATTAAAAGAGTTCAAGAAGCTAAATTTCTAGGCGTTATTATTGACGACCAACTTAACTGGAAATCACATACGCAGTCACTTAACTCAAAACTTAAATGCGAAGTAGGAAAGCTGTGCAGAATACGACACATTGTCCCGAAGCAGTATTATAAGGATTTATATCATACTCTATTTGAATCACATTTAGGATTTGGAATATCTGTGTGGGGTGGTATTAGCAATAACCGACTTGAACCTATCTTTAAAACACAGAAAAATCGTTTAAACTAGAGACCCCGAAAACCTCTAAGAGAACTGTTCAGGTTAACCCTTGGATAACTCCCGGCCTCATTTGCTCAATTAATAATCAGCATAAACTGTACGAAAATTGGGTTGAGATAAGAAATAGAAAATGTAAACTCGGGGAAACTGATAACAAGGGCGGCATTTGCCAGTGCCCTGAATGCTCACTAAAACGTAGTCGCTACCTTATCTACAAAGAATACAGAAAAGTCCTAAAGAAAACACGTCAAACTGTGAAAACAGAATACTTCTCTGGTAAATTTGCTGAAAATAGCGGTGATAGTAAAAAGACCTGGGAACTAATAAATCGTATAAGAGGTAAACGGCGGCGTGAAATAAAGCCGCTGTTCACCATAGACAACGTTAAGATAACA